>NC_057808.1:566592209-566925574 GCF_018294505.1 Triticum aestivum
TTGCTGTTTTTCAGTCATTTACCATGATTTGATTAGAGAGCTAAATGACGGTGAAATTAAAATCACTAAAAATGAACTCTGAAAATGTTGGAACTTGGCATGGTATCATCATTTCGGCCCGCATAGCATGTGAAAAGAGTAGAGAGGGTCCGGCGAAAACTGGACGCACCTCGTGTACAAACTGGACAATCTCTTTCGGAGTATCAGGGTTTCGGACGAGAACTCATCTGTTTACACAAGCATTTCAAATGTTTTTTAAACATTATTTGAACTCCAGCCTATTTTTGCGTTCAGTATGCATCATTCAAAGCGACGTCATCAATTTCCAACACGTCTGACATCATTTGCTGTTTTTTCAATCATTTACTGATTTGTTTAGGGAGCTAAATGACGGTGAAATTGAAAATCACTACAAATGAACTCTGAAAATGTTGGAACTTGGCATGGTATCATCATTTCGCCCGCATAGCATGTGCAAAAAAGTAGAGAGGGTCACGGCGAAAACTGGACGCACTCGTGTACAAACTGGACAATCTCTTTCGGAGTATCAGGGTTCGGACGAGAACTCATCTGTTACACGGGCACTTCAATGTTTTTTAAACTTATTTGAACTCCACTTATTTTTGCGTTCAGTATGCATCATTCAAAGCGACGTCATCAATTTCCACATGTTCTGACATCAATTTGCTGTTTTTCAGTCATTTGAACTCCAGCCTATTTTTGCATTCAGTATGCATCATTCAAACCGACGTCATAAATTCCAACATGTTCTGACATCATTTGCTGTTTTTCAGTCATTTACCGATTTGTTTAAAGAGCTAAATGACGGTGAAATTAAAATCACTACAAAATGAACTCTGAAAATGTTGGAACTTGGCATGGTATCATCATTTCGCCCGCATAGCATGTGCAAAAGAGTAGAGAGGGTCACGGCGAAAACTGGACGCACCTCGTGTACAAACTGGACAATCTCTTTCGGAGTATCAGGGTTTCGGACGAGAACTCATCTGTTACACGGGCACTTCAACGTTTTTTAAACTTATTCAACTCCAGCCTATTTTTGCGTTCAGTATGCATCATTCAAAGCGACGTCATCAATTTCCAACACGTTCTGACATCATTTGCTGTTTTTCAGTCATTTACCGATTTGTTTAGGGAGCTAAATGACGGTGAAATTGAAAATCACTACAAAATGAACTCTGAAAATGTTGGAACTTGGCATGGTATCATCATTTCGCCCGCATAGCATGTGCAAAAGAGTAGAGAGGGTCACGGCGAAAACTGGACGACCTCATGTACCAAACTGGACAATCTCTTTCGGAGTATCAGGGTTTCGGACGAGAACTCATCTGTTACACGGGCACTTCAATGTTTTTTAAACTTATTTGAACTCCAGCCTATTTTTGCGTTCAGTATGCATCATTCAAAGCGACGTCATCAATTTCCAACACGTTCTGACATCATTTGCTGTTTTTCAATCATTTACTGATTTGTTTAGGGAGCTAAATGACGGTGAAATTGAAAATCACTACAAAATGAACTCTGAAAATGTTGGAACTTGGCATGGTATCATCATTTCGCCCGCATAGCATGTGCAAAAGAGTAGAGAGGGTCACGGCGAAAACTGGACGCACCTCGTGTACAAACTTGACAATCTCTTTCGGAGTATCAGGGTTTCGGACGAGAACTCATCTGTTACACGGGCACTTCAATGTTTTTTAAACTTATTTGAACTCCAGCCTATTTTTGCGTTCAGTATGCATCATTCAAAGCGACGTCATCAATTTCCAACACGTTCTGACATCATTTGCTGTTTTTCAGTCATTTACCGATTTGTTTAGGGAGCTAAATGACGGTGAAATTGAAAATCACTACAAAATGAACTCTGAAAATGTTGGAACTTGGCATGGTATCATCATTTCGCCCGCATAGCATGTGCAAAAGAGTAGAGAGGGTCACGGCGAAAACTGGACGCACCTCGTGTACAAACTGGACAATCTCTTTCGGAGTATCAGGGTTTCGGACGAGAACTCATCTGTTACACGGGCACTTCAATGTTTTTTAAACTTATTTGAACTCCAGCCTATTTTTGCGTTCAGTATGCATCATTCAAAGCGACGTCATCAATTTCCAACATGTTCTGACATCATTTGCTGTTTTTCAGTCATTTACCGATTTGTTTAGGGAGCTAAATGACGGTGAAATTGAAAATCACTACAAAATGAACTCTGAAAATGTTGGAACTTGGCATGGTATCATCATTTCGCCCGCATAGCATGTGCAAAAGAGTAGAGAGGGTCACGGCGAAAACTGGACGCACCTCGTGTACAAACTGGACAATCTCTTTCGGAGTATCAGGGTTTCGGACGAGAACTCATCTGTTACACGGGCACTTCAATGTTTTTTAAACTTATTTGAACTCCAGCCTATTTTTGCGTTCAGTATGCATCATTCAAAGCGACGTCATCAATTTCCAACACGTTCTGACATCATTTGCTGTTTTTCAGTCATTTACCGATTTGTTTAGGGAGCTAAATGACGGTGAAATTGAAAATCACTACAAAATGAACTCTGAAAATGTTGGAACTTGGCATGGTATCATCATTTCGCCCGCATAGCATGTGCAAAAGAGTAGAGAGGGTCACGGCGAAAACTGGACGCACCTCGTGTACAAACTGGACAATCTCTTTCGGAGTATCAGGGTTTCGGACGAGAACTCATCTGTTACACGGGCACTTCAATGTTTTTTAAACTTATTTGAACTCCAGCCTATTTTTGCGTTCAGTATGCATCATTCAAAGCGACGTCATCAATTTCCAACACGTTCTGACATCATTTGCTGTTTTTCAGTCATTTACCGATTTGTTTAGGGAGCTAAATGACGGTGAAATTGAAAAATCACTACAAAATGAACTCTGAAAATGTTGGAACTTGGCATGGTATCGTCATTTCGCCCGCATAGCATGTGCAAAAGAGTAGAGAGGGTCACGGCGAAAACTGGACGCACCTCGTGTACAAACTGGACAATCTCTTTCGGAGTATCAGGGTTTCGGACGAGAACTCATCTGTTACACGGGCACTTCAATGGTTTTTAAACTTATTTGAACTCCAGCCTATTTTTGCGTTCAGTATGCATCATTCAAAGCGACGTCATCAATTTCCAACATGTTCTGACATCATTTGCTGTTTTTCAGTCATTTGAACTCCAGCCTATTTTTGCATTCAGTATGCATCATTCAAAGCGACGTCATAAAATTTCCAACATGTTCTGACATCATTTGCTGTTTTTCAGTCATTTACCGATTTGTTTAAAGAGCTAAATGACGGTGAAATTAAAAATCACTACAAAATGAACTCTGAAAATGTTGGAACTTGGCATGGTATCATCATTTCGCCCGCATAGCATGTGCAAAAGAGTAGAGAGGGTCACGGCGAAAACTGGACGCACCTCGTGTACAATCTCTTTCGGAGTATCAGGGTTTCGGACGAGAACTCATCTGTTACACGGGCACTTCAATGTTTTTTAAACTTATTGAACTCCAGCCTATTTTTGCATTCAGTATGCATCATTCAAAGCGACGTCATAAAATTTCCAACACGTTCTGGCATCATTTGCTGTTTTTCAGTCATTTACCGATTTGTTTAGAGAGCTAAATGACGGTGAAATTAAAAATCACTACAAAATGAACTCTGAAAATGTTGGAACTTGGCATGGTATCATCATTTCGCCCGCATAGCATGTGCAAAAGAGTAGAGAGGGTCACGGCGAAAACTGGACGCACCTCGTGTACAAACTGGACAATCTCTTTCGGAGTATCAGGGTTTCGGACGAGAACTCATCTGTTACACAAGCACTTCAATGTTTTTTAAACTTATTTGAACTCCAGCCTATTTTTGCGTTCAGTATGCATCATTCAAAGCGACGTCATCAATTTCCAACACGTTCTGACATCATTTGCTGTTTTTCAGTCATTTACCGATTTGTTTAGGGAGCTAAATGACGGTGAAATTGAAAATCACTACAAAATGAACTCTGAAAATGTTGGAACTTGGCATGGTATCATCATTTCGCCCGCATAGCATGTGCAAAAGAGTAGAGAGGGTCACGGCGAAAACTGGACGCACCTCGTGTACAAACTGGACAATCTCTTTCGGAGTATCAGGGTTTCGGACGAGAACTCATCTGTTACACGGGCACTTCAATGTTTTTTAAACTTATTTGAACTCCAGCCTATTTTTGCGTTCAGTATGCATCATTCAAAGCGACGTCATCAATTTCCAACACATTCTGACATTATTTGTTGTTTTTCAGTCATTTACCGATTTGTTTAGGGAGCTAAATGACGGTGAAATTGAAAATCACTACAAAATGAACTCTGAAAATGTTGGAACTTGGCATGGTATCATCATTTCGCCCGCATAGCATGTGCAAAAGAGTAGAGAGGGTCACGGCGAAAACTGGACGCACCTCGTGTACAAACTGGACAATCTCTTTCGGAGTATCAGGGTTTCGGACGAGAACTCATCTGTTACACGGGCACTTCAATGTTTTTTAAACTTATTTGAACTCCAGCTTATTTTTGCGTTCAGTATGCATCATTCAAAGCGACGTCATCAATTTCCAACATGTTCTGACATCATTTTCTGTTTTTCAGTCATTTGAACTCCAGCCTATTTTTGCATTCAGTATGCATCATTCAAAGCGACGTCATAAAATTTCCAACATGTTCTGACATCATTTGCTGTTTTTCAGTCATTTACCGATTTGTTTAAAGAGCTAAATGACGGTGAAATTGAAAAATCACTACAAAATGAACTCTGAAAATGTTGGAACTTGGCATGGTATCATCATTTCGCCCGCATAGCATGTGCAAAAGAGTAGAGAGGGTCACGGCGAAAACTGGACGCACCTCGTGTACAAACTGGACAATCTCTTTCGGAGTATCAGGGTTTCGGACGAGAACTCATCTGTTACACGGGCACTTCAATGTTTTTTAAACTTATTGAACTCCAGCCTATTTTTGCGTTCAGTATGCATCATTCAAAGCGACGTCATCAATTTCCAACACGTTCTGACATCATTTGCTGTTTTTCAGTCATTTACCGATTTGTTTAGGGAGCTAAATGACGGTGAAATTGAAAATCACTACAAAATGAACTCTGAAAATGTTGGAACTTGGCATGGTATCATCATTTCGCCCGCATAGCATGTGCAAAAGAGTAGAGAGGGTCACGGCGAAAACTGGACGCACCTCGTGTACAAACTGGACAATCTCTTTCGGAGTATCAGGGTTTCGGACGAGAACTCATCTGTTACACGGGCACTTCAATGTTTTTTAAACTTATTTGAACTCCAGCCTATTTTTGCGTTCAGTATGCATCATTCAAAGCGACGTCATCAATTTCCAACACGTTCTGACATCATTTGCTGTTTTTCAGTCATTTACCGATTTGTTTAGGGAGCTAAATGACGGTGAAATTGAAAATCACTACAAAATGAACTCTGAAAATGTTGGAACTTGGCATGGTATCATCATTTCGCCCGCATAGCATGTGCAAAAGAGTAGAGAGGGTCACGGCGAAAACTGGACGCACCTCGTGTACAAACTGGACAATCTCTTTCGGAGTATCAGGGTTTCGGACGAGAACTCATCTGTTACACGGGCACTTCAATGTTTTTTAAACTTATTTGAACTCCAGCCTATTTTTGCGTTCAGTATGCATCATTCAAAGCGACGTCATCAATTTCCAACACGTTCTGACATCATTTGCTGTTTTTCAGTCATTTACCGATTTGTTTAGGGAGCTAAATGACGGTGAAATTGAAAATCACTACAAAATGAACTCTGAAAATGTTGGAACTTGGCATGGTATCATCATTTCGCCCGCATAGCATGTGCAAAAGAGTAGAGAGGGTCACGGCGAAAACTGGACGCACCTCGTGTACAAACTGGACAATCTCTTTCGGAGTATCAGGGTTTCGGACGAGAACTCATCTGTTACACGGGCACTTCAATGTTTTTTAAACTTATTTGAACTCCAGCCTATTTTTGCGTTCAGTATGCATCATTCAAAGCGACGTCATCAATTTCCAACACGTTCTGACATCATTTGCTGTTTTTCAGTCATTTACCGATTTGTTTAGGGAGCTAAATGACGGTGAAATTGAAAATCACTACAAAATGAACTCTGAAAATGTTGGAACTTGGCATGGTATCATCATTTCGCCCGCATAGCATGTGCAAAAGAGTAGAGAGGGTCACGGCGAAAACTGGACGCACCTCGTGTACAAACTGGACAATCTCTTTCGGAGTATCAGGGTTTCGGACGAGAACTCATCTGTTACACGGGCACTTCAATGTTTTTTAAACTTATTTGAACTCCAGCCTATTTTTGCGTTCAGTATGCATCATTCAAAGCGACGTCATCAATTTCCAACACGTTCTGACATCATTTGCTGTTTTTCAGTCATTTACCGATTTGTTTAGGGAGCTAAATGACGGTGAAATTGAAAATCACTACAAAATGAACTCTGAAAATGTTGGAACTTGGCATGGTATCATCATTTCGCCCGCATAGCATGTGCAAAAGAGTAGAGAGGGTCACGGCGAAAACTGGACGCACCTCGTGTACAAACTGGACAATCTCTTTCGGAGTATCAGGGTTTCGGACGAGAACTCATCTGTTACACGGGCACTTCAATGTTTTTTAAACTTATTTGAACTCCAGCCTATTTTTGCGTTCAGTATGCATCATTCAAAGCGACGTCATCAATTTCCAACACGTTCTGACATCATTTGCTGTTTTTCAGTCATTTACCGATTTGTTTAGGGAGCTAAATGACGGTGAAATTGAAAATCACTACAAAATGAACTCTGAAAATGTTGGAACTTGGCATGGTATCATCATTTCGCCCGCATAGCATGTGCAAAAGAGTAGAGAGGGTCACGGCGAAAACTGGACGCACCTCGTGTACAAACTGGACAATCTCTTTCGGAGTATCAGGGTTTCGGACGAGAACTCATCTGTTACACGGGCACTTCAATGTTTTTTAAACTTATTTGAACTCCAGCCTATTTTTGCGTTCAGTATGCATCATTCAAAGCGACGTCATCAATTTCCAACACGTTCTGACATCATTTGCTGTTTTTCAGTCATTTACCGATTTGTTTAGGGAGCTAAATGACGGTGAAATTGAAAATCACTACAAAATGAACTCTGAAAATGTTGGAACTTGGCATGGTATCATCATTTCGCCCGCATAGCATGTGCAAAAGAGTAGAGAGGGTCACGGCGAAAACTGGACGCACCTCGTGTACAAACTGGACAATCTCTTTCGGAGTATCAGGGTTTCGGACGAGAACTCATCTGTTACACGGGCACTTCAATGTTTTTTAAACTTATTTGAACTCCAGCCTATTTTTGCGTTCAGTATGCATCATTCAAAGCGACGTCATCAATTTCCAACACGTTCTGACATCATTTGCTGTTTTTCAGTCATTTACCGATTTGTTTAGGGAGCTAAATGACGGTGAAATTGAAAATCACTACAAAATGAACTCTGAAAATGTTGGAACTTGGCATGGTATCATCATTTCGCCCGCATAGCATGTGCAAAAGAGTAGAGAGGGTCACGGCGAAAACTGGACGCACCTCGTGTACAAACTGGACAATCTCTTTCGGAGTATCAGGGTTTCGGACGAGAACTCATCTGTTACACGGGCACTTCAATGTTTTTTAAACTTATTTGAACTCCAGCCTATTTTTGCGTTCAGTATGCATCATTCAAAGCGACGTCATCAATTTCCAACACGTTCTGACATCATTTGCTGTTTTTCAGTCATTTACCGATTTGTTTAGGGAGCTAAATGACGGTGAAATTGAAAATCACTACAAAATGAACTCTGAAAATGTTGGAACTTGGCATGGTATCATCATTTCGCCCGCATAGCATGTGCAAAAGAGTAGAGAGGGTCACGGCGAAAACTGGACGCACCTCGTGTACAAACTGGACAATCTCTTTCGGAGTATCAGGGTTTCGGACGAGAACTCATCTGTTACACGGGCACTTCAATGTTTTTTAAACTTATTTGAACTCCAGCCTATTTTTGCGTTCAGTATGCATCATTCAAAGCGACGTCATCAATTTCCAACACGTTCTGACATCATTTGCTGTTTTTCAGTCATTTACCGATTTGTTTAGGGAGCTAAATGACGGTGAAATTGAAAATCACTACAAAATGAACTCTGAAAATGTTGGAACTTGGCATGGTATCATCATTTCGCCCGCATAGCATGTGCAAAAGAGTAGAGAGGGTCACGGCGAAAACTGGACGCACCTCGTGTACAAACTGGACAATCTCTTTCGGAGTATCAGGGTTTCGGACGAGAACTCATCTGTTACACGGGCACTTCAATGTTTTTTAAACTTATTTGAACTCCAGCCTATTTTTGCGTTCAGTATGCATCATTCAAAGCGACGTCATCAATTTCCAACACGTTCTGACATCATTTGCTGTTTTTCAGTCATTTACCGATTTGTTTAGGGAGCTAAATGACGGTGAAATTGAAAATCACTACAAAATGAACTCTGAAAATGTTGGAACTTGGCATGGTATCATCATTTCGCCCGCATAGCATGTGCAAAAGAGTAGAGAGGGTCACGGCGAAAACTGGACGCACCTCGTGTACAAACTGGACAATCTCTTTCGGAGTATCAGGGTTTCGGACGAGAACTCATCTGTTACACGGGCACTTCAATGTTTTTTAAACTTATTTGAACTCCAGCCTATTTTTGCGTTCAGTATGCATCATTCAAAGCGACGTTATCAATTTCCAACACGTTCTGACATCATTTGCTGTTTTTCAGTCATTTACCGATTTGTTTAGGGAGCTAAATGACGGTGAAATTGAAAATCAGTACAAAATGAACTCTGAAAATGTTGGAACTTTGCATGGTATCATCATTTCGCCCGCATTGTTTTCCCAGTCTTAAGTTGTAGGTTGTCCTGATGTACAAAGTACCATATTAATTGAAACGGTCATTGGAGATTCTGAAGTATCATCGATTTGCTTATATACTAAATATCATATTGGATTTTATGTTCCCAAAATATTTTTTCATGTTATCCCTTTATATATATAAGTAGCTGGTACTTCGTTCTGTTCTTCTGTAAATTATTTATGGATTTTACTATGCTAACTTTCAGGATTGATTGAAGATAATCTGCTCAACTTTTGGTGTACCTTCATGGGTAATTCTTTGTTGTAAAAAAATAAATGTTCTTTAGAAAAAACGTATATACTTAATAAACATCTGAGAAAGTGTAACTCTCCGGTTTTCTCGGCAAGTTGTCTGACATCTGACTTTTTTTTAGAAAAGGGGAGCTCCCCGGCCTCTGCATCAGAATGATGCGTACGGCCATCCTTATTAATAAGCAAATAGGTTCAACACAAGTCATCATGTCTCAAAACAAAAGAACGAAGAATGCTCATGAAGAGCACCAAAAGAAGGTAGAGGTAAAGCCACAACCGGCTGGCATAAGAAAGACATGAAAACTAATTGCCTATCCTATTACATAGCCGCCATCCAAACCGGTTGAAAATAGCCCGAGCTACCATCTCCCATCGGATAGATCCAGTAACCATACGCTCCCTGGCCTCCGTCGGAGTGAGTAACGACCACATACGGATCAACGCAGTGGCTCGGAAAATAACCTGCAAAAAATGAATGTTTGTTGTTCTGTTAAAGACCAAATCATTTCTGCAGTTCCAGACTGCCCATAATAAAGCACGTACTCCTACACGAATGTGTCTCGCTGTTTCGAAGTCTATCCCGTCAAGCCACGTCCCAAATAACGTACTGATAGTTTCGGTGGAGTAATATTAAAAGCAATGTGAACCGTTCGCCACAATATTTTTGCCAAGGGGCAATCAAGAAAGAGGTGTTTGATGGATTCATCCTGGTCGCAAAAACTACATCTTCTAGATCTTGCCAAGTTGCATTTTGCCAAGTTGTCCTTTGTTAAAATGACTTATTTATGTACAAACCACATAAACACTTTACTTTTCAAAGGAACTTTGACTTTCCAAACATGTTTCGAGCTTGGAATAGAGCTAGAGTTGATAACATCCAGGTACATGGATTTAACCGTAAACTCTCCATTCCTAGTTAGCTTCTAGCACAACTGATCAGGCCGTTGAGAGAGTTGAACATCCATCAGTCTTCTCACTAGATGGAGCCAGGCTTCCCAACGGTTTCCGGCTAGCGTCCTCCTAAAGTGAATATTGAGAGGAGTGGACTGAAGTACTGTTGCAACGTAAGCGTCTCTTCGTTGAACAATGCTATAAAGCGAAGGATATTGAAGCGCGAGGGGTGTTTCCCCTAGCCATGTATCCTCCCAGAATCTCGTAGTGGTACCGTTTCCAACTATAAACTTTGTCCTATTGAAAAAAACTGATTTAACTCTCATCAGTCCTTTCCAAAAAGGCGAGTCCGTCGGCCTCACTGTCACCTGAGACAACGTTTTGGAATGAAGGTACTTATTACGCAGAATCTGCGCCCATGTGGCCTCCGTCTCTACAGATAGCTTATACAACCACTTGCTGAGAAGACATCTGTTCTTCACCTCAAGATTTTCAATACCTAGACCCCCTTGGTCTTTCGGTCGACAAATAATATCCCATTTAGCGAGTCTGTATTTTCGCTTTAGTTCATCACTCTGCCAGAAGAAACGAGATCGATAGAAGTCAAGCCTTTTCCGAACTCCAACTGGTACCTCAAAAAAGGACAAGAGAAACATGGGCATACTCGTGAGAACCGAATTAATGAGAATTAATCGGCCTCCGTATGACATCAGCTTGCCCTTCCAGCAGCTCAGTTTCTTCTCAAATCGATCCTCAATGCACTTCCATTCTCTGTTTGTCAGCTTACGATGGTGAATTGGTATACCCAAATACGTGAAAGGTAAAGCCCCCAATTCGCACCCGAACAATTGTTTGTAAGCATCTTGTTCCTCATTGGCTCTTCCAAAACAGAACAATTCGCTTTTATGAAATTAATCTTTAACCCGGTCAATTGTTCGAATAAGCATAGCACCAGCTTCATGTTTTGCGCTTTTGCCAAGTCATGCTCCATGAAGATGATAGTATCATCGGCGTACTGTAGGACAGACACGCCTCCATCAACTAGATGAGGAACCAGGCCACCTACCTGACCAACATCCTTAGCCCTTCCTATTAGAATCGTCAACATGTCGACTACTATGTCAAACAGAACAGATGACTTCGAATCTCCTTGTCTCAGGCCCTTATGTGTTTGGAAGTAGTGACCTATGTCGTCATTCACTTTAATTCCAACACTCCCATATTACGTGAAAGATTCTACCTGGTGTATCCATGCCTGATCGAAACCTTTCATACGCAGGGCCTGTTGAAGAAATGTCCATTTGACTTTATCGTACGCTTTCTCGAAATCCACTTTGAAAACAACCCCGTCTAGTTTTTTCGTGTGAATTTCATGGAGCATTTTATGACGGACCACAACCCCTGCTAGGATGTTTCTGTTCGTCATGAAAGCAGTTTGGGACGGCTGCACCACAGAGTGCGCTATCTGCATAAGTCTGTTAGTCCCAACCTTAGTGAAAATTTTGAAACTTACATTAAGAAGACAGATCGGCCTGAACTGCTCGATTCTCACGGCCTCTGTTTTCTTAGGAAGCAAAGTTATCGTTCCAAAATTCAAATGAAACAACTGAAGCTGACCAGAGAATAAATCATGGAACATCGGAATCAAATCCCCTTTAATAATATGCCAACACTTTTTATAAAACTCCGCCGGAAAACCATTTGGCCCACGAGCTTTATTATTCTTCATCTGTGAAATGGCCTCAAACACCTCTTTCTCCGAAAATGGGGCGATCAAAATATTATTTTCATCCACAGCAAGTTGAGGAACATCCTCAACCCTCGACTCATCCAAGGACACGAAATTATCCTCCGGAGGCCCAAACAGCTGCTTGTAGTAATTGGCCATTGACACCTTATGGTTTTCCTGTCCTACAATTGTCCCCTCGTCTTGCTCAAGCTGAAAAATTCTTGTCTTTCTGTGCTTGCCATTGGCGATCATATGAAAGAATTGAGTGTTATTGTCCCCTTGGACAACTTTGCGAACCTTAGCTCGTAAAGCCCACTTCAATTCCTCTTCCTGCAGGAGCTCTTTGAATCTCATCTCCGCACCCACTTTAGTTTCCAGCTCCGTGGTCTCCAGAATTGCGGACTCGGCTTTTAAATCTAGGGACTTAATAAGTGTAAGGAGCCTTTCCTTTTCAGCCTTATAAATCCCACTCAGATGCTTAGCCCACCCACGTAAGAAACTTCTTAAGTGTCTTACCTTATTCTGCCATCTTTCAACAGAGGTCCTCCCCCCTGCATCTTTAGCCCATTCCCTGGCTATCAGATCCAAGAAACCCTCCCTTTCAAACCACGTCAATTCGAAAGAGAAGGTGTTTTTATTCCCCACATGCGTTGCCTCACCAGAGTCAACCAGCAAAGGGGTGTGGTTGGAGATCACACGCGATAACGCTTGGACTGTTAGGGGAAATTTCTGCTCCCACTCGACACTCGCGAGGACACGATCCAGCTTCTCAAACATTGGGTTTGGCAATGTATTGGCCCAAGTGAATTTTCTACCCGAAAGCTCTATCACTCTCAGATCCAAGCTTTCAATGATGATATTAAACATAAACGACCATCTGCCGTCAAAGTTATCATTGTTATTTTCCTCTCTCCTGCTAATAATGTTGAAGTCACCCCCAAGCAAGATTGGAAACTGCTCAGAACCACAAATACGGACAAGATTTGCCAAAAACTCTGGTTTGAGTTCTGGCTGCGCGGCGCCATATACCGCCACCAGTGCCCAATTAAACCCATCGGCCTTCGATCTAACCCGAAACTTAACGACGAAATCTCCCATAACCACACTTCGGACATCCAACGACTCACATTTAACCCCGAGTAAGATCCCACCGGACCTTCCTCTCGGTGGTAGGCAATGCCAATCGAAATCAACACCTCCCAAAAAGTACTTAGAAACTAGGGGGTGAAATTGTCCCTTCCAGTTTCAGAGAGGGCGATAAAATCTAATTTATGTTCGATAGAAGCATCCTCTAGAAACCCTCTTTTAGCCAAGTCTGTCAGACCTCTGCTATTCCAAAAGATTCCTCTCATATTTCATCATGGAATTTTTTAGTAGTACGGATCCTAGCACTTCTACGCACCGTCGAAGCTGGATAAATCTTTTGTTTCCACTTGCGTATAGGCTTGTTCTGATCCTCCACTCGGTCCTCACAACCGGGCTCCGTGGACCTTACTGCCTGAGAATCGATAGGGGTAGAGTCCCTTAGGGAAATAGAACCATCGTCCTCCTCTGTCTCAGGAAGGGATGGAGCAAGATCCGTGCAAAAACTATCGAGAACCCTGACTCCCAACGCATCAATGTTGGAATCGTCCATAGTTTTGACCGCTGCTAAGTTGCGAATCAGTTCTAAAGCGCGTTCCGCTTCAAGATCGAGGATATCATTGACGGATTTAGAAATTTCACTATCAATACTACCTAGTGAAACTCCTAACTAGTTTGCATTATGAATAATCTCATCATTAGAAAAGTGCAAAATGGAATAGGAAGTGTTGACCGACATACCAGTAGTGACCTGAATGTCACGAAGCTTGGCTGCCCGCATGGCGCACCTCAGCTGCATGTCATCAACATCCGGCTGATCCTGGAGGCGACAGCTAATCCGTCGCCCCTCAGACACAGGATCCGGGATCCCTCCAAAAGCGATGATCTCCTCCCGATAGACCACGTTTGGGGTAAGGCCACCAGCCCCACCCCCAACATGGCCCTACCGAGCTGGATCCGTCGCAGGCACCGGCGAGGTACCCGAGGATGCAGCGATGGGTGTCCCATCCACCATCGTGCAAGGGGAAGTGAGTGCGGAGGCCTCCTGCCCGCGCTCCCCACTCGACCCGGCCCCCTGGCTGGAGGGTGACGCGGCCGCCACAGGCGGCGCTTCCTGGCTCGGCAACTACAGGTCCGCGAACGTCGGCCGGCTCCCGGAGCCCGTGGACGCCGCAGAAACAGCCACCATGGCCGCCGCAGGAGAGGTAGTGACCGAGGCCGCCTGCCCGGGCCCCCCTCCCAAAACGGACCCAACACAAGTCCGCGACGCAGCCACTGCCGCATCCGGCACCATCGGAGTCCTCGCCTGTGGCGAAACAGCAGAAGAAGTGGGGGAACGGGGTGCCACCTGCCCATGATACTCCCCACCCTCGACCGAAGTCAACTCAGTGACAGTTGCATCCATGCAACCAACCACAGAACCGGTTGCAGCAGCAAAGTCCAGGGAGGAAGCGTGTGTTCAAACACCTCATCACACTCCACCCGGCCACTCCAAAGTCTAGGAGGAGCCGAAGCTGGCTCAAATGATCCAAATCTGAGAGTGTTCATAGGCACATTAGTTGATGGTACAGCCCCATTACCGGGCGTCTGCGAGGCGGAACCCGGGCCGTTGGACAACTCTCGCCCACGATCCTACTCTCGTGCCTCCTTGTTACTCGAACCATCATCCTTATCAAGCATATCAACATCAGACCCTGCCAAAGCCTCAGCGAAAAGGTCGGGATCCTCAAACTCAATCTCGAGGTTGTAAATCTGGCCCATATGAGTCCACTTAACCGCGTCTGGCACATACTCAATGTCCAGAACACTCATCAGCAGTCTGGCCACCCCGTGAGCTCGGGTAAAGGCCATATCCACCCTCTCAGGTTTCCCAACCAGCATCCCCAAGCTAGCAACGACTCTAGCATCATGCAGCGGCTTCGATGGAGCCCCCGAGAATCGTAACCAGACTTGAGAAAGAGGCTTGCCCTTTGGCTCTACCTTCTTCCACTCATGAAACTCGAGGATGCACTCTGTGCCAGGCACTTTGCATAACCCAAAGCTCAGGAGTCGCTGCAAGGTGAGCGTATAAACTCGAGGATGCACTCTGTGCCAGGGACTTAGTTGTGCCCAAATATTTCTAAAAGCACAAGATCCATTTACTTTTAGACTTGCAGGCATGCATAACGATACACATTTGACTAATTTAGTGTGAAGAGGTCACTGTCAATGTGTTATTAAAAGTGGCTTTCCTACTTTGCGGCAATGGGTTTTGAGGCCCATTGATTTATTAAAGAGGCCAAGAGTTCAGTGTTAGGATCATGGACATGTATCCATGCTATGACAAATCAACAGTACTGCTTTACAATGTAATTTCTTTCATGAAATCCACTCTAGATGGAGCAGAAAAACATCCCTTATGAAATCACTCAAACACGGGCGCGGCGTGCTGCCGCGCCTTCCGCCTGCTAGTATTTTATAATATTTGATATAAATAGGGAGAATTTCATGTATATCATTATCAACGTCGTCTACTTAAGAGCATGGTTAATAGTATAGCCAAGAGGCGGCTATATGGAGTTGTGGTAGTTGGAGCTCGTGCTACAACCGGCTGCAAGCTTGTAGCCTGCTTCTTTTCTCTCTCTCCTCTTCTCTTTCTTCCAACTAGGTAAAAATCTAATGTGTCATATCTTCTAGATTGCCTACGTCACTCTTGTGTCCTTGCGCTTATGTCAGTTTCATCGTCGATAACGTCACATCGTACTCCTAGAGAAACACAAAGCATTACAATATTTAGCAGTGGCCGCAACTAGACTAGAGCATCTGCGTTATCTCAAAAAATACGAGCGAGTGCAAATCTCAAGGCACATTGGTAACTCCAAGTCAACTTTCTCTCCAGTGCAATTTGGAATTGCTAACGTGCATGGCACCGACCTTTGCTTGTGCATTTAATTCAGATCGATGATCCATCCATATACTAAACTAAGTGAGGTGTAGCTAACCCTAGAGCTCTTTCTTGAATGCCTATAAATAACATCGTCCCCGGCTCCTACATATATTGTGCTGCCTAGTTGTGTCTTCCTCTCTGAAGTCTCTAGCCACTTCTTGCTGCGTCCAGAACAAACAATGGCTTTTCTAGGTTCATCCACTACCCTCGCTCTCAAGGCAGCCTTCGTCGCCGCCATGCTCGCAGTCCTGGTACTGCCTTCCATGGGGCGCTGCCCGTCGCTTGGGCCAGAGGTAGCCCCCACGCCTGCGCCGACACCGGTGATACCGTGCAGCGACTGTGACGAATGGGCAGCGCCCACGCCTGCACCGACACCGGCGATACAGTGCAGCGACTGTGACGAATGGGCAGCGCCCACGCCTGCGCCGACGCCAGCGATACTGTGCAGCGACTGTGACAAACGCTGCTTTGACGCGTGCTATGCCAAGGTCAAGGTTATGTGCAAGTGCTACGGATGTAGCGGCTGTTGGAACGGATACATGCCCAAGTGCGTCAAACCCTGCGAGAGTGACTGCCGCGTCGCCGGCTGCGTCAGCGGCTAATTTTTGGGGTTTTGTTGGAGTAAGATAGAAGTTGCTTGTAGACAAACGGTAAAGACTAGTATATAGCAAGCAAGCATTGTCAAAGTGAGGCGTATGGCACTGACACATGAGATAGCTAAATTGTGTTTTACTTTCAATACTTTCTTTTGTAATTTGGTCTGCGAACCCCTTAGTTTTTTTCTAAAGGATCTTGTTTTGCAACTAATAAAGCTATAGTCATGATGTCATCTTTTATTTCTAAATAGCTAGCCGGCCCCACCTCCCTGCAAAACAAGAATCTTCTATTTCTTTTTCTCTTTTGAAGTTGAATCTTCTATTTCTAAAGAGCTACTATACAACTCATGACCTATTTTTTTTCTAGACACGCAACCATGTCATGTAAGCAAGTCATGCATGTAAGGGCCTATTCGGCACTCCTCCGTGGCCGCAAAATCCTGAAGTCCACCACCAACTTCCGATCGCTAGCTTCTCACGAGAGCGCCGCGATCGGTCGATCCGTTCGCCAACACAACTTCTCTATCACTAGCACTGGCCTGGGCTGGCAGCCCATTTGGACTGGATATGGCCCGACTAGGGAGGAACTCACTTGGCGCCCGCTGGGTGTGTCGCTCGTGAAATAGGAATCAAACCGGTACACTCACTTGGCGGTGGCATCCCCATGTAATTTTGAACAAACTCCAACTCCTCGAGCAGCTGGGAGCCCGGAATGACCAGCTCCGCAACTCCACAAAAAATACACTGCGCTCCTCGCCGGCTTCTCTCGCTAAACTCCAGGAGTGGACGCGTTCGGCTGGACTCCACGCATGGAGTCAAGGATTTGAGAAGCCAGACGATTGCCGAACACGCCCTAAGTCATAAATTAAATTGTTTTTACATTACTCTCTATGCATGCAGCGCGCCAATCAATTCATGCATGTTAATTACTCCCTTCGTTCCCAAATATAAGTCTTTCTAGAGTTTTCAACAAGTGACCACATACGGAGCAAAATGAGTGAATCTACACTATAAAATATGTCTACATACATCCTTATATTATAGTCCATTTAAAATGTCTATAAAAACTTATATTTAGGAACGGAGGGTGTATAAGTCATAGTTTGCACAAGATTTTGTATTGAAAATATGTGTTGAGCAATTTCCCTGATTCCCGCCTCAACTTTAGCCAAATGAGCGAACAACTAATAACAATATAATTAGATGTGAACCGACACAAGTGACCTCCACCAGTTGAAGCATCCCGACGGTTCCTGACTAGTTACATGGACTCACTTCAAATACCAGCGAGCAGTAGTCTCGATGGTATGATAAAGGGACATTATCCTGGGGCTGCGGGACTCCAATTCGGATCTTGGGAGCATATGCTCCTGCCCATCAAAAATGTTTTTTTGCAAATGCCAAAGGACCCTCCCCATTATCTTGTCCCGTGTTTACTCTTTTGATTCCTACTCTGTTCTGAACTAAGAGTATACCCGCACCTGTTGCGAAAATATTTTGCAAGATACTCCCTCCGTGTCCAAAATATCAAAATATAAGATGTTTTTTGCATTTCAAATAGGACTGCTAAAACATGTGATACTAGTATTTTAATGGCGCTATCCAACTGAGTAGATTTTGCGTGGAGCTCCTACTCTCTTCTAAACTGAGCAAGAATTAGGAAACCGAGGTAGTAATTATAACTCTATTTTAAAAGGAATAGAATATTTAGCAGTCACCGCAACTAGAATAGAGCATCTGCGCATCTCAAAAAATACGAGCGAGTGCAAAGCTCAAGGCATATTGGTAACATATAAAGAAATGATGCATGTACTACTACAATATAGTACTTGTATCTTCAAGTCAACTTTCTCTCCAGTGCAACATGGAATTGCTAACGTGCATGGCATCGACCTTTGCTTGTGCATTTAATTCAGATCGATGATCCATCCATATACTAAACTTTCTTTCCAGTGAGGTGTAGCTAACCCTAGAGCTCTTTCTTGAATGCCTATAAATAACATCGTCCCCGGCTCCTACATACATTGTGTCTTCCTCTTTGAAGTCTCTAGCTACTTGCTTTCTGCATCCAGAACAAACAATGGCTTCTGTAGGTTCATCCACTACCCTTGCTCTCAAGGCAGCCTTCATCGCCGCCATGCTCGCCGTCCTGGTACTGCCTTCCATGGGGCGCTGCCCGTCACTTGGGCCAGAGGCAGCGCCCACGCCTGCGCCGGCACCGGCGATACCGTGCAGCGACTGTGACGAATGGGCAGCGCCCACGCTTGCGCCGACACCGGCGATCCTGTGCAGCGACTGTGACGAATGGGCAGCGCCCACGCCTGCGCCGACACCGGCGATCCTGTGCAGCGACTGTGACGAATGGGCAGCGCCCACGCCTGCGCCGACACCGGTGATACTGTGCAGCGACTGTGATGAATGGGCAGCGCCCACGCCTGCCCCGACACCGGCGATACTGTGCAGCGTCTGTGACAAACGCTGCTTCGACACGTGCTATGCCAACGTCAAGGTTATGTGCAACAACCCTTGCAAAATCTACTACGGATGTAGTGGCTGTTGGAACAAGTACATGCCCCTGTGCGTCAAACCCTGCGAAAGTGACTGTCGCGCTGCCGCCTGCATCAGCGGCTAATTTTGGAGATTTTGTTGGAGTAAGAGAGACGTTGCTCGTAAACGAGCGGTAAAGACTATATAGCAAGCATTGTCTAAGTGAGGCGAATGGCACGACGCGTGAGAGAGCTAAATTTTGTTTTACTTTTAATAATTTTCATAATTTGGTCTGTGAACCCCTTAGTTTTTCCTAAAGGATCTTGTAGAAGATGTAGTAACTATTATTTGCAATTAATAAAGCTTGCCATGTTGTCATCTTCTGTATCTAAATAGCTCGCCCTTCCACTGCAAAACAATAATCTTCTACTTTTAAATAGTTACAACTCACTACCAAGTAAGCAAGTCATGCATATAAGTCATAAATTAAATTGTTTTTACATTACTCTCTATGCATGCAGGGCACCAATCAATTTATGCCCTAAACCCTAAATCACCATTGTATTTGATTTGCTTGTTCTGTAGGTGGATCTCCCTAAAATTATGGAACTCCTCCTCATGGGGTTATATTCCACACTATCGTCCTGCTTCGATGTGGTCACAACGTGGTCGTCTCCATAATTAAGGTAGTTAAACCAGAACCATGCATTAAGTTTGGTGGGTCGCCATTATCTCATATTGTCTTCCGTCGTCATAGATGTCTCCCCATGCCACGTCAGAGGTCGCAGATTTCCCAAATAATATGTGTTACTTGTGTAGGTCTTGGGATAATGTTGCATGGGCACTTAAATTGGACAACACACATATCGCTCACCATAGTAGAACAACTTACTATACAAATCACAAGAGTACAAACATGAATGACGAACTATAGGATGGGCACTAATGATTCTTACCACCGACCTACGTCTCCCACGCATAGGGGAAATTACTAACACATAGGAAGAGAATAACCAATCATCATAGAGAATAAATTCATGAAAACCATCTTGATAATTGATACGTCTTCAACGTATCGTTCCATGCTATTATATTATCTACTTTGGATATTTTATATGCATTAAAATAACATTTTTGGGACTGACCTATTAACCTAGTGCCCAGTGCCAGTTTATGTTTTTTTCCTTGTTTTTGTCTTTTTACAGAAAATCAATATCAAACGGAGTCCAAATGGAATAAAACTTTACGGTGATTTTTCTTGGACCAGAAGATATCCACGAAGCTTCGGGAACAGACCCGAAGACCCACGAGGCGGATACAAGCCGCCAGGGCGCGCCCTAGGGGGGCACCCCTAGGGCTTGTGGCCCCTCATGGCTCTTCTAACCCCAATCTCAGCTCTATAAATACCCAAATATTCCCCCTACGTCAGAGGGCACGTCAAAAATACTTTTCCATAACCGCAAGCTTCTGTTCTCGTGAGATCCCGTCTTGGGACCTTTTCTGGTACTCCGCCGGAGGGGGATTCGATCACGGAGGGCATCTACATTAACCTTGCTGCCCTACGGATGATGTGTGAGTAGTTTACCACAGACCTACGGGTCCATAGTTAGTAGCTAGATGGTTTCTTCTCTCTCTTTTATCTTCAATACAATGTTCTCCTCGATGTTCTTGGAGATCTATTCGATGTAATCTTCTTTTGCGGTGTGTTTGTTGAGATCCGATGAGTTGTGGAATTATGATTAGATTATCTATGAATATTATTTGAGTCTTCTCTAAACTCTTTTATGCATAATTAATATAGCTTTGTATTTCTCTCCGATCTATCGATTTGGTTTGGCCAAGTAGATTGGTATTTCTTGCAATGGGAGAGGTGCTTTGTGATGGTTTCAATCTTGCGGTGTCCTCACCCAGTGACAGAAAGGGTAGCGAGGCACGTATTGTATTGTTGCCATTAAGGATAACAAGATGGGGTTTATATCATATTGGTTGAGTTTATTCATCTACATCATGTCATCTTGCTTAAAGCGTTGCTCTGTTCTTATGAACTTAATACACTAGATGCATGCAGGAGTCGGTTGATGTGTGGAGTAATAGTAGTAGATGCAGAATCATTTTGGTCCACTTGTCACGGACGTGATGCCTATATTCATGATCACTGCCTTAGATATCGTCATAACTTTGCGCTTTTTAATCAATTGCTCAACAGTGATTTGTTTAACCACTGTATGCTTTCTTCGAGAGAGAAGCCTCTAGTGAAACCTATGGCCCCTGTGTCTATTCCTTATCATTTATTCTCAGATCTATAAAACCGAAAAACAAAAAATACCTTGCTGCAATTTATTTGTGTTTACTTTATTCTACCTTTATTTATATTTTAAATCTATCTCCATTAGATCTCACTCTTGCTAGTGACCGTGAAGGGATTAACCTCTTTTCCGCGTTGTGTGCAAGTGTTTTTTAGTTTGTGCAGGTGCATCTATTGGGGACTTGCTTGTGCCTCCTACTGGATTGATACCTTAGTTCTTAACTGAGGGAAATACTTATCTCTACTTTGCTGCATCACCCTTTGCTCTTTAAGGGATAAATCAACACAAGCTTAGGAAGTAGCAATAATAACGTGATGCTCCACAATAAGATGAATGATTTAACAAGCCTCAGTCTCCAGATGAGTGTGAATAGAGTTATACACACCGATTTTACAACTTGGAATTCCTCTTACGCCGGTGACGCTGAAATGGTATGAGTATGAAGGTGGAAGAAAAAAACAAGATGAAACTCTGGTGGTTCTTCTTCTCCAGATCTGTTCTCTCTCTGTTCTAGATGAAGAGGCGGCAGCTAGGCCTCTCTGATGCGTTGATCACCTTCACGAAAGTTGCTCCTATAGATAGATGAGCGAGAGCCCCTGGTGCCTCGTACTACCACCCATACGAGCGCTAGCGTTAATTTGCTTGCCCGTCTTGTGCTATGGTGCGCTAGGGGGTGAATCTCCCATGATGGAATTCGCTCCATTTGGCTTGATTTGGACTAATCCTCCTTGGTTTCCTTTTATAGATGGTTTTTCTACCAAACAATGAAAACAAGTTTTATTCTCTCTCATAGCGTTAGAAATAACCAAGAAATAATACAAACCCGATGAAAACCCAAGTAAAACCCCTTATAAATAGTCTCAAATTCTCGAGCCATCACTCGACTGCGCACCGACCCGGGAGTGGGCCTACCCGGCTGCACGCTGACTCGGTCGTGGGCCTAAGCCCACGACTCCCTACCATGATGCTTATATATTAAAGGCATTGGCTGGCCAGAGTGCTAACCAACTCAGTTCCTACTCACGCAACCCTAATTGTTATCTATTATTCCTCTCTTTATGCTGTTTCCGGTGATCCTCTCCTGTCGACCATGTGCATAGCTGGAGAGCAGTCCTCCAGAACCACGTCCTTTGCCATTCTGCTGCACCAGAAGAAGGGCGATAAGATTCTTGGGAAGCGTCTCTACGCGCCTCCTTCTGGTTCGCCTTCTTCTCCATCCTCTGCTTCGACGACACTGACGCCATGCCCAAGGATGACGCCGCCAAGAAGGAAGGTGCTGACAAAGCTGTAGCCATTGCCGCCCACGGCCTTAGCTTGGCCGAGTGGAGCTTATGACTCTTTCATCCCCTATTTACCCCTCCATATGTGCTAGCCAGATATGTTCTGTTCATATATGTCTTGGTTCTATGTTTTGTCCGGGCATGCATCCTTAGATTTCAGTATGATCTTTGTATTGTTCTTGCCATATTCATGATTTGGTTACATCGGAAAAGTGAAGTACTACACATACTATGAGGAGACATAGATGTATCGCACCGACTGGAAGGTACAAAGCAACAACATATGTGTACTTGTATCTCC
This sequence comes from Triticum aestivum, assembly GCF_018294505.1. Lineage (NCBI taxonomy): Eukaryota > Viridiplantae > Streptophyta > Magnoliopsida > Poales > Poaceae > Triticum > Triticum aestivum. The sequence goes on from NC_057808.1 coordinate 566,615,064, forward strand.
AAATCACCCCCCCTCGAAAAAGTCAACTTTCTCTCCGGTGCAACTTGGAATTACTAACAATACCATGCAAATGGGCCAGACCTCTAACCTTTAACTTGGTGTTGCATTACTTGTCTCTGCTTCAACATATTTTGTGATATTCAATAAAAATAGGGAGAGCTCCACGTATATCATTATCTACTTGTTCTACTTTAGAGCATGGTTAATACTATAGCCAAAAGCCGGCTATATGGAGTTGTCATATCACTTATAGTCAACCTAATAGTTCACCCATACAATAGTTAGTCATACTAATATGTTATGTCATTAATATGTGGCCCATCTCTTTCTCTAACGAAGTTTGTTCGAGCTCGTATTACAGCCGGTTGTAAGCTTGTAACTCACTTCTCTTCTCCCTCGCCTCTTCTGTTTCTTCCAACTAGACAAAAATTTGATGTGTCATCTCTTATAGTCTGCCTACGTCATTTTATTGTACTTAATCTTATGTCAATTTCTTCATCGGTAACGTGCGTCCTACTCGCAGTGAAACACAAAGAAGTAGAAAATTTAGCATTCGCCGCAACTAGACTAGAGCATCTACATTGTCTCAAAAGATACGAGCGAGTGCAAAGCTCGAGGCACATTGGTAACATAAATTCATAATACATGTACTACGATATACTATGTGTGTACTTGTATCTCCAAGTCAACTTTCTCTCGAGTGCAACTTGGAATTGCTAACGTGCATGGCACAGACCTCTGACTTGTTGCTTGTGCATAATTTACCAACGAGTGGAAATATGTCTAAATGTTCACCTTACACATGGGGCAAAATGGTAACAATAACTATGATCGAGTAGACATGGATGTATCTCACCGACCAGAAAAGGTACGAGAGACAACAACAATATATGCATGTGTACCGCTAGTGCCTCCAAGTCAGCTTTCTCTCCATTGCAGCTTGGAGTTACTAACAATAATATGCGTCGGTCAGACCTCTGACCTTTTACCACGTCGTTTGTTAAGTTATACCTAGAAATTGGTATGCCTACAAATTCAATAAATAGAATTAATTGTCTCACTTCTGCATATTTTGTGAGATTTCATCTAAATAGGGTGAGCTCCACGTATATCATTATCTACTTCATCTAGTTTATGTCAATTGCACCATCGGTGTAACATGACATCCAGCTCCTAGTGAAACACAAAGCAGTGGAATGTTTAACAGTCACCGCAACTAGACTAGAGCATCTGCGTTATCTCCAAAATTACGAGCGAGTGAAAACTCGGGGCACATTGGTAACATCACTAAATAATACACATACTACAATATATGTGTGTACTTGTATGTCCAAGTCAACTTTCTCCCGCTCCAATGCAACTTAGAATTGCTAACGTGCATGGCACCGCCCTCTGACTTGTTGCTTGTGCATTTAATTCGATCGAAGATCCATCCATATACTAAACTAAGTGAGGTGTAGCTTATTAGAAGTATAATAGTGTTTGAGATAGAGATAAGAGTTAGAGATAGAGATAAGAGTTAGAGATAGGATTGGTTTAAACCATGTACGACTTGTCCTCTACTCCAAGTCTCTCTCCCTCATATTGTACTCTATATATACCCCACACATGGGTCACAACATACAACAACACAAATATCGATCCGTCTCGCCCAACCCGCTCCCGCGAGTGGGGGGGCGAACCCACGCGCCGCCGCCTCCAACCCTCCCCTGTCCCCACCCCCTCCCCGCCGCCGGGCAAAGCCCGGCCGGCGTCGGTGGCGGCGGGCCCTCCTTCCTTCGGCGCGGTGTGGTGCTGGCGCGGGATAGCGCCCTCGCACGGATGCGCACAACCATGCAGGGGCGGCGCGGCGCGGATGCGTCCGGGGCGGCCGGATGGCGGCTCTCTGGCGCGGAGGCGCGGGTGGCTGCAGACTCGCGGCCAGGCGGGGCGGCCGTGGTGAGCTTCTCGGTCCAGATCTGGATCGGGGGGCTCCTCCGGCCTGCTGCACGTGGGCGGCGCGTCCTGTCGGCGGCGGCTGGATCCCGGGGCGGCGGCCCTGGAAGGTGGCGGCGGGTGAAGCTCAGGCTTCCCGCGGCGGCATGGCGTGGTGCAGTCCCTATCCAAGGCGGATCTGCATCAGTGATCTCGTGGTTTGGCCACGGATTGGTTCAGATCAGAGACGGTGATGAGCGTGCGGGATCCATCCCGGCGGCTCTCGCGGTTTGGCGAGGTGGGGTGGGAGCCCTCCTCCCAGGCTCCAGTGGTGGCGCATTCAGGCAGTGGCTGGTGCGCCAGGGCTCCTACGGTGGCACTGCTGTTGCGGTTGGTCGCCGGATCTAGGCGGCTAGATCTGGGGCTTTGAAGGCGGTCGAGACAGTGCACAGGTTGTCGGGTGGATTTCTTGGAACGGATCCGGGTGAAAACTTGGTCTTCGGTCATTGGCCGGAATCGGTGATGACGATGCTCTTATCATCGTTTCCTTCATGAAGGCATCATCGAGGTGAAGCTCCCAACCCCACCCAATACCTCCGGGGGAAACTCTAGATCAGTTGATCGGATGACGGCGGCATTCATGTGTCATTACCCCCTTGGGGGCTGCATTCTTGGAGATGCACTCGGGCTCGAGGGACCAGCGGATGGCATCTGCGGTGGAGCGGTGTTTCTTTCTACATATTCATGGCGGCGGTTCTCGACGGCATGGAGCAGTGGAGGCTTGGCGTCAGATGTGTGGCAAGGAACACGCGCAGGAGGTTGACGTTGTCTGGCGTCGTGGTGGTGTCGATGGCAGAGTGGCCTGACAAGGTCGATGCGTCAGTACATGCTTTGAGGATGGATCGAGGGAAGACGGAGGTGACGGCCCTTTGCAGCGTGTGCGTGTGGTACTCACTGAGAGTGCGCCGGACCGGAGTGTTACCCAGTCCCGCCTATGTGGCTTGGATGGGGCATCCGGCGTTAGATGTTAGGCTTCCGTGCGATGTCTGTTTGGTATTTGGCCCGGACATTCGGCACACCTTCATCAAGGGGATAGGAGTAGCGACAGGTGTCGTCTAGATGGTGGCCTCGGGCTTACTGTTGTATTACTTTGTAAGGTCTTTGTGAATAATAAATAATAATGCCGCATGCATCACCCAGATGCAGAGGCCGGGGGTGATTCCTCCTTTTCTAAAAAAAATTAGAGCGGTTAGTCTCACGACGCCGATCCTAGGTTTTCTCCACTACTTCCGCAGCGCGCCGCCCCCGGGAGATTAATCTCCTCTCCTCGGGGGCGCGGCACCTGATCTGATTAAGGATTAGATCAGTTCCATAGACTAGATCGGTTCTATACATTAGTTTGAATTTTTCAGCTTTATAGATTAGATCCAATTTAGCCACAAATAAATCCCACAATTAAATCAAATTCCGGTGAAAAGTTGTGCAGAATCGGCATCAGAGTAATGTCCACGGTTGTACGTGCCTGCGGCAACGCATGGGGCACGAGGTGGACATCCGCATCGCAAATGCCAGTTCGTCTGCACCGACCAGGGACAACGACGCGCTTCTGCTCGCAACGACGACCAGCTCCATGTGCGCATGGGCTCTACATCGACAATTCGCCCAGCCGTGCGCGGCACGGCTGCAGTCCATCGGCAAGAGTCTGCAGCCTCATCGACTCCATGGCCCATGCACGCATCGACCAGCAAGAACACGGCCGTGTGCGCATGCATACGTGCGTGGCAACACTGGCCACAGGCCTGACTCGCCATGATGCACATGCCTACGTGCATGGCATGAGCCGTGGACTCCAACCACGGCCCTTCTGCAGGGTCGACCGGCAACGCGACGCCTCGCCGCTATGCCGACAGGCGCGTCCGATCACGGGAGGGCGTCGCTCTCACGCAGAGAATTCGATCCGATCTACAGTGGTCCTCAAGGCTTATGCGCCAGAGTCCGCTCCATAAGATCTGCAGCTACCCCGATATGTACATGGCGGCTACACGTCCAGCTACACCGAGCCAAGCATCGCACGACCGAGACCAACAACAATTCTTCACCGAGCCGACCGAATACACTGACCGATCTGCACTGCATCAAGCCAATCTACACTGACCCCGCGCCGCATCATCAAGCTGTAAGACTATGTCAGGCCCTGTCGCCAACACTTCATCGCCAAGGTCTTCATCACCATCATTGTCAACACATCGCCGCCACCTCGATCATAAGATGGACACCTAGCGTCTTCTGACAGACTTTTCTGTAAGACACGACCTCGACGACGGCAATGACCGCGTCACGACGACGGCATCGACCGCGTCATCCACGACGGCACGACTGCATCGACACAGCGTCACTACAGTGACGACCCTACACGGCCACACGGTCTTGGCAAAACCGATGTGTGCTCGATGGGCTTCCTCCGGTCTTGGCAAAACCGGTTGACTCATCGCCGACGACACCCTCTGACATCCGCAAGGTGCATCGTCCACATCTGCAGCTCCGTCATAGTGCAATTTTTTGCGCCTCCGGCTTTGTGCAGCTTCATCATCCACGACGACTACTACATCGACCATGACTACTACGACCACGGCTACATCACGACCGGTGACCTCGACATCGACCACATGACTACGTCTATAGCAACACATCGGCAACAACTCTAGTCAACAGCGTCCGCGCCGTCACCAGCGTCCACGCCACTCCCGCTGTGACTGCGGGAGGGAATAGAGGAGAGTCAAGGGAGGCACCAGAAGGGGACGCAGTCACCGCCCAACCCATCATAGACGCAGTTGATGATGGCGCAGCGGAGAAGACGACGGAAGCGCAAGACTTCAAATTCAGTCGTCATCGTTCACTTCACTCCCGCTACGACTGAGGGGGAATATTAGAAGTATAATAGTGTTTGAGATAGAGATAAGAGTTAGAGGTAGGATTGATTTAAACCATGTACGACTTGTCCCCTACTCCAAATCTCTCTCGCTCATATTATACTCTATATATACCTCACACATGGGTCACAACATACAACAACACAAATATTTAGCCAACCCTAGAGCTCTTTCTTGAATGCCTATAAATAACATCTCTGGCTCCTACGTATATTGTGCTTCCTAGTTGTATCTTCCTCTTTGAAGTCTTTAGCCACTTGCTTGCCACGTAGAACAAACAATGGCTTCTGCAGGTTCATCCACTACTCCCACTCTCAAGGCAGCCTTAATCGCCGCCATTCTCGCCGTCCTGGTTCTGCCTTCCATGGGCCGCTGCCCGTCGCTCGGGCCGCAGGCAGCGCCCACGCCTGCGCCGACACCGGCGATACGGTGCAGCGATTGTGACCAACGCTGCAGCACGACGTGTTTAGCCAACGGCGTCCTCGTATGCAAGAACGACTGCGAGCTCTCGGGCTTCCAATGTCGCGACTGCTGGGACATGCAATTGGTCGTGTGCCTCAGACCCTGCAAAAGTGACTGTCGCACCGCCGCCTGCGTCGACGACTAATTTCTGGGATACCGTTGGAGTAAGAGAAACTGCTGGGACCTAGCTTCTCCTGGTGCTGGCCCCTCGCTCTTACTTCTGCTCTTCCTATTTGTTTGCTTCTCTCTCTAGCTCGTCCTCATTTCCTCCTTCCAATAAAAAGTTCAAGGGATTCTTTTAGGATAATTCATTGAATGAGAACTCTATACTTAGCAGGAATTTTATTTATCCCATCCCCATTTCGTTATAGTGACAATACATACCTTGATAAGTGCCTTGCTGGTTTCAGATCTCAAAACAATTTCTTACTAGCGAATTGTTGCTTGTGCTTTCAATCTGGTTTCCCCAGATCCGGGTTGCTCTCAGTCGTTCCAGGCTAGTTCAGGTCAGGAGCATTTTTTGCTTCCTCATCACATGGCTTCTGACCCTTCTTGTGTCGGCGATGCTTCCTTTCCCATCTCATGCGTCGTCATAAGGCTCTGTACTTGCATCTCCAAGTCAACTTACTCTCCAGTGCAACTTGGAATTGCTACACGTGCATGCATGGCACACACCTCTGACTTGTAGCTTGTGCATTTAATTCAATCGATACATTCATAGAGTAAACCAAGTGAACCCTGGAGTACCATTTCTGTTTTTTGTTTTTTTTGCCACGCCTTCTAAGAATGTGATTTCATGATGAATTTTTGCAAGCACTTAAAACTTTTGTCAATGTTTCTTCCAAAAAAAAAGAATTTTTTGTGATTTTACTGATCACCCGAGCTTATTTGAGCTCCGGAGCAGAAACTCTGCATCCCGTCTCCGGCTCATATCTTGTGCTGTCTATATCTTCCTATCTGGAGTCGCTTGTTGCATAGAACAAACAATGGCTTCTGCATGTTCATCCTCTACCCTTGCTCTCTAGGCAGCCTGCATCGATCGCCTTCCATGGGGCGTTGCCCGTCGCTTGGGCCATAGAGACTGTGACCAATGCTGCAGTCAGGCGTGCTACGCTAACGTCATCCCTATGCGCTTGCGAGATTGTGCACTACGGATGTAGCGGCTGTTGGAACAAGCACATGCACCCTGCGAAAGTGACTGCTGCGCCGCCGCCAGAGTGAGCACTAATATATATTTGAGATTCTGTTGGAATAAGATTAACGTTGCTTGTAAACAAGGGTAATGACAATTAGCAAGCATTGTCTAAGTGAGGCGAATGGCACGACACATCAGATAGCTAAATTTTGTTTTACTTTTTATAATTTTTATAATTGGGTCTCTAAACCCCTTGTTTTTTCTAAGGGATCTTGCACACGATGTAACTATTGTTAGCAACTAAAAAAGCTACCCATGATGTCATCTTTTGTATCTAAATAGCTAGCCCCCCTCCCCCCGCTCAAAACAATAACCTTTTAGAAACAAACCACTACCTATATATACTAGGGACGCGGCTGCATTGTCTTACTGCACCTGTTTCTGGGTGTATGACAGGTGGGCCCAACAAATGGCTGCCCACCATGTCATACACTCAAAGGCAGGTGCAGTTAAGGCACCGGAGCTCAGTCCATATCCTAGACATGCAACCATGCCACGTAAGCAAGTGATGCATGTCATTGTTTTTACATTACTCTCTATGCATGCAACGCGGCAATCAATGCATGCTTGTTGATAATAATTTATATTTTGCATTATGTTTTGTATTGAAAAATATGTGTTGGGCGATTGCAGCATACATATGTAAATTTTATGAAATCAATTTTTTTTTAAGAAATATTCATAGATTTGAAAAAATGTTTACGGATTTTACTAAAAGTTTACGAATTTAGAAAAAGTACATGAAAGGATAAAAAATAGAATTAAGAAAATGCTCACAAATGTTTTAAAAGGTTCATGTTGAATAAAAATACTGAGAAAAATGAAATCTGGCACTCCTATGAACTAACGAAGGGTCTGTGGGTGCTATTAACCAATTGGCTGCTAATTAAGCACCAAATAGGATTTGGCCATCTGGCCGGCTATGATCGTCTACCCACAAAAAAACAACCATGATCATGCCATCGTGGGCTGATGGACCAGCAAATAATCATCCTCAGATTGGCCAGTAGACGGGAGGAAGAAGAATGCATGTATCAAGAGGGATATGTTTTTTAGAAGAACAGGGATGCCTCTCCCTGATTCCATTACTCGAATGAAATCAAACTCGCGTCATACAATCAGCTCACTGAGAGGAGCAGTTCAGCAGGAATGTAAGGAGAATCAAAAAAAGTACAGATTACAGAGCTAGGAAACAGTAAAAGCATTACAGCATAGGCGAGAGCCCTAATCGCACTCAAAGGAAGCTAGAACAGGAGGTCACTAGGCGCAGCTCAGCTCCTGGGAGGCTTTGCAAGTCTTCAACGGAGGGGCTGCCACCGCTTGGGGGGGGCCAGGCTGCCGTCAGGATCGAGATCGGGCTGGAGAAGGCGATTGCTCCTGTTTCTCGCTTCTTGGAGGGTGAAGCAAAGCTGCTGCTGTCATCAGAAATCTTCAGCTTGTCCCATGGATCCACCAGAGGGGCTCCCAGCGGCATCTGCTTCATCAGCCACTGATCAACAGGGGGCGGCGCAGGAAGCTCGCAAGATGCCTTGAGAAGGCCTCCAGCCTCTCTGCATTCTTGCCCGAGGACAGGATTATCCAGTTTTTGAGGGTTTTGAGGATCAGCCTCAGCACCTGTTTAATCGAGGTCCACAAAGTGTTAATTGAAAATAATAGAGTTCCTATATTTCCAAAGACACCAGAGCACAGCTGCATTAACAGTATTAAGTGCAGAGTGCTTGCCATTGGCTACCCAGAATTTAGCAATCGATTCATAATCAAGCCCAACATTTGTCTCGAAGAAGGCAGAGACAAAAGGCCAGACCTGTTTAGCAACTATACATTCAAAGAACAAGTGTGCATTTGTTTCTGCTTCAGCACAGTAAACGCAGTCAAGTGGTTTGATAATTTGTCTTTTCCTAAGATTATCCCTAGTCATCAGTTTGTTGTTGGCAAAGAGCCAGAGGAAGACGTGGATCTTGGGGGGAGTCCTAAGCTTCCAAACAGCTGGGATATATACTGGTTGCACCCCCCTAAAGTTGATAACATGATAAAGCGAGCTAGTGGAGTAAATTCCTTTGTTATCTAGCTGCCAGATTAAAGCATCTGTATCATCATTCAGGGTCACACTTCCAGCAATTTCCACCAGCTGGTGCCATTGCTCCATGAGGATATCATCAAAATTCCTTCTAAAAGTTAGTTTGAGTTGATTCCCATCCCAAACCTCACAAACACTCTTAGCTTGCTCATTACAAAATGGAGTAAACCGGCCAGAACTGCATAGATAGAGGGGAGGTACCAAACCAGGTATCCTCCCAGAATCTGACTTTGGTGCCTGATCCAATTTTCCATCTGTATCCAAACTTCAGTGTTTGGATAGTCGATTTAATGCCTTTCCAAAATCTGGAAGCCTGGGGTGACAGATTGGGGGCGAAGATATTAATTCTACCAGCCATGTACTTATGATCTATGATCATTTTCCAAGGATTTCCTTCACCTTCATAATATCTCTTAACCCAGGATCCTAGTAGGCAAAGGTTAATATCCTGGAGGTTGGGAATCCCCAGCCCTCCAAAATCTTTATTCATGCACACTAATCTCCAGTTAGCTAGGTGTAGTTTCCTATGACCTTCAAAGTCATTCCACAAACAGTTGGCCATTTGAGAATTGATCATCTCAATGGCCCATTTAGGGAATTTGAAGAATGAGAGCAAGTAGATGGGAATGTTGGCCAAGCAAGCTTGAATTAGCACAAGCCTGCCCCTATATGAGAGGAGTTTGCCTCTCCACCCAGCAATTCTTTTCATAATTTTATCTATTAGGGGTTGGATATCCTCTTTCCTAAGCTTATCATGGTGAAGAGGGATCCCAAGGTATTTAATGGGAAATTCACCCCCCTTACATTCCAAAATTGAGAGGAAGGAACCAAAATCATCATCTCCTATGTTTATGGGAATGAGTTCACTCTTGTTGTAATTAATTCTCATCCCAGAAACTTTTTCAAAGCAAGTCAAGATCGACTTGAGGTTGGTGGCATGAGCAAGGTTTTTGTCTAAAAACAGGAGGGTGTCATCTGCATACTGCGGGCAAATAATACCCCCTGGACACACTTCAGTGCACAATCCTGCAATCAAACCACTATTTTCTGCTTTGGACGGCATTTTGGTAAGGACATCTACTACCAGGTTAAACGGAAGGGGAGAGATGGGGTCTCCCTGTCTGAGTCCTTTCCCAGAAAGGAAAAAAATCACTTTCTACGTTATTCATCTTGACTTCCACAGAGCCATTATGAGTAATTTGACGAATCCAGCTAATCCATTTACTACCAAAACCCCTCTTGTTAAGCATATCTAGGAGAAAATCAAGGTCCACTTTGTCAAAGGCTTTCTCATAGTCTAGTTTTAGGACCAAACCTTGTTTTTCCCCGCATAGACCGAGTGCACCACTTCATGGGCAGTGACCACACTCTCTAAGATATATCTGCCTTTCAAGAAGGCAGATTGGTTGCTAGCTATCAATCTCTGAAGGATTTTAGCAAGCCTATTAGTTAGGACTTTAGAGAAGATTTTAAAGCTACAATTAATCAGACTAATAGGTCTAAACTTTTTCATATCAGTGGCATCAGCCTCTTTAGGGATCAAGGTGAGCATCGCAAAGTTGAGCCTATGAATATCTAATTTACCTGAATGGAAATCATTAAACATAGCTATTAGGTCAGTTTTGATCAGCTCCTAGAATTGTTGGTAAAAGAAGAAAGGGATACCATCAGGGCCAGGGGCCCCATCTGGGTAAGATTCAAACACTGCTTTTTTGACTTCTTCCTCAGAGAAGGGTGCTTCAAGAGCTTCATTCTCTGCTAGGGTGACTCTTTCCCCAGCCGAGAAGAAGTCAGTCTTGATTTTGAACCCACTACAAACTTCTTTTTTGAATAAATCTTTATAGAAATCACTAGCTATTTTGAGCATGTCCTTAGTTTCTGTAACAGGTCCATTAGGGCCATCCAGAGAGTTAATGAGGGTCTTCCTTCTCCTTTGGTTGGCCACAGCATGGAAGTAGGCTGTGTTCCTATCACCTTCAGTGATCTCTCTATCCCTAGACCTTTGTTTGGATTTAGTTTCTTCCTGAAGCCAAATTTTCTGCCGCTCGGAGTGAATAAATCTCAATCTGTTAAACTCTGTCTCAGATAAGTCAGAGTTTTCTGCTTTTATATCTAACATATCAAACTCGAGCTCGTATTACAGCCGGTTGTAAGCTTGTAACTCACTTCTCTTCTCCCTCGCCTCTTCTGTTTCTTCCAACTAGACAAAAATTTGATGTGTCATCTCTTATAGTCTGCCTACGTCATTTTATTGTACTTAATCTTATGTCAATTTCTTCATCGGTAACGTGCGTCCTACTCGCAGTGAAACACAAAGAAGTAGAAAATTTAGCATTCGCCGCAACTAGACTAGAGCATCTACATTGTCTCAAAAGATACGAGCGAGTGCAAAGCTCGAGGCACATTGGTAACATAAATTCATAATACATGTACTACGATATACTATGTGTGTACTTGTATCTCCAAGTCAACTTTCTCTCGAGTGCAACTTGGAATTGCTAACGTGCATGGCACAGACCTCTGACTTGTTGCTTGTGCATAATTTACCAACGAGTGGAAATATGTCTAAATGTTCACCTTACACATGGGGCAAAATGGTAACAATAACTATGATCGAGTAGACATGGATGTATCTCACCGACCAGAAAAGGTACGAGAGACAACAACAATATATGCATGTGTACCGCTAGTGCCTCCAAGTCAGCTTTCTCTCCATTGCAGCTTGGAGTTACTAACAATAATATGCGTCGGTCAGACCTCTGACCTTTTACCACGTCGTTTGTTAAGTTATACCTAGAAATTGGTATGCCTACAAATTCAATAAATAGAATTAATTGTCTCACTTCTGCATATTTTGTGAGATTTCATCTAAATAGGGTGAGCTCCACGTATATCATTATCTACTTCATCTAGTTTATGTCAATTGCACCATCGGTGTAACATGACATCCAGCTCCTAGTGAAACACAAAGCAGTGGAATGTTTAACAGTCACCGCAACTAGACTAGAGCATCTGCGTTATCTCCAAAATTACGAGCGAGTGAAAACTCGGGGCACATTGGTAACATCACTAAATAATACACATACTACAATATATGTGTGTACTTGTATGTCCAAGTCAACTTTCTCCCGCTCCAATGCAACTTAGAATTGCTAACGTGCATGGCACCGCCCTCTGACTTGTTGCTTGTGCATTTAATTCGATCGAAGATCCATCCATATACTAAACTAAGTGAGGTGTAGCTTATTAGAAGTATAATAGTGTTTGAGATAGAGATAAGAGTTAGAGATAGAGATAAGAGTTAGAGATAGGATTGGTTTAAACCATGTACGACTTGTCCTCTACTCCAAGTCTCTCTCCCTCATATTGTACTCTATATATACCCCACACATGGGTCACAACATACAACAACACAAATATCGATCCGTCTCGCCCAACCCGCTCCCGCGAGTGGGGGGGCGAACCCACGCGCCGCCGCCTCCAACCCTCCCCTGTCCCCACCCCCTCCCCGCCGCCGGGCAAAGCCCGGCCGGCGTCGGTGGCGGCGGGCCCTCCTTCCTTCGGCGCGGTGTGGTGCTGGCGCGGGATAGCGCCCTCGCACGGATGCGCACAACCATGCAGGGCGGCGCGGCGCGGATGCGTCCGGGGCGGCCGGATGGCGGCTCTCTGGCGCGGAGGCGCGGGTGGCTGCAGACTCGCGGCCAGGCGGGGCGGCCGTGGTGAGCTTCTCGGTCCAGATCTGGATCGGGGGGCTCCTCCGGCCTGCTGCACGTGGGCGGCGCGTCCTGTCGGCGGCGGCTGGATCCCGGGGCGGCGGCCCTGGAAGGTGGCGGCGGGTGAAGCTCAGGCTTCCCGCGGCGGCATGGCGTGGTGCAGTCCCTATCCAAGGCGGATCTGCATCAGTGATCTCGTGGTTTGGCCACGGATTGGTTCAGATCAGAGACGGTGATGAGCGTGCGGGATCCATCCCGGCGGCTCTCGCGGTTTGGCGAGGTGGGGTGGGAGCCCTCCTCCCAGGCTCCAGTGGTGGCGCATTCAGGCAGTGGCTGGTGCGCCAGGGCTCCTACGGTGGCACTGCTGTTGCGGTTGGTCGCCGGATCTAGGCGGCTAGATCTGGGGCTTTGAAGGCGGTCGAGACAGTGCACAGGTTGTCGGGTGGATTTCTTGGAACGGATCCGGGTGAAAACTTGGTCTTCGGTCATTGGCCGGAATCGGTGATGACGATGCTCTTATCATCGTTTCCTTCATGAAGGCATCATCGAGGTGAAGCTCCCAACCCCACCCAATACCTCCGGGGGAAACTCTAGATCAGTTGATCGGATGACGGCGGCATTCATGTGTCATTACCCCCTTGGGGGCTGCATTCTTGGAGATGCACTCGGGCTCGAGGGACCAGCGGATGGCATCTGCGGTGGAGCGGTGTTTCTTTCTACATATTCATGGCGGCGGTTCTCGACGGCATGGAGCAGTGGAGGCTTGGCGTCAGATGTGTGGCAAGGAACACGCGCAGGAGGTTGACGTTGTCTGGCGTCGTGGTGGTGTCGATGGCAGAGTGGCCTGACAAGGTCGATGCGTCAGTACATGCTTTGAGGATGGATCGAGGGAAGACGGAGGTGACGGCCCTTTGCAGCGTGTGCGTGTGGTACTCACTGAGAGTGCGCCGGACCGGAGTGTTACCCAGTCCCGCCTATGTGGCTTGGATGGGGCATCCGGCGTTAGATGTTAGGCTTCCGTGCGATGTCTGTTTGGTATTTGGCCCGGACATTCGGCACACCTTCATCAAGGGGATAGGAGTAGCGACAGGTGTCGTCTAGATGGTGGCCTCGGGCTTACTGTTGTATTACTTTGTAAGGTCTTTGTGAATAATAAATAATAATGCCGCATGCATCACCCAGATGCAGAGGCCGGGGGTGATTCCTCCTTTTCTAAAAAAAATTAGAGCGGTTAGTCTCACGACGCCGATCCTAGGTTTTCTCCACTACTTCCGCAGCGCGCCGCCCCCGGGAGATTAATCTCCTCTCCTCGGGGGCGCGGCACCTGATCTGATTAAGGATTAGATCAGTTCCATAGACTAGATCGGTTCTATACATTAGTTTGAATTTTTCAGCTTTATAGATTAGATCCAATTTAGCCACAAATAAATCCCACAATTAAATCAAATTCCGGTGAAAAGTTGTGCAGAATCGGCATCAGAGTAATGTCCACGGTTGTACGTGCCTGCGGCAACGCATGGGGCACGAGGTGGACATCCGCATCGCAAATGCCAGTTCGTCTGCACCGACCAGGGACAACGACGCGCTTCTGCTCGCAACGACGACCAGCTCCATGTGCGCATGGGCTCTACATCGACAATTCGCCCAGCCGTGCGCGGCACGGCTGCAGTCCATCGGCAAGAGTCTGCAGCCTCATCGACTCCATGGCCCATGCACGCATCGACCAGCAAGAACACGGCCGTGTGCGCATGCATACGTGCGTGGCAACACTGGCCACAGGCCTGACTCGCCATGATGCACATGCCTACGTGCATGGCATGAGCCGTGGACTCCAACCACGGCCCTTCTGCAGGGTCGACCGGCAACGCGACGCCTCGCCGCTATGCCGACAGGCGCGTCCGATCACGGGAGGGCGTCGCTCTCACGCAGAGAATTCGATCCGATCTACAGTGGTCCTCAAGGCTTATGCGCCAGAGTCCGCTCCATAAGATCTGCAGCTACCCCGATATGTACATGGCGGCTACACGTCCAGCTACACCGAGCCAAGCATCGCACGACCGAGACCAACAACAATTCTTCACCGAGCCGACCGAATACACTGACCGATCTGCACTGCATCAAGCCAATCTACACTGACCCCGCGCCGCATCATCAAGCTGTAAGACTATGTCAGGCCCTGTCGCCAACACTTCATCGCCAAGGTCTTCATCACCATCATTGTCAACACATCGCCGCCACCTCGATCATAAGATGGACACCTAGCGTCTTCTGACAGACTTTTCTGTAAGACACGACCTCGACGACGGCAATGACCGCGTCACGACGACGGCATCGACCGCGTCATCCACGACGGCACGACTGCATCGACACAGCGTCACTACAGTGACGACCCTACACGGCCACACGGTCTTGGCAAAACCGATGTGTGCTCGATGGGCTTCCTCCGGTCTTGGCAAAACCGGTTGACTCATCGCCGACGACACCCTCTGACATCCGCAAGGTGCATCGTCCACATCTGCAGCTCCGTCATAGTGCAATTTTTTGCGCCTCCGGCTTTGTGCAGCTTCATCATCCACGACGACTACTACATCGACCATGACTACTACGACCACGGCTACATCACGACCGGTGACCTCGACATCGACCACATGACTACGTCTATAGCAACACATCGGCAACAACTCTAGTCAACAGCGTCCGCGCCGTCACCAGCGTCCACGCCACTCCCGCTGTGACTGCGGGAGGGAATAGAGGAGAGTCAAGGGAGGCACCAGAAGGGGACGCAGTCACCGCCCAACCCATCATAGACGCAGTTGATGATGGCGCAGCGGAGAAGACGACGGAAGCGCAAGACTTCAAATTCAGTCGTCATCGTTCACTTCACTCCCGCTACGACTGAGGGGGAATATTAGAAGTATAATAGTGTTTGAGATAGAGATAAGAGTTAGAGGTAGGATTGATTTAAACCATGTACGACTTGTCCCCTACTCCAAATCTCTCTCGCTCATATTATACTCTATATATACCTCACACATGGGTCACAACATACAACAACACAAATATTTAGCCAACCCTAGAGCTCTTTCTTGAATGCCTATAAATAACATCTCTGGCTCCTACGTATATTGTGCTTCCTAGTTGTATCTTCCTCTTTGAAGTCTTTAGCCACTTGCTTGCCACGTAGAACAAACAATGGCTTCTGCAGGTTCATCCACTACTCCCACTCTCAAGGCAGCCTTAATCGCCGCCATTCTCGCCGTCCTGGTTCTGCCTTCCATGGGCCGCTGCCCGTCGCTCGGGCCGCAGGCAGCGCCCACGCCTGCGCCGACACCGGCGATACGGTGCAGCGATTGTGACCAACGCTGCAGCACGACGTGTTTAGCCAACGGCGTCCTCGTATGCAAGAACGACTGCGAGCTCTCGGGCTTCCAATGTCGCGACTGCTGGGACATGCAATTGGTCGTGTGCCTCAGACCCTGCAAAAGTGACTGTCGCACCGCCGCCTGCGTCGACGACTAATTTCTGGGATACCGTTGGAGTAAGAGAAACTGCTGGGACCTAGCTTCTCCTGGTGCTGGCCCCTCGCTCTTACTTCTGCTCTTCCTATTTGTTTGCTTCTCTCTCTAGCTCGTCCTCATTTCCTCCTTCCAATAAAAAGTTCAAGGGATTCTTTTAGGATAATTCATTGAATGAGAACTCTATACTTAGCAGGAATTTTATTTATCCCATCCCCATTTCGTTATAGTGACAATACATACCTTGATAAGTGCCTTGCTGGTTTCAGATCTCAAAACAATTTCTTACTAGCGAATTGTTGCTTGTGCTTTCAATCTGGTTTCCCCAGATCCGGGTTGCTCTCAGTCGTTCCAGGCTAGTTCAGGTCAGGAGCATTTTTTGCTTCCTCATCACATGGCTTCTGACCCTTCTTGTGTCGGCGATGCTTCCTTTCCCATCTCATGCGTCGTCATAAGGCTCTGTACTTGCATCTCCAAGTCAACTTACTCTCCAGTGCAACTTGGAATTGCTACACGTGCATGCATGGCACACACCTCTGACTTGTAGCTTGTGCATTTAATTCAATCGATACATTCATAGAGTAAACCAAGTGAACCCTGGAGTACCATTTCTGTTTTTTGTTTTTTTTGCCACGCCTTCTAAGAATGTGATTTCATGATGAATTTTTGCAAGCACTTAAAACTTTTGTCAATGTTTCTTCCAAAAAAAAAGAATTTTTTGTGATTTTACTGATCACCCGAGCTTATTTGAGCTCCGGAGCAGAAACTCTGCATCCCGTCTCCGGCTCATATCTTGTGCTGTCTATATCTTCCTATCTGGAGTCGCTTGTTGCATAGAACAAACAATGGCTTCTGCATGTTCATCCTCTACCCTTGCTCTCTAGGCAGCCTGCATCGATCGCCTTCCATGGGGCGTTGCCCGTCGCTTGGGCCATAGAGACTGTGACCAATGCTGCAGTCAGGCGTGCTACGCTAACGTCATCCCTATGCGCTTGCGAGATTGTGCACTACGGATGTAGCGGCTGTTGGAACAAGCACATGCACCCTGCGAAAGTGACTGCTGCGCCGCCGCCAGAGTGAGCACTAATATATATTTGAGATTCTGTTGGAATAAGATTAACGTTGCTTGTAAACAAGGGTAATGACAATTAGCAAGCATTGTCTAAGTGAGGCGAATGGCACGACACATCAGATAGCTAAATTTTGTTTTACTTTTTATAATTTTTATAATTGGGTCTCTAAACCCCTTGTTTTTTCTAAGGGATCTTGCACACGATGTAACTATTGTTAGCAACTAAAAAAGCTACCCATGATGTCATCTTTTGTATCTAAATAGCTAGCCCCCCTCCCCCCGCTCAAAACAATAACCTTTTAGAAACAAACCACTACCTATATATACTAGGGACGCGGCTGCATTGTCTTACTGCACCTGTTTCTGGGTGTATGACAGGTGGGCCCAACAAATGGCTGCCCACCATGTCATACACTCAAAGGCAGGTGCAGTTAAGGCACCGGAGCTCAGTCCATATCCTAGACATGCAACCATGCCACGTAAGCAAGTGATGCATGTCATTGTTTTTACATTACTCTCTATGCATGCAACGCGGCAATCAATGCATGCTTGTTGATAATAATTTATATTTTGCATTATGTTTTGTATTGAAAAATATGTGTTGGGCGATTGCAGCATACATATGTAAATTTTATGAAATCAATTTTTTTTTAAGAAATATTCATAGATTTGAAAAAATGTTTACGGATTTTACTAAAAGTTTACGAATTTAGAAAAAGTACATGAAAGGATAAAAAATAGAATTAAGAAAATGCTCACAAATGTTTTAAAAGGTTCATGTTGAATAAAAATACTGAGAAAAATGAAATCTGGCACTCCTATGAACTAACGAAGGGTCTGTGGGTGCTATTAACCAATTGGCTGCTAATTAAGCACCAAATAGGATTTGGCCATCTGGCCGGCTATGATCGTCTACCCACAAAAAAACAACCATGATCATGCCATCGTGGGCTGATGGACCAGCAAATAATCATCCTCAGATTGGCCAGTAGACGGGAGGAAGAAGAATGCATGTATCAAGAGGGATATGTTTTTTAGAAGAACAGGGATGCCTCTCCCTGATTCCATTACTCGAATGAAATCAAACTCGCGTCATACAATCAGCTCACTGAGAGGAGCAGTTCAGCAGGAATGTAAGGAGAATCAAAAAAAGTACAGATTACAGAGCTAGGAAACAGTAAAAGCATTACAGCATAGGCGAGAGCCCTAATCGCACTCAAAGGAAGCTAGAACAGGAGGTCACTAGGCGCAGCTCAGCTCCTGGGAGGCTTTGCAAGTCTTCAACGGAGGGGCTGCCACCGCTTGGGGGGGGCCAGGCTGCCGTCAGGATCGAGATCGGGCTGGAGAAGGCGATTGCTCCTGTTTCTCGCTTCTTGGAGGGTGAAGCAAAGCTGCTGCTGTCATCAGAAATCTTCAGCTTGTCCCATGGATCCACCAGAGGGGCTCCCAGCGGCATCTGCTTCATCAGCCACTGATCAACAGGGGGCGGCGCAGGAAGCTCGCAAGATGCCTTGAGAAGGCCTCCAGCCTCTCTGCATTCTTGCCCGAGGACAGGATTATCCAGTTTTTGAGGGTTTTGAGGATCAGCCTCAGCACCTGTTTAATCGAGGTCCACAAAGTGTTAATTGAAAATAATAGAGTTCCTATATTTCCAAAGACACCAGAGCACAGCTGCATTAACAGTATTAAGTGCAGAGTGCTTGCCATTGGCTACCCAGAATTTAGCAATCGATTCATAATCAAGCCCAACATTTGTCTCGAAGAAGGCAGAGACAAAAGGCCAGACCTGTTTAGCAACTATACATTCAAAGAACAAGTGTGCATTTGTTTCTGCTTCAGCACAGTAAACGCAGTCAAGTGGTTTGATAATTTGTCTTTTCCTAAGATTATCCCTAGTCATCAGTTTGTTGTTGGCAAAGAGCCAGAGGAAGACGTGGATCTTGGGGGGAGTCCTAAGCTTCCAAACAGCTGGGATATATACTGGTTGCACCCCCCTAAAGTTGATAACATGATAAAGCGAGCTAGTGGAGTAAATTCCTTTGTTATCTAGCTGCCAGATTAAAGCATCTGTATCATCATTCAGGGTCACACTTCCAGCAATTTCCACCAGCTGGTGCCATTGCTCCATGAGGATATCATCAAAATTCCTTCTAAAAGTTAGTTTGAGTTGATTCCCATCCCAAACCTCACAAACACTCTTAGCTTGCTCATTACAAAATGGAGTAAACCGGCCAGAACTGCATAGATAGAGGGGAGGTACCAAACCAGGTATCCTCCCAGAATCTGACTTCGGTGCCTGATCCAATTTTCCATCTGTATCCAAACTTCAGTGTTTGGATAGTCGATTTAATGCCTTTCCAAAATCTGGAAGCCTGGGGTGACAGATTGGGGGCGAAGATATTAATTCTACCAGCCATGTACTTATGATCTATGATCATTTTCCAAGGATTTCCTTCACCTTCATAATATCTCTTAACCCAGGATCCTAGTAGGCAAAGGTTAATATCCTGGAGGTTGGGAATCCCCAGCCCTCCAAAATCTTTATTCATGCACACTAATCTCCAGTTAGCTAGGTGTAGTTTCCTATGACCTTCAAAGTCATTCCACAAGCAGTTGGCCATTTGAGAATTGATCATCTCAATGGCCCATTTAGGGAATTTGAAGAATGAGAGCAAGTAGATGGGAATGTTGGCCAAGCAAGCTTGAATTAGCACAAGCCTGCCCCTATATGAGAGGAGTTTGCCTCTCCACCCAGCAATTCTTTTCATAATTTTATCTATTAGGGGTTGGATATCCTCTTTCCTAAGCTTATCATGGTGAAGAGGGATCCCAAGGTATTTAATGGGAAATTCACCCCCCTTACATTCCAAAATTGAGAGGAAGGAACCAAAATCATCATCTCCTATGTTTATGGGAATGAGTTCACTCTTGTTGTAATTAATTCTCATCCCAGAAACTTTTTCAAAGCAAGTCAAGATCGACTTGAGGTTGGTGGCATGAGCAAGGTTTTTGTCTAAAAACAGGAGGGTGTCATCTGCATACTGCGGGCAAATAATACCCCCTGGACACACTTCAGTGCACAATCCTGCAATCAAACCACTATTTTCTGCTTTGGACGGCATTTTGGTAAGGACATCTACTACCAGGTTAAACGGAAGGGGAGAGATGGGGTCTCCCTGTCTGAGTCCTTTCCCAGAAAGGAAAAAAATCACTTTCTACGTTATTCATCTTGACTTCCACAGAGCCATTATGAGTAATTTGACGAATCCAGCTAATCCATTTACTACCAAAACCCCTCTTGTTAAGCATATCTAGGAGAAAATCAAGGTCCACTTTGTCAAAGGCTTTCTCATAGTCTAGTTTTAGGACCAAACCTTGTTTTTCCCCGCATAGACCGAGTGCACCACTTCATGGGCAGTGACCACACTCTCTAAGATATATCTGCCTTTCAAGAAGGCAGATTGGTTGCTAGCTATCAATCTCTGAAGGATTTTAGCAAGCCTATTAGTTAGGACTTTAGAGAAGATTTTAAAGCTACAATTAATCAGACTAATAGGTCTAAACTTTTTCATATCAGTGGCATCAGCCTCTTTAGGGATCAAGGTGAGCATCGCAAAGTTGAGCCTATGAATATCTAATTTACCTGAATGGAAATCATTAAACATAGCTATTAGGTCAGTTTTGATCAGCTCCTAGAATTGTTGGTAAAAGAAGAAAGGGATACCATCAGGGCCAGGGGCCCCATCTGGGTAAGATTCAAACACTGCTTTTTTGACTTCTTCCTCAGAGAAGGGTGCTTCAAGAGCTTCATTCTCTGCTAGGGTGACTCTTTCCCCAGCCGAGAAGAAGTCAGTCTTGATTTTGAACCCACTACAAACTTCTTTTTTGAATAAATCTTTATAGAAATCACTAGCTATTTTGAGCATGTCCTTAGTTTCTGTAACAGGTCCATTAGGGCCATCCAGAGAGTTAATGAGGGTCTTCCTTCTCCTTTGGTTGGCCACAGCATGGAAGTAGGCTGTGTTCCTATCACCTTCAGTGATCTCTCTATCCCTAGACCTTTGTTTGGATTTAGTTTCTTCCTGAAGCCAAATTTTCTGCCGCTCGGAGTGAATAAATCTCAATCTGTTAAACTCTGTCTCAGATAAGTCAGAGTTTTCTGCTTTTATATCTAACATATCAAACTCTTCTAATAAAATTTTCTTGTATCTTCTAAGGTTAGCCTCTTCATTAGAATTCCATCCTTTGGTGACTCTCCTGAGGCTCCTAATTTTGATTTGCCAATTCTCAATGGTAGAAGTGGCTCTGTTAGGCTCTGACCAGATTTTGCGAACTAAGTCATCAAAATCTGTTCTAAGGAGCCACCATTTCTCCATTTTATAGCTACTTTTCTTAGGTTGGGACTCCATCCCAGAGTCCCAGAGTATTGGAGTATGATCACTCCCACATCTAGGCAGGGATCTACATGAAGCCATCGGTACAGACTATCTAAATCAAGAGGGATATGTTACCCGCAAAGAAAAGAGGGATATGTTAAACTCAATGTTGATGCGACATTCTGCTTAGTGACACGCCAAGGAGTAGTGGGAGGTATCCTCCGAGATGATAAATGAGAAAATCGAGCATGTATCGGATGCTGCAGATGCTGAACCTTATGCGTTACGGCTTGGCCTCCTGTTGGCGCGACAACTTAGAATCAGCAATTTGGTGGTTGAGTCTGACTAGTAGGTAATAGACACGATGAACAATGGAGGTTTCACTGTGTCGGGTGTTGCAGCCATTTATTTGGACTGTAGGGTACGTACTACTAATAAGGTATACTTCGGTTTCTTTTGTCCACTGCCCTAGGGAGGCAAACTGTGTCTCTCATGAGCGAGCTAGATTAGTGGTCTCAGTCTTACCATCGATGTGTATTAAGGAGGCATCGATTGTAAGGTGGATGGTGGATGATTGTAACATTGTTTTGATTTAATAAAGTTTTCTAAAAACATGTTCCATCCATCATCCCCAGCAAGGGAGCTCCTATGCAGCACGCATCTTGAACGTACTCACACTCACGTGATCTCTACATGGGCTACGGCCCATTAGCTTTGACCACTAGCTATACTGTTTCTGCATTCATATTGTCAGGCTTTTGGCCAGCGCATAAACTATGATAAGTCTTCGATCTTCTTTAGTAAGGGGGGTTAAAGGCTTGTTGCAGGTTCGAAATGAAGCCATAAGTGCAAACTCATCAAAAAATGGAGCCTTCAAAAAGCTAAAAGATTGTTTGTGGAGCAAGGTCCTGGGGTGGCTTGAAAAAACTATGTCCTCGGCAGGCAAAGAAGTCCTAGTCAATAATATGTCATGTTTTAAATATCCCAGAGGTCTCTGTGAGCATCTGAATATGTTGATTCGAAAATGCTGGTGGGGAAGTAAAGATGGTCATCGAAAGCCAAGTTATGCCTCCTGGGAATCGATGACACAACCAAAGAGTATGGGTGGATTGGGTTTTAAGGATTTTGAAATTTTGAACTTATCTCTCTTGGCTAAGCAGGCACATGGAGAACCCTCCAATCCCTGGAATCCCTCAGTGAAAGAATTCTAAAGAGTGTTTATTTCTCCATTGACACTATCTTGAATGCAGAATTAGGAAATCATCCCAGTCAAATTTGGAGAGCTATTATTGAAAGGAGGAACATTTCGAAGCAAGGAATAATTAGATGTGTGGGTAATGGGGAGTCTACAAAAATCTGGAACGACAATTGGATATCAAGGAAGGAAATGATGAGGCCCTATGGGAGCCGTTGTGCCAACCCCTCTGAGTGGGTCTTTGACCTGATAGACCATACGTCGGCATCATGGGATATTACTAAGCTGGAAGGCGTATGCTTGCCGATTGATATACCATCGATACTGAGTATTCCACTATGCACAACCAATGTAGCAAACATCTGGTCCTGGATGTTTGAGAGAAATGGTTGTTTTTCAGTTCGGTCTGCCTATAGAATGTTGGTAGATACGAAGCTGAGATCGGGAACCTAGATCGATAGCATCGCGGGATCCTTAAGCACTGATCGAGACGTTCTTTCATGGAAACTTTTATGGAAAACCCAAGTAGCCAGAAAAATCCACATGTTCCTATGGAGGTTAGCAAAGCATTCAATCCCAACTAAAGATATGAGAATGAGAAGAAATATGGCTTCATCAAGTGCATGTTCTTTGTGTGGTCGGAAGACTTCTGGCATCACTCCATGTTGGAGTGCTCCATGTTGAGATGTGTTTGGGCATTCGTAGATGGAGAACTCGCAGAACACTTGTGCAAAACCACTGAGCCGAGTGCAAAGCAGTGGATATTTGCTATGATCGACACTCTCTCACATACTGCTTTTGTCAGGCTGGCAGTAACGTTGTGGGCAATATGGTGGGCTAGGAGGAAGGCTATACACGAGCAAATATACCAAAGTACATCATGTACGCACTAGTTTATTACTCGTTTTATCCATGAACTTGATCAACTTCCAAACAAAGATACCAAGGAACAATGGCTCCCCATGGGCATGGCCACAAGACCTAAGGCACCACCACAGGGTTTACGCCAAGATCCATGTGGATGTCGGGATTTCTAGAGGCCAAGTTAGATGAGCAACACTGGCGATCTGCGGAGACGAGGCAGGGAATTACATGGGCAGCTCGGCTTTAGTGATGAGTGGAATAGTTGATGTCCCAACACTTGAAGCGATCACATGCAGGGAGGGCATCTCCCTTGCCGACGATCTTATGTTAAATAACTTCATCATCGCATCGGACTCCAAACAGGTTATATATGATATTGGCAAAGGCAGTTGAGGGGGATATGGAGACCAAACTTAGAGCTTTAAATTTTAATTGTAAGTTTACTTTGAAGGTAGAGAAGCAAATATTGATACATATAGGTTAGCCAAGTTTTCACACTCTCTTGACCAGGGGCATCATGTCTGGCTTGGAGTTTCCCATGTTCCTTTTTGTATTCCACAATGTTTAGTTTTTGAATAGTAAAGCTTGGAACCCCTCAAGAAAATCTTATGGCTAGCTTTTGACGGCTCGCGATCTCTACATGTATATCCGTCGATTTTTCTATTTTTCTCTTTATTGATGTTTATTTATTGAAAAAATCGTAATTTATAAACCATTAATTTGGAAAAGTTATTAACTTTTCAAAATCACTGAATTCAGAAAATGTTTATGAATTTGAAAAAATATTCATGACTTTTGGAAAAAAAATACAATTTCAAAAAATATCACATTTTTTAAAAATGTTCAAGAATTTAAAAGTATTCATTTATTTTAAAAATGATCAAAAAAATAAATAAGTTCAGAAAATTGGAAATTGTTCGCAGCTTTGAGAAAACGTTCATCCATTTTTAAAAATCTTTTGAATTTTTAGAAAGCACTAGTTTAGGAAATATTCACATATTAGGAAAATGTTCATGGATTTTTTTAAAAACTTGTTGAATTTAGGGAAAGTAGGAGAAATTTATAAAAAAATATTAATTGAAAAACGCTCACAATGATTTAAAAAGTTCATGTTGAATAAATAGAAAAATAGGAAAAAACATAGAACGAAAACTAAATCTGGGCCACCTATGAACTACCGTTGTCGTAGGCCTGTGGGCATACTGAGCGATTAAGAAGTGCCGGATAGAATTTCCTCAAAAACAAAAATGTTCCGATTAGCATTAGGCCATGACGGCCATGATCGTGCCAACGTGAGCTGCTGGGCCAGCAAATAAATCATCTTTGCCTAAAAAAAAGCAAATAAACATCCTCAGATCGGATCAGACGAAAGCGAGGCAATGCGCCAATGGCGGTTCGCTACTTCGCCTGTATATGAACACCATCCCAATTGGCATCGCGGCACGTCTCGAGCCATCAATCTTTCGCCCCCATCCACGGCAGCAATCTTGACCATCGGCCATGGCTCCGCCGCTGCGCCCCGGCTGGGTCCTGCTGAGCCCGCACGTGCACGACGTCGACAAACTCCAGGCGGCACCGGCCCACCTGAATAACAACGAGCCGTCGTCGGAGTGGGCGGTGATCAGGTGCGCCACCACCAGGACCGCCGACGGCCACGACGAACACAAGGATCTCGTCGACGGCGTCACGCTCCTGGCGCGCGTCGTGCAGCCCCCGGCCCTATCCGCGCTCGCGATCCGCCTCCGCGCTGGGCGGTACAAGTTCAACGAGGACGAAGCGTACGTCGAGGCCGCCGACGACAGGATCGTCGTCCTCACCGTGACTTTCGGATGCCGCGACCGCGACAGCGACACCTACGACGAGCCCCGACGCTTCCTCGTCTACGACGCCGCCGACGCGTCGCTCGCCGCGGTGCCGCCCCTGCGTGAGATGGACTGCACGCCCTCTCTCGTGACGCACCCTCTGCCCATGCGCCGCCGCGACGATGCCGGCGAGTACGTGCTGGCCATCATGGCGATGCATCACCTGTACGACACGAAGGCGCGGCGTGAGTTCAGGCGGGAGGTGGTCTGCCTGTGGCCGCCGCCGCCGTCCTCCAGGCTGTTCGACGGGAGCGTCTCGCCGTGGGGGTACAAGCAACCGCTCTTCCCACCGGAAAAGCCAGAGTACCTCCGGGTGCACACGGCCTTCTCATTCCTGGGGCAGGGCATCCTCTCTTGCGACTACGATGATCTCCTGTCAGGCGGTCATGAGGTGCCCTTTCGTTCGTCCCACTACCGCCGGAGTGCCGCCTCTGCCTGCTCTGCAGCAATAATGCTAATCAGGCGTTTAGCCGCGCCATGAGTTGTTGCCCCGCCACCAGCGATGGCGGCGGCAGCGGTTCCATCAAGCTCGTCCGCATCGGCAAGGAGCGTGGGTCTGAGGCCTGCAAAACATGCGACAAGCCTGTGGCGCCTGGGGACATGGTGGTGACGGTGTGGGCACTGGACGTGGCCACCGAGCAGTGGCGGAGGGACGACGACGGTGAGGACATCCGTGTGGCTGAACTGTGGGAGATGGAGGGATTCAGAATACAAATTTCCATTGGGGCCAGTCTCACGAAGTTCTTACGTTTTCATTATGGTGGAAATAAATAACTAAAATAATACATCTTTGTGTTGTTATTTCCTGCATGATTCAGTATGCCATGATATCTAAATCCTCTGTCGGTGAACCAAAGAGGCCCTTTCATTATTATTATTTTTGCTTATGCAACAGTACTAATTAAGAACATACCCCCACCTTGGAGCTCTAGTGACAAATTAAGTTGCTCACAACCAGATTTTGTGCTGCTTTAGATAGGATATGGAGTCATGGATAGCTCCTAGAAGAATTATTTCATTCTGCTTGGTTAATTGGCCTATGTTATATTTGATCCATCGCCCTGCTTTCCCAGGCATGCATATACACAAGCTAGGACTGAACCTTGCCAAAATGGTATGTTTTGTACATGTATATGGGCTTTTGGTGAAGTTGAGAAAAGTTCAAGATTCTTTTAGGATAATTCATCGGATGAGAACTCTATACTTACGGGAATTTTGTTTAACCCATCCCCATTTTGTTATAATGACAATACACACCTTGATAAGTTTATTTTATCGAACCATGCAAGTGAGCTGCATGTTTTATATTAAGATAGAGAAAACATCCGACCAAACAGGCTGAACACATGATCTAGCTTACAATAAGCCAGGTTGATAAACACAATACACACATCTTGATAAGTATTTGGGTAATTTCTTTAGGGAAACGTGTAAATGCCGTCCTAAAACTCATCTAGAGTTACAAAATACCACATCGTTAAATTCCAGTTGGTTCCATAAACATACCTCGGCAATGCTACCCTTGAGACTCCATACTTTGAAGCATGGGTATGGCCAACATGATCTCAGAAATGCCGGAACAACAAGACATCAAGGAAGGCACTTGTAGAGCCTAGCTATGTTCCAGAACCCAACGGCACCGAAGATACATGACCTCCATATAGAAAAACTTTCGCAGTAGCACTAACAACACCTAAGGCAACCCTAAAGGGCAGTATTACAATTCACGGTAGCAACAGTTCAGCCCAATAGTACCACTATTGAACCTCAATGAGGTCGAGGAATGTTCGCCAAGCCAAGTCCTAGCACACTCGTAATACAACTATATGGTTTGTTATGGCTTAAACCTGATATTACCGAGAATCGTTGAACACAATCTCTAGGAAGTAATTTCAAAAGAGTTTTCGCTGGGAATTGGTTGAGTTCAACGGAGAAACAACAAGATTCATCTACCAACTTTGATACCCTAACCTTTCTTAATTGTAACCACTCAAAGTGCAAAATGAATACCTAAGTCGGACGAAATCTCCAGAACATTTTATCTCACAATATCGCTTCCACATGCCCCCCTCCATCGGGAACATATCTATTTCTACTATTGCCGTCCTGACATGGGATGTCATCCCGCAATTAAGCTCCTGGGTAGGCTTGCTAACCGTCCTCGGCTAGAGGAGGCGTTTTGCCTGATATGCACCTCAACTTTGGCATATTGAGCTAACAACTAACAAAAATATAATAATTAGTGCATAAATATTATAATATATTTTTTCAAAGAAAATGATGTCAGACTGATTCAACAAACTGCAAAAGCAACTCAAGGTCTTATATTAGTTTGGAATCAAATGTGCCATAAATTTAGTAATTGTCATTTCTAAGATGTATGTCTTGACATACAGTTAGGAAGGATCTAATTGACCGCCTAAGTGAGTTGAGGCGGGAGGTGGTCTGCCTGTGGCCGCTGTCGCCGTCCTCCAGGCTGTTCGACGGGAGCGTCTCGCCGTGGGGGTACAAGCAATCGCAGTTCCCACCGAAAAAGGTAGAGTACCTCTGGGTGCACACAGCCTTCTCATTCCAGGGCCGAGCCTATTGGGCCGATCTCGGGCAGGGCATCCTCTCTTGCGACTACGATGATCTCCTATCAAGTGGTCACGAGGTGCCCTTTCGCTTTGTCCCACTACCGCCGGAGTGCCGCCTCTGCCAGCTCTGCAGCAATAGTGCTAATCACACGTTTAGTTGCGCCATGAGTTGTTGTCCTGCCACCCGCGACGGCGACGGCAGCAATTCCATCAAGCTCATCTGCATCGGCAAGGAGCGTGGCTCTGATGCCTGCAAAACATGCGACAAGCTCGTGCCGCCTCGGGACATGGCGGTGACGGTATGGGCACTGGACCTGGCTACCGAGCAGTGGCGGAGGGACGATGACGGTGAGGACCTCCGTGTGGCTGAATTGTGGGAGATGGAGAGCTTCAAGGCGGCGAGGTTACCATGGGTGGAATCGCTCCTCCCCGTCGTGGATTGGAAGACGATGGTGGCGGTGGCGGTGTGTTTGTGCTTCAACATCAATGTGGGGGACTCCGAGCAGGTGCACCTCATTCGCCTCGACATGAGCACCAAGACCTTGCTGCCGCCGCTCAGCTTGCTCGACGATTGGTGGTCCAATCCTTTGTGTTGCAGTTTCTTAGAACGTGTCGAGTTCACCACCCCACCTGACAACGAGGATGAAGAGGGCGTGGTGGAGGTTCTCCCACCCAAGAGAGGTCGCCGTGAGGAGGAAGAAGAAGATGATGTGTGCTTAGTTCCTCCGATGAGGAGGTCCATGCTGCCATTGCCGGTCACCTCCAAGGCTCCAACCGATACTAACTACTTATTGCCACGTGACAAGCGGTGGGCATGTGAATATATGATACTCCCTCTAGAGTGTAAAAGGGACTTATATTCGAAAATGCCGTATGGAGGCCGAGCTCCATGCAGCTTGATATCCTGGTGGTCAGTAATCGAATCAAGCTGCTGCAAAGACGCATTTATGTCATGTATTCGAGCTCACGGCTGTAACGCCCACACCGTATTCTGTATTTCCCTACAGTAGCATCCCATGTCGCTGACAGGCTGTTCAGATGTGCGATCCATTCACCCATCATGTCCATCCAGTGCTAGCATCACTCACTCACTAATGAACATGGGCACGCTGACAGGCTGTCAAGGACGAATCACCATCTGAGCTGAATTTCTTCAGTTCGCCCACAGCACACGAGCATATATAACGGAATTCATCTGGGGAATTAACAATGTTTTTGGCCATACCCACACAAGAATGCATAGTATCAGACAAGCACAAACACCATTTTTTATGTCTTACACAAATAAGGTACGGTTTCTAATAACAAAGTGCCACATAACCAGATCCATACCATCAGGAAACAACACTAAAATCTAGTTTTTTCAAAGGCCACTGCTACCCGTCATCCGGCTGATACGAGTGAATTGTAAACCGCTTCGCCAGCCATTGGATGAGGCTCCGCGCAGCCGTCCGTTGTGCCAGCTGGACCACGTGCATCACCCAGCGGAATTGACTCGTCGTCTCTCCAGCCCAACAACCATCCACTCCACCGCTTGTCGTCATCATGGCTGTTGCACGGGCCACGTACCATCGCCCCCGTGCAGCAGATGACGGCCGGCGAGATCAGCGGGGCATCTCCACCGCAGCAAACAACCCGTTTCAGTGAAGCTTCTCGCGTCGACGAGATCAGCAGGTCTCGGCACCTTACGCATTGCATTGCAGCTCCACCGCCGGCGAGGCCTGAGGGTCGCACCACCATCCAGGTACTGCTACAAATCACCCCAGGGAATCAGTCTGGTAGCGAACCGTCGGATCCGTCCGTCGTTCTCGTTGGATGCGTCAATGCAGTGCCGCTTCGTTCTGGTCTCAACGCACCAAATCTGGCCCTTGCTTCGTTCTCCTCTGGACACTCGCAGCAGCAAACACAACGTGCCTGTCGTCGTCGTAAGTATCGCCGTCCAGCTCGCAGCTGCCGCTCCGCCACGCAGATAAAATCTTGGGCGTTGCAGTGCAGCTTCGTCGCCGGCGAGATCCGTGGGTCGCAGGCTTGCAACACCCAGTGGGTTACATTGCAGCTCCGCCACCGGCGAGATGCGTGGTCACAGCACTTGCAGCACCAGCGGTGAGCTGCATTACAGCACCGAGGCTTCCGGCCTACTTTCCCTTGCCGGCGGCGAGCTGCGTTGCAGCACCGGCGCCTCCGGTCTCCTCTCCCTTGGGTGCTCCATTGCAGCACCGGCGCGAACTGCCGGCGGCGAGACGCGTTGCAGCACCGACGGGGTGCGGCCCCAACTCCGGCCTCCTTGTTCCTGCTGCGTTGCAGCGCCGACGCAAGCGGTGGCTGCCGTCGTTCCACTCAGATTGCAGCAGCGATGGGGCGGTGGCCGGTGTCTCCTAAGAGCATCTCCACTAGCCTCTCCAGGACGCCCCCCAGGACACCTTTTTAGGCTCGGTTTTAGGCTCGGACGGCACTTTTCGTCGAAAAACAGCCCAGCCACGCCCCCCAACGCCCCCAGGACATTAAAATAGCACCGGCAAACCCAGGCGAAACCCGGCGCGCTGGGGGTCTCTTGGGGGCGCCGGCGGAAGTTTCGGCGAATCGTGTCTCACTACATGTCCTTTTACTTGACCCACTTAATCATTCTCCTCACAAACTTTTGCTTGGGGTGGGGTGTGACTGGGAAGATGCCCTCTTTATTTCGCCGGATGACCCCCAAGACACCAACTTTTTTGGTTCGGTGATGTTTTTGGGGGTGCCAACGGCTGGAGATGCCCTAAGGCCTTCGGTAAACGGGATGATCTTGCCCTTCCACTCTGCAACAAGGTGATATCATTAGTCTAAAGTTGAGTCATCTATTTTGAAACGGAGGGAGTACTATCAGACTGCCTGCCACTTATAATGTGAAAATTTTCCACGCTGCAGGATCTTACCAAGGTGCCACATTACTACCAGACTGCCTTACCAAGGTGCCACATTACTAACGCTGATGGTTGTCCGTCACAACAGCAGCAATGGCAGAGGAAAATATCAAGGCCATGGCAAGCAGACGTGGGAGAGAAAGCCACGGAAGAGGAAAGGATGGGCAGTGGGAGGGCCCCACAGGGACGCGTGGCATGTGTAGCGAGCGGTTTTACACGAGTAGAAAATCGGCCGGTTGATTACGATCGTTTCCCTTTTTCAGACCTTAGGTGGGTTGCCGCATGTGTTCTTCCTGTGCCCTGTTAACCCACGATCTTGAGCAGCGAGGAGATTTCCTAGGTGCCTTTGGTAGATCTTCCCTGGCTGGGCATGTTGTGCTCTCGTGTCCCTGAATTCTGCATATAGAACATAATCTACTTCTCTTTCATTGTTGTTCATATGGAGCCTTGTCGCAGCTGGTTGTTGGACGCCCAGCTGGTCGTTTCCTCGACGGTGCTGGGAACACATCTGATCCTTGCGAAATGGTGTGTTCAGACTCAGTTCGGCCAAAGTGCTGCTTGTTACCAACGCCAGAGCCTGCTGAATCTACTGCCAGCTCTCTATCAGACAAACCAAGCCCATCCCTCACGGCACCAACTGGCTCGAGCAGCACTTTGACATCTCGTATTTTCTCCATTTTTTAGAAAAGGAGGATGACCCCCGGCCTCTGCATCTGGGCGATGCATACGGCCACTTTATTAATTATTCTCATAAGACCTTACAAAGCCATACAACAGCAAGACTAAAGCCACCGTCTAAGCAACAACTGTCGCTACACTTATCCACTTGATGAAGGGGCGCAGATAGTCTAGGCCTAATACCAAACAGACATCGCAGCCAAACCTAAACATCTAAGACCTGAGGTCCCAACCAGGACGCCTGCCGGGTATGGGGCACCTACCAGTCCGGCGCACTCCTCAACCAGGACGCGTGCCGGGTATGAGGCCGCCGCAGCCACCTGCCACCAATCCATCTTAAGAGTTGTACTGTTGCATGTACCATGCCAGGTCTCTCTGCCATCGACGCCACCACGACGCCCGACAGCGTCGTCCTCCTACGCGAGTCCATCCTCCCACAGCGAACTCCGAATCTGCACTGCGCCACGCCGTCAAGATCCGTCGCCATCAGTGTGTAGGATGAAGCACCGCTCCACCAAAGAATCCATCCTCTGGTAGCAAGTGGATACACTCACATTTTCTCCATAGCAAGTGGATACACTTCCACATTACTGTCGCCTAACTTAACGATATCGAGTGCCAACAGGTACAAAGTGTTGTGTCGACGAGAAGAATACTTCAGCGGCCCATGATCCTTCTGGTAGCGCAAATACTCCGACGGTATTATATCTCTTGCATCTCTAGTCCATCGCTTCAGTACATGTTTCGCAGGGAGCTCATGTAGTTTTAGGTGTATCATGACCTGAAGAACATCATACAGAGAAATGTCAGTTTCCAGTGTTTTTCCAAACCATGTCACTGATTGTGAATAACGAGGAGGAACTGGGACAGTGACATGGCTGCAAATCATTCCATAGTGCTCAAATGTTCCACACTCCTGAACTCATCAGTTGTCTCGCTCACGGAGATCACAAACTCATTCTTGCACCATTTTTTTCCTTGACTGAAACTTGATGTGCCTACCAATGTACTCCAAGCGTGGCCTGACTTCCATGAGATCATACGACCCACATTCATACAGTGCTTCATCAAATTTCTCAAACATTATCCTGGTATAAACCTGTGAGGCATGCACCTCAATTGGGATATTTTGCTTCAGGACAATCCCGCCCTGCAAATGACAACCGCATCAAAGGGAAATTAGCTCTTCTCAACAGGAACAATGCAACAGCACACAAAAACCATGAAGACTTAACCAAACTTACTAGTTTTGTCCTTTTCTCCTGGTAACTTTCTTCCGAATCGCGGTCAAATTGCATCTTCTCATATTGTCGGATGAACAAGTGCATGGGGTACCCGGGTGGTACATAGGCTTTCAGAAGGTGGTTTGTGCTCTCGCTTTGTTGTGTGCTTGTCATCTTTGCACAGAACACGCCCATGAAGTATGGCTTTGCCCACTTCCCCCTCACCTCGTAAAGCTGGGTCAGGAATGTATTCTTATCGAGCCCATATTTTTCAATCATGAACGCCCAGCCCTTCTCAAATTCATCAATACTGACTATGTGGTGAACTAGTTTGCTGAATTATGGCTTAAATTCACTCCCTTTTGCAAGCAGTGACCCCAGGCTCTCCTTTGCCTTCTTCAGCAGGTGCAATTTGCACCACTGATGTGCAGTCTGCGGCATGATGTCGGCTATGGCAATTTCCATTGAACGAGCTTGATCTGTCCCAGCCACAAAGGAAACAAGCAACAACATTAGAATTTATACATCAATGCTGCTCTCTATCAAAATATTATGGGTGTCTATGTATATTACTCTATATGGACGTGTGCATTAGCCGTTAGGATAGTTTTTGGCTGTGGTGCAGCTACCATTTGGAAGAACTCTGTGAATATCCACTTGAAAGTGTCCACCTTCTCATCGCTCATCAACACGCCTCCGTAAATGATACTCTGGAAGTGATTGTTGACCCCAACAACAAGCCCAAAGGGCATGTCGTATAGGTTTGTCTTGCAGATTGTATCAAACGTTACACCATCACCGAAACACTTGAACTGTTCAATTCCTCTGCCAATGGCCCACATCAACGTCTTAATCCTACCCTTGGTAAAAAAAAAACTTTTCCAGTAATCCCACCCTCGGTGTCAACCTGAACACTATATTTAAATTCTGGGTCCTCTAACAGCATATCATTGAATACATCTATGGTTTTTGTTGCATCATTTAGAGACTGTTGCCGGTTAAGCTTGCCACACAGAGTTTTGAAAGATCGTTTCGTGAATGACACGTCCTTTATCGTGCCAAAGAAACTGCCTACAACGCTGTAAACCTTGCTAATGCTGATATTATTTTCTCTCAGTTGTTTAACCAGGTCCCTTGTATACTATGTGCCGGTGCAACTTCCAGTGCAATTTCTCCCCACAGTTAACAGATGAATCATGGTTGTGATCTGACCTGTGCTCGCATACATACCATCCACCATCGTCCGACCTCAGCAGTCTTATCATGGCATTGCAGCCACACCTCGTGGACCAACTGTTGGCCTGCAACGGTTTACCCTGCAGAAACAAGCATGCAGACAAATCAGAATATGGAAATTTTCAGTAAAACCCACATTTTTTGCGTGGCTTCCGCAAAAAAAATGCAAGAGAGCTCAATAAGCAGCAAAATACAAGAAGGAAATGTTGTTCTGCTAGAGACTCGCCGCCAGGCACATACTATCTCCTGCATGCACTTCTTCCGGTGTACATTCAAACGGCTTTTTGCATAGTGGACACCAAAACTAACCTCCCATGAATACAGATTGTAAAACTCGTAGCCTTCTTCAAAAGAATCAAAACTAGTACCAATCGATGGATTGATAGCGGTTCCAGTTTTTTTTATCGACATATGCACGAACAGAAGCTTCAAGGGCAGGCATCAGTGAAGGGCTCGGCTCCCTCTCGTCTGGTGCCTTCCCAACTTTGACTCTGCGAATAATGGCACACAAACTAATCAGATGACTGAATTCACTGAAGGACACAAAAAACAGAGTGGTGACCATGGGCTCACAGCCCACATCTTTTTGGTGTTATACATAGCAAAAATCAGGAATATTTGTGGGAATATAATTACTGAATATATATATGTGTTGCCAAGCAAGTAGCAGGTGCAGACTCAGAGAAATTTCATTTTAACAAACAAAAAAATAGCAGATAGCAGCAACCATTTTTGGTCTGCAAACCCACCTTTTTTTTTGTGAACTGAGTCGTTAGCCATGTGTCGAAATCGTCATACCATGTTATTTTAATTTTTAATCTGTACATGAGCGTTTCTGGTGTGCTGCTACCCCATGTTGGCCACTACAATGCAGCTTACCTCTTCAGATTATTTCAATGCTCATACTTTCTGACTAATTTTCAGTATGTGCACCGCCCAAATAAATCAAAACGAACTGATGAACAGCACTACAACAAGACTACCAGCAAGCTGATAAAGCATATATTTCAGGTCAAAATTATCAACAAGAACGAAAACAGCTATAAGGTGAGGAATAACAAAATAACCTCCTGGTCCAACAAGATTGATCTGTATTGGACACTCCCACGCCCTCTTCATCTGCATCCTGGTCCATGGCATCACATGCTATATTTGCAGCTCCTGTGTCGCATGAATCGCCCATCTCTTCGCCAGCCTCTCCTCCCCCTTCGTAATCCATGTGGCCTCCAGCTCGTCCCAATGGCAAAGAAGAAATCAACTCCTCGCTCGCATCAGCAGTTCCACTCGTGCTGCCCTCATTGCACGTCGGCAACTAGCTCTCTTAAGAGTTAAGACAACCCCGCCGTCCAAACGCGGTACGAGCCTGCACAAGCAATCGAGAGCCAGCCAGATCTGATTTTTTTAGAAGAACAAGACGGGGGAAACTTCAATCCATCGAACTCCAGCTTAACAAATCACTCCCAAATAGCCGGAACTTAGACGAGAAATAGGGTTTTTTGATACAAAGAGAGTAAGCGTGTCACTTTAGGGCCACTTTGATTTTATAAGAATTTTTCATGCATATATGATTGGGAGCCATAGGATATTTTTTTTTCCTATCGAACTCAGAGTACAAATTTCCCTTGGGGCCAATCTCACAGAGTTCTTGCGGTTTTATTATGGTGCAAACAAATAACTAAAATAATACAACTTCGTGTTCTTATTTCCAATATGATCCAGTATTACCATGATATCTAAACCCTCGAACAAAAGAAGCCTTCCATTTTTCGCTTATGCAACAGCACCAGTTGAAGCATCTCGACAATTCCTGACTAGTTACCTAGATTCACTTCTAATATCAGCGAGCAGTACGGTCGAGGATATGATCAAGGGAAAGGGACATGTTTACTCTGTTACTGCATTGTCTACACCTCAATCCAATGGTCGTCTGCCCACTCATCCCAGGCTGCAGTTGGTTCCTCCTCAGGCTGGTTATCTAAGCTTCATATAGATGGATCTTATGACTCTGAATCTGAAGATGCTGGTGCAGGCGTTGTCTTACGCCTGTACTCCCTCCGTTCCACAATTCTTGTCGTGTCTTTAGTTCTGAAACCGTGACAAGAATTAGAAAACTAAGGTAGCAATTATAGAGTAGTTTACTTCTGAAACCATGACAAGAATTATGGAACGAAGGTTATAATTATGAAGAGATAATCTTTTCCACAGGCGGGTTCCTGGAGACTTACTCATCACCACTCAAAGCAGAAATCATGGCTTGTATGAAAGGCCTTTTCTTATCCCTCCAACGGTGTTCCTCTTGGATTGCCTTCGTGTGTGATTGTTTGAAGTTAATCAAGCGGCTTATGCTTCACAAGATGATATTTAATACTTCCTTCGTCCGGAATAATTTGTTATAAAATTAAATAAAAATAAATGTATTTATAATAAAAATACATCTAAATACATTTATTTCTTCGACAAGTATTTTCGGACGGCGTTAACCAACGATTATAGCACGTGAGCACTGACAGCTCCTACTCTGTTTTAAACCGAGCAAGCAACGATAACCAAGCAATGGCGCTAACTGCAGCTGTCACCCACGCCTCCCGCACGCTCCCGCGCCGGCGCCACAGCCGTGCTCCGACCCCGTCCACCCGCCTCGCCCCTCCCCTCTCCATGCCGGCACCGCCGCCGCGTCCGACAACCCTCGAAGAATCCCCACCGAAGAGAGGTTCACTTACGAACATGGATGAAGACGAAGATGAAGATTTACAAAGAATCCCCACCGAAGAGAGGTTCACTTACGAACATGGAAGTTGATTTACAAAGAATCCCCACCGAAGAGAGGTTCACTTACGAACATGGATGAAGATGAAGATTATGATGGCCCAAGAAACTTGAACAAGCCCGATGGTGACAAGAAGACAAAGAAGAAGATCAAGAGGGAACACGAAGCATCGAGCTTGCGGGACAATATAGATGCCATGGTGCAATCAAATGAGTTGATGTTAGTGAATACATTGGATGCAAAGAAAGAGTTGGCCGAGAAGAAGGCACGAGAGAAGCAAGAAAAGTGGCAATTGCTCAAGGATGAGGGATTGCGCAAGGCGGCCATTGAGGAGAGAAGAGTACGTGCCGCTGAGAACAAAGCCATGTCCAAGCTTCTTGCCGAAGAGAATATGATCATGACAATGAACCGCAATGACATGGACAACATCACCAAAGAATGGCATGATATGGCAAGGAGAGACATCTTGAAGAGGAGGATGCTTGCGTCGGCCGGTGCTTGTTACAGTGTCAGCGATGTTTTCTCATCGGGATTTGGAACCAATATCGCCGATGCATTCAGTGCGCCGGCCGGTGATTTCGGTGCCAGAGTTGGAACAAGTGCCGGCGATGGATTCGGGGGCGCCGCTGGATTCAGTGGCGGCGATGACCTTGATGGAGGTGGTGCGGAGTGAAGAGCGACTGAAAGAACATGCGGTGCCCCCATGTTTGGTTTTGGTAATTGATGACAATCTCTATGGACTAATGGTTGCCTTGAGTTATATTTGAAGGATTTGTCCATAGGCTTTTCTTGAAGTCCATGTGATGGTTTCAAGGAGTTTATGTGGTGACCAAGGTGTTATTAAGGAATTATCCAAAGATTGGTCATGTGAGAGTAGAGCTTATTGCAAGCATGTCTTGAAGAAGAAGATTGTGTGATCATTCATGTTTACCTTCAAGACATCATCCAAATGAAGAGAGTTGGAAAGAGTCAAGGTTGATCAAGACTAAGTCAAGAGTGAATCAAGTTGATCAACACACAAAGCGCACAAGATGTACCGAGAGGGATCAAGCGATCCCATGGTGTGGTAAGCATTGTCAATTACGCTTTGTGTACTAACTCATGATCTTCGTGAGAGTTCTTTGTGGGGTTAGGTTGCGGTGTGCAAGTTCAAGTGAAGCATCATGACGAGATCAAATGCTTGAAGCTTGTCGTCCATTGTGGTGACAATGGACTGGTGAAGATGTGCGGAAGAGTGGCTCACCCATAGTGGAGTATGGGGGAGCAATCAACTAGTCTTCATCGAGCCAACACAACCAAGAAAAGTGGTCCAACTTGAGGTAGTCAAGATCGTCATCATCTAGCTCAAGTGGACCATGTGCAAGGCAAAGGTTTGCTCTTGATAGGTTTTCTATTTTACCGGTCTCATGATGGTAGTTGGGAGACCGGGTTATAGGATAGATTGCCGTACTATCAAGGGGGGCTCTCGATGAGTAGCTTGATCGTATCGTTCATAGAGAGCTCAAACCATTGCATCCTTGCATCATCTTTGTTGGTTCTTGTTTGGTTCTTCTCTTTGTGAGTTTTGGAGCTTATGGTCATCTTGATGACAAGCTCGAGTTCATCGAAAACGGAGTTCACTCGCATCTTCTATGATGTTTTCAATGTTGGAGGTTATGCCGGTTTTTCTCGGTTGGAGGTTTCACTCCTCTATTTGTTGGCATACCTCCCCTGCCTCTTCTTACTATAACCAGTCGCACCTTTTGATGCTACTCGTCTTTCTCAATCCAACAAGCTTGAGTTTGCTCACTTCGGAGCTCATATGAAGAAGTTATGGCAGTTCTGGTTTTCTCCCTGCGGTAGTACCGCGGCCAGAGCGGCAGTACCGCTTATCGCCCCAAGCGGTAGTACCGCTGTCCAAAGCGGTAGTACCGCCTATGGCCATAAGCGGTAGTACGGCTACGGTTCCGCGCTGGTACCGCCTCGATTTTGGGTCTTGCATTTTTCGTGTCGAGTTTTGCAGTAGTTGCACGGCAGTAAGGCACGGCAGTTCCACCTATAAGCGGTAGTACCGCCTATAAGCGGTAGTACCGCTCCGGTCGGGCGGTAGTACCGCTACTGCATTTTTGGTCCCGTGTTCTACTCCTCCAGCGGTAGTACCGCTGGGGTGCGCGGCCGCCCCAAGGTTCATGTTTAGTTGCTCCTTTTCCCTGCTTCTTCCCCAGAGCGGTAGTACCGCTCGTGGAGCGGTAGTACCGCTCGTGTGCGGGCTGAGCACATAACGGTTGGATTTTTCCCCTTCTATAAAAGGGGGTCTTCTTCCCCAATGAACCTTATCTTTTGAGCTCGTGTTCTTCCCCCATTGTTGACCTTCTTCGAGCTTGCTAACTCTCAATTCCTCCATGGATTCTTGCTAGTTTTTGAGGGAAAAGAGAGAGAAGATCTAGATCCACATTTCCACCAATCACTTTCTCCTCTTTGTGAGGGGAACCCTTGGATCTAGATCTTGGAGTTCTTGGTGTTCTCCTTCTTGTTCTTCCTCTCATTTTCCTCCCTAGCATTAGTTGCTTCGGTGGGATTTGAGAGAGAAGGACTTGGGCACTCCGTGTGCCCTTGCCATTGCATTTGGTGCATCGGTTTGAGTTCTCCACGGTGATACGTGGAAGTTACAAGTTGAGAAGCTTATTACTCTTGGGTGCTTGGTGCCCTTGAGCTTGTTCCTCTTGGGTGCTTGGGCGCCCTAGACGGTTGGTGGTGTTCGGAGCTCAATCATTGTGGTGTAAAGCTCCGGGCAAGCGTCGGGGTCTCCAATTAGGTTGTGGAGATCGCCCCGAGCAATTTGACGGGTACCGGTGACCGCCCCCAAGGGTTGCCAAAGTGTACGGGTTCGGTGACCGCCCCCAAGGGTTGCCATTTGTACGGGTTCGGTGACCGCCCTCAAGGGTCCCTTAGTGGAATCACGGCATCTTGCATTGTGCGAGGGCGTGAGGAGATTACGGTGGCCCTAGTGGCTTCTTGGGGAGCATTGTGCCTCCACACCGCTCCAAACGGAGATTAGCATCCGCAAGGGTGTGAACTTCGGGATACATCGTCGTCTCCGCGTGTCTCGGTTATCTCTTACCCGAACCATTTACTTATGCACTTTACTTTGTGATAGCCATATTGTTTCTTGTCATATATCTTGCTATCACTTAGTTGTTTATCTTGCTTAGCATAAGTTGTTGGTGCACATAGGTGAGCCTAGTTGTTGTAGGTTTTGTGCTTGTCAAATTAACCGCTAGGTTTATTCCGCATTTGTTCAAGCCTAAACCGTAATTATTTTAAAGCGCCTATTCACCCCCCCTCTAGGCGACATCCACGATCTTTCAGCGACCAAGATGATGACGGACGTGGTCGTCGCTTTTGCAAGTCCTTTTGAGTTTGTCCTACAAAACTATGATTTTATTTGCGCGCGAACGATATTTTATTTTTTGAATTTAAACTCATTTATTGGAATCGTTGTCAAATTCGCTTATTGGGG
Source organism: Triticum aestivum (assembly GCF_018294505.1). Classification (NCBI taxonomy): domain Eukaryota; kingdom Viridiplantae; phylum Streptophyta; class Magnoliopsida; order Poales; family Poaceae; genus Triticum; species Triticum aestivum. Next base: position 566,655,118 of record NC_057808.1, read on the forward strand.
GTTGTCGGTTTGCGGGTTGACACGGTGGCGTCCGAGCAGACCCCGTGTAGCCGACCCGTAAAAAAGCATCTTTCGTGAATATCCTTTTTTCGGATCCGTTTGCGGGGTCCGACTATGCCTGCCCGCGCCGGCCCGCAAAAACGTTTTTCCGCAAACTGTAAACGCGTTTTGCGGGTCGGTGTTATACGGTGTCTGCCAGAGATGCTCTAAGCTCCCTTGATTTTGAATCGTCCTGGTCGTGGTTTCATTGCGGCCCCCCTGTAAGTGCATGTGTTGTGTAGTTTTTATTTCTCTTTCTCTTTTTATTTTTTATTTTTTCACATTTTAATTCCCAAGCGCTAATTAAAACTTTTGAACAAAAAACACAAACATTTTTAAAAATGAACGGATTCATTAATTTTTAGTATATTCGCAGATTTATTTAAGTATGTGTTTTTTAAAATACCTGATTTTTTTCAATGAATATATTATAAATTTGTGATTTTTTTCTAAAATACCTGATTTTTAAAAAAATTACAATATTTTTAGAAATCCTTAAACATCTTTTAATTCAGCTAACTTTTTCAAATGAAAAATAGAGTTGATTTTTTCTGAGTTAGAAGTCGCGAGAGCGAAGAAAACTAAATGATGAGTAGGGAGCCAAGCTGAGCTAAGGAGAGGTTTGTGGACTTTTGGAGCTGTTTTACTATTTCATTTTTATTTTTATTGCATCTTAATTACTAGTAAAAAATATATAGTTTTGATGGAATCTAATAAGTTGTAACTGCACAAAATCAACGTGACAGTGGTATCCCCAGCCAACCAGTGTTCAAGTCCTGGTGATCGCATTTATCCTGAATTTATTTCAGGATCTTCGATGATATGCTTTACGTTCCCGTCGATTACGAGACGTCTACCGTGACTTCGTAAAAATCTAAGATGATATGTCGGCTCAGTCTCTCGAAGGTGCTCACAGAGATAATGTGTGCGTCTGTGCGTTCATAGAGATCAGTGTATGCGCGTTTATATGAGCCCCTTGCATGTATAGTGTCTTGAAAAAAAAAGACTGACTGACAGCTTTGTGAACTGAAGAAGCAACGATAAGCAACCAATGGCGCTAACCGCAGCTGTCACCCACGCCTCGCGCGCGCTCCCTCGGCGGCGCCACCGCCGCGCTCCGGCTCCCTCCACCCGCCTCGCCCCTCCCCTTACCGCGCCGCCGCCACCGCCGACACGTCCGGCGACCCTCGACCGCGTGCTCTCCGACCTGGAGGCCCAGCCGCGCCTCCTCACGCCGTCCCTCCTCACGCCCCTCCTCGCCGCGCTCCCGCTCCACCCGTCCCCGCGCCGCCGCCTCGCCGCGCTCCGCGGCCTCCTGCCGGCCTCCCTCCTCCGCCGCCACCCGGACCTCGCGCTCCGCCTCCTCCACATCCACGCCTCCCTCGGCCTCCTCGCGTACGCGCACCACATCTTCGACCACCTCCTCCCCGCGCGCACCCGCCGAGAGCGCGCGTTCCCGTGGAACTGCCTCATCGCCGGATACGCACACGTCGGCCGCTATTACGACGCGCTCGCCCTCTACCTCCAGATGGACGAGGAGGGCGCCCCGCGCGACGGGTTCACCTTCGAGAGCGCGCTCCGGGCCTGCGCTGGCGGCCGGTCCGCCGAGCTCGGTCGGGCCGTGCACCGCGACGCCCTGCGCGCCGGCCTCGCCGCCGACGTCTCCGTGTGCGACGCCCTCGTGGAGATGTATGCTCAGTGCGGCGACATGGAGATGGCGTGCCAGGTGTTTGACGCAATGCCGGAGAGGGACGCCGTCTCGTGCAACGTCATGCTCGCTGGCTTGCTGGGGCACGGTGGTCTCTCTCCTCAGGCAACGGAGGTATGGAGGAGGATGCTCAGAGAAGGGCACAAGCCCAACTCCGTCGTGCTGTCGACGATTCTCTGCCATCACCCTGATGATGGCAAACAGGGACCGGAGGTTCATGCCTGGGTGATCCGCCATGGGCTCGACACAGAGTTGTCAGTGGCAAACGCTCTGATTGGAATGTACTCCAGAAAGAATGAGCTAGGCCACGCCCTGTCCGTGTTCGAGTGGATGCCGGTCAGGGACCTGGCCTCGTGGAATGCTATAATCTCTGCGCACAGCCAAGACTTCAGAGTTCTCATGATGTTCCGCCGCATGGTGGACTCCGGAGTGTGGCCGGATGAGACCACCTTTGCGGCGGTGCTCTCCGCGTGCGACAGTCTAGGATTGGTGGAGGGCGGCATGAGGCTGTTTTCTGAGATGGAGAACAAGTACAGAATTCAGCCTATTCTGGAGCACTACACCTCTGTGGTCAACATGCTAGGCAAAGCTGGGATGGTGGATGAGGCATACGAGTTCATGTCAAAGCGGATGTGTCTCAGCAGTGAGCCCACTGTCTTGAGGGCTCTTCTACATGCTAGCTCAGTACATGGCAACATCAGGATAGGACAAATCACCGCAAAGAAGTTACTCGACCTGGAGCCTGACAATTGCATAATTTCGTCACAGTAATGAAGATGTATGAAAACACGGGTAGGTTGGAGGAGCTCGAGAAGGTGAAGAAGGAAATGAGGGATAAAGGGCTGTAACATTTGGCCTGTTGGATCATCACTGATCACAACTTCTGTATAAAGCTCCAGCATCTTCTTTGTTGCCAAGTAGTGGTGATTTCTTACCAGTTTGGCCCTGCACATAGTATTATTAACATACATTTACATAGTCTCTGATTGAGACCTTTGGGAGCGAGGGTTGTACAACTGAACTGAACTGACAATTGCCGAGGCAGGGCAAAGGCAGAGCTTCGGAGGATTGCTTTCCCCTGCAGACACTAACCCAGAGTTGACTACAGATGCCTGCTTCACGCCTACGTCGATGATAGGAAGCTCACCCCATCGATCTTCAGAATCCTCTGGTATGCAGGGGTCAAGCGTGCTGTTCAATTACCTGGTGCTCTGAGGACTACATTGTGTTTGGATGACTGACTACATTCTATTCTGCTGATCAATTAGCTGGTGTTCTGAGGACTAATTGGTCTTTTCATTTCTGGGGCCGACTAGGATGGAATGATGAATAAAAGAAAGGAAAAATGACTGTTGACCGAAAAATAATTGGCGGTTGATAGGTTATGATAAAGAACCAGAGACACAGTTCGATCGGATGTCGATAGATAGATAACATGCACTGACCAACTAGCTGATACATAACACACAGTTTAACCAGAAAATTTCAGTTTCTGGTAGTGAATGCACTGAGCTAGATACATCCATTTTGGAGACAAGTAATTCGGAACGGAGGGAGTAGCTCCTACAAGTGTACATTTTGGATGACTGACAGCTCCTACTCTGTTCTTAAATGAAGAAGCAACTGGAGGAAACCGACCAATGGTGCCCCCGAGGTCTGTCTCTCTCTGTGTGCCGTGTGCAACTGATCTAAGGAAAGAAACAATAAACAAAATGATTAACATTAGACAAATATACGTAGTTGATGGCGAAAACAAAATTAACTGGATATGCAGCATACAGTACGTAGCCTCGCTACCTTTTTAAGTCTACCAATAAGTTCATTCATATGAGAAAGTGTTGGCATATGCAGTTGTATATGTTACCTTGGACATTCGCTGTGCATTTATCAGCGAAAATCAAAGGCGTAAAATCGCACATCAATGTGAGGTCCAAAAGTAGTAGGTGGACTAATAAGGTCGATGGGAAAGGCCGCGGAAGCCCCAAGATTCTTGTGTGCCATGAGCAGCCAGATGAAGGTAAGGAACTCCCCTCCTCTGGCCAGCTGGGTCGCGTGCGTCTCGGGCCGCGACCTGCTTGCAGCGTACATGATGATCCTCACCCACATGTCTCTCATCTCCTCCAGTGTTTCTTTGCATGGTTCTGGTAAAGACAAGGCAGAATCCTCCTTGGATAAGAACTCTTTCAGATTTTGCAGAACAACACCATGCTTGCTGTTGCTGATGCTGATGCTGCCTGCCATCATCATAAACTTCTTACGGAAGCCTTGTAGCACTGATTTGGCACTGCTAGCAGTGACCTGCAGCATAACTGGGTGTGTAACAAGAAGGTACATCATATAATTGGATAGTTTCCGGCAGACACCAACCAAGGCAGCTATCTCCGCGTCCACGCTTGAAACCTCACTCAGGTGTATTATTGTTGATATATTCAAACGGATTATGACAGCACTAAAATTGTCAGACAATTCTCTTGCCATACTACGCAGGAACCGACTGAGATGTTGCCACTGTCGTTTTTGGCCTCCAAAAGGGGACTGGAGAATGACTCTAATCTCTTTCACAAAGCTCTCTGTGATATCCTTATCCACCTCCTCGTACTTGGCGTCTAATACCTTGCTCAACCAAAACAACCTGTCCTCTCCAGCGCCAACTGCTTTTGCCATCTTCCTACTCATGCCCATCACTCGTTCCGACATGGACGGGCTCCTTGGGTTTTCCTCGCAGCCCACATAGCTCAGAAAGTTGTACTGCCCTATGCGGTTTGACCACAGCGGCTTCTCCTCCGGCCATCCAACAATATTATTGGAGACAAGCGTCCAGGACACGCGAGTGAGCCAAACACACTTCCTGGCCTTCAGCCATGCCCATGTCCAAGGTGACACCATGACCATCATAAACATTGCAAGAACTTCCAGTAAAAAGCTCCCCATGAATAACATGTAGGTGATTGCAACGTCGGCCCTGTTGTATCTCTCTTTGTCACCAACTATGAAGAGCACAAGGGCAACCAAAGCCGACACTTGAGATGTGCATCGAAGTATAATCCCGCTTCTTGTCCGAAGCATTGCCGCCTTGGTATAGACATCACAATACATGATACCAAGTTCGACGTCAACCAACTTGACCAGCTTGGACAATTGAACTTCACCTGACCGGGCATAACTCGTCCAAGTTGCTGCACAGAAGCCTTGTGGTATCTGGAAGAGCGTAAATCCAGCAAATAAATGCCGAATGATTGGCGCTGAATCCAAGGAAAAGCAAACAATGCTAGAGAAGCTAGCATCTTGATCTAGTTCTTGATGCTGGTTCAGCTTACTTTCTTCACTATTGTTGTAGCCACTTATGTTTTGTAGGTTCCCGTACATGAGAGCCATCGTCCTCTCCCCATACTTGATGATTCCAGCAACAAACATAAAGATGCCCGGAACAAGAAGCTGCGCATTGCGCCCAGCAATGTACTTTGAGAAGACATACAATGCTAGGACCACTTGAACTATCAAATTCAACAAATGCCTCAACCACAAGCGGTTGTCCTCCAAGGAAAAAGCTGTGATGGTGTCCTGTCCACCAAGATGAATGAGTAGGAAGGGCGGCCAAAAGAAAGCTAATGGGTGGTTTTTTGTCAGCGCTATGGCGTTGTCGTCTTGTTTTGATAGCAAACCAAGGGCATAAACTGCTACCAAGTCTGCCACCAAATAAGCTATCCAAATAATGCCACTAAGAAACTTGGCGCCACGTTGCCGAAGGCTGCCAGTAAAGAAGAGGAATATCTGTAGCACGAAGCTGAGAAGGACAAGCAGTTGGATCTCCCAATCATTAAACAGTTGTAACAAGCTCGCCATTGTCAACCAAATTTACTATATATGCCACAAACCTGCACGTGATAAGCATATTAATAGAAAAAACATTTCAGTGTGGTTTCCTCAAAACCAAATGGAAAACTCTTGATTGACTTGCTAAGCTCTCTTAATTTATATATTACAGTATGTTTCAACTAGTTAGCCCAAAATAAATTCCAGACTATAATGTACCAACATTATAAACATCAGTTTGTCGTTTACCAAGTTTAATAAATAAACCATGAAACATATTGGTTTTTTCTTCAATATCAGAGTTTGATAAACAAATAAGAGTTTTAATATTTGAAATGGAAATGAAAAAAACCAAAAATATAATTGGGACAATAAATTCAATTAACAAAAGATTAATTATGAATCTATCAAGAACTACAAAGTTAAGTGTCCCAATATTTGATTCATTAGGTACGATAATAACACTGTTTTTTGGATTTAGGCACCAAGTTTTATGTCTAAATGACCGGAACTGAAGTGATTTAAGTACGATAGAATTCATTTATTTAGTCCATTTTAAAAGAAATCATTATGCTTTCCCTCCCGTTTGCCTAGCTACAGAACTTTGCCAAGACTGTTGGGTCTTTAGTGGTTGAGAAAGTGTTCAATTAGAACATGAAAACTGACTCAATTGGTCTTAATTAGAGAAGGGCAGAGACTCTCAAACAAGAAAAAGGATCCATTCGAGAGAATTGACTGAGGAGCCGTATGAGGTGAAAATCTCATGTACGGTTCTATAAAGGGACAATAAGGATGACTTATCTGTCGACTTTTCTACTATCAACCTCAAAAAACCCAACTCTGCCTTACGTAAAGTTGCCAGAGTACGATTAACCTCTGGATTTAAAATCTCCGCTTATATACCTGGTATTGGCCATAATTTACAAGAACATTCTCACTACCAAAGAAAAGATACATCGGCGGATCTAATAGCCGGAGCATCGACGAATGGCTTGGGAGGCAAGCAAGAAAAACAAGATTATATAAAATATGAAACTACATTATATAATGAATCTAATGATATTGATTTGGTATTATGAATGTTGATACTTTTTTCTATAAGTTTGGTCAAATAAAAATTACTTTGACTTCGAACAAAACTTATATGCAGAATACAAAGGACCGAAGAGAGTACATGAATGAGTATTTTCTACCAGTATTTCTATTTCCACAATTCAAACATCAGTAGCGTACGCAATGCGCGCACCATACCATATCCCCACATACCATAGTGTTATAGATAATAAATCCGTATCTAGACTCCTAATATATATGAACACATTTTAGTGTTTGATACGTACATCCGTATCTAGATAAATCTAAGACAAGTAATTTAGAACGGAGATAATATAATCTTGTTTATTTATACATACAAGATTTCAGAAATGTTGAATTTTCGTACTACTCAAAATCTCTGCAAGACTACTTCCGGCAAGCAAGCAGACAAACAAAAAGTTAGTACAGACTACTCTCCAATACAGACTTTCCTTGTCAACCCCCCGGCCCCCATCTTCTCATTTCTCCGTTAGTCGTGGTAGGTACTCCCTCCGTTCCAAAATAGACGATCTAATTTTATACTAACTTTATACAAAGTTGAAACGGAGGGAGTAGCACGTGAATTCAAGGAAAGATAATGTTTCTCAAAGAATCGGATGAAGCTTTAAAAAATTGCAGATCCAGCAAAGCGCTAGCAAACAAACGGAAGGGGAGGGAAGAACACGACATTCTAGAGAGAAAAACAGTAGTGTACTAGCATTGAAAATTTGCTAGAAACTAAACAATATAATGCAGCTTTTCTTATGAAAAAGGACAAATTCCCACACAAGATGGCTCCAAATCAAACGGCAAGACCCCGAGATGGATCTGAACTAAAAAATAGAAAATAAAAAACTCCAGATCTGGCGTCTAAGTTGGCAGCTAAGTGGGGATGAGGACAGAGCTTGGTTGGTGGCAGGGTCACAAGGGTAGTGCGACGACGCGGCCGCCGCCGACCCGCCGTACCAAGTCCATGGCATCCGGAGCGAAGCTAGGAAGCATGGCTGGGATTTTTACCCGCTTAGCCTCACTTCTAATACTAATGGTGGGAGTGCAATAATCGCATTGAGATAGTATAACCCAAGATAGGATATTTGTGCATACCTCGGTTAGAAAAGGCGCGCGGATCGGATGCTTCTCTTCATACCTCGGTTGGAAAAGGAGCAGAGGAGTGAAAATGCCACCTCCCGTGGATCTGGACAAGAGAGTACTCTTCTATTCATACTCTGCCAAGTAGCAGGATTCAGTGAAAGTCAACCGGTGAACAGTACGGGTGACTTGGGAACCTCTTCTCCATTTGAGAATCAAGGGTCAGATCGGCATGAGCAGTGCCACCCGTGTTGCAGGATTCAATCTGGACAGTCCATTTCCATATAAGAGCATGGTTAATAATGCAGCTCGCTGTTGGCTATAAGGAGATGCTACCTCACTTAATAAAACCTTTATAAAAAATACTCATATAATAGCTTGGCTCTAAGCATTTAATATTTACATGAGCAATGTATATAAATTAAAAGAGAGTTGCATGCATAGTATTTTTCTCTTGATCAATGTACTATAGTGCTGTAGAATAAGAGTCTGCTTCACTCTCTCTCCTCTTCTCACTTATCCAAGTAGGATTTTAACGAAATGACAAGTCTTATAGCCTTCTGATTGGGCCTTATTAGACTTGCTCTAACGGGTCAAGCCACGTCTAGACTTTGCTGTACAAAGTCACCGAATCCCCCTTCATTTCCTGCAATAAGAGCAAAAGGGCAGACAACTAATAAGATAGCATGTCTTCTTAGGGCATTCGACCCTCAAACCGCTCAGACACGTTCGGACCATGCTGTCCGAAAAGCGGAAGTCATCCAATGCAGGCCTGTATTGGTCCGCAACCGCAAGGCAGTCTGAACGTGTTTTCGTCCGTAATCCGAAGACAAACATGGGGGACTTTGTGGGCGCTCGGGCCGCTGCCATGCCCGATTTTGACCGCCCTGATCCACCCAAACCCCCACCCGTCACTACTAGGAAAAGCCTCATAGGTAACTCAAAAAAGTGGCGGACGCGACTAGGCACCCTCCACCGCAAGTTAGGAGAAGTAGAAGTGGCGGGTGACACAACATGATCGCGAGAGCTACAGGCACACAAGTGGAGGGCAAAATACACCACCCGCCACAAGTAAGCACTGCTGAGCTTGGCTATGCTATGAATGCTTGCAGTGGCGAGTGGCTAGGCGGACCCGCCACTAGTGTTATAGGCAGCACTGGCGGGCGCGCCAAAGGCCCCGCCACAAATAAATGCCTACAACCGGTTAATTTTTTATGCAACTATTAGCTCTGGTGGGTGTCCAGTCGTGCCCGTCACACATAGGTTGCCTTTGGACTATCCAAATTCAACTCCAAGATTGCCGCCCGCCACCCCAAATTAGCAGTGGCGGGTCATCTGGCGTGCCTATCGCACGAGATGAACTCTATCTGCACGTGCGCCCCCTCCCCTACCCACACTTCACTCTCACTCTCAGTCTCCCCCATCTCACTCTCGTCGTTGTCGGCAGCTCATCCTTGCCGCCCCCGCTGCCGTCGCCATCATCCTTGCCATCCGCTGCCACCGTCGTCCTCACTGTACTCGTCGCCGCCCTTGATCCCCCGCCCTGTCGCCCTCCGCTTTGGCAGGTAATCCGTTGTCGTCCCCGCCTCTCTTTCCTGCCCTCCTGGTCTTCACCCGCGGTCGCGGCCGCCACACACATGGACAGCCGCGGCAGCATCCACGTTCGACTAGGGTTACAGTTAGGGGTCCTACTATATGTGTTCATATTCGTTATTGTAATGAGTTCAATTTGTTCATTCTAGGGTTAATATTTTCTAAATTTCTTTATAGTTGTAGTTTCTAGTTAGTTTTTAATGCACACAATAAGACAAATTGTAGATTGATAGATGAATCCAGCAATCAAAACTAGCCCTAATATGAACTCACCAGCTGTCATGGGAGTAAGTCTGACAGTAAGAATAGGGGGTACGTAGGAGGAGGCAAGGTCCTAACTACGGCGAGGTTGTACACGAAAGATTTACGAGTTCAGGCCCTTCTTAGAGGAAGTAACAGCCCTACTTCTCGGTGCCCGGAGGCTTGGTCGACTGGATTATGCGTGAAAGTTACAGGGGGTCCGAACCCTTGTGCCAAAGGAGGGGGGTGGCTTATATAGAGTGCGCCGGACCCCTCCAGCCCTCAGTTACACAAGGTTCAATGTACGTTAAGACAAGGCGTTACTGGTAACGCTAGCTATAAAGGACTATAAATGACCTTTAAGACTACGGATTGAATGCCTGACAGTTGCCATCCTGGGTGGCTTTAGATCTTCTGTATTCCGAGTGATTCTTCGTATGGTCGAATGGCTCTATCTTGGTCGAGTGGAATTGGGATATCCGAGTGGTATATCTGGTCGAGTGGATTGCACTCCAAGGCGATTTCAGTCGGTATCTTTGGTTGTACTTTGAATGTCTTTGACTCTAGGGTAGTGTCCTTGGGTAGGGCATCTAGGTCAGGCCTATGACCCTACCCTAGGTACATGTCATCGTCATTAGCCCCCAAATGGATTGAGGTCCGAGTGAAAAAGGGTTGAAGTTGGTTCTAACTCGATTGCACGCTTTGGAGGCATTTCATTGGAGTCTGAAAATTATGCTGAAGCTTCAACCTTGTTTCAGTCGCCTTGATCAATTCAGAGGTCGTCGAGTGAGTTATGTTGATGATCCTCGAGTGTTGTTCTGGGGCGAAATCTTCTGCGCGATTGGTTGCTCTACGGTTTCCAGATTTCACGGGATTCAAAATTTTGGAGAAGCACGCGGGACGGAGCGTGCCGTGGTAATCGGAGCGGGTAGACAGGGGCGCCTCGATCCCCGCGCCGCCTTTTTCTCCACTATCGGGTGAGCGACTGTTGCGGGATATGACAGGATTGCTCGGGCCCACGGATCAGCCACTCAGAAGCAGGCCCATAAAAGGCGTCGAGGCCGATGCGATGCACAGTGCGCCTCATTCTCTCTCTCCTTCCTCTGCTTCTCCACCGTGCCCTCCTCTGCTCTTGACGTCCCCGCTTGGCCCATGCGCACTCCGCCACAATGGGGAAGGACAAGACGGCGGCCTTGGAGCGCGCGAAGGCGACGGCGACAGCGAAGGGCAAGAAGACAGCTCGGGGGACGTCCTCGCGGTCCAGTCTGCCGCCGGGTTTGATCCAGGGGCACTGGATCTGCACCACCATCGAGCGGGATGATCTGGAGCAGCTTGCTGAGGACGGCCTGATTGTTGTTGGATCTTGGGGGCTACCGGAGGGGGAATCTAAGCCTCAGCCGTGCGAGGGTGAGCGTGTCCTCCTCACCACCAATGTCGACCGAGGTCTTTCTCTTCCTCCGCACCCGTTCTTTAGGGGTTTCTTGAACTTTTTCAGTGCCCAAATCCACCATTTCCCCCCAGACGCAATCGCGTATCTTGCCGCGTTCATCTCGCTGTGCGAAAATTTCCTGGGCTGCCAACCACACTGGGGTCTGTTCAAGCATATCTTCACTTGTCGTTCTCAGTCGGTGAAGAAAGCTCATCCGACTGACGAAAAGACGCACGTAATTCAGATGTGCGGGGGTTTAGGGATTCAAACCAGAGGTAGGAGTACTTTTCCTTCCATGCCCTTCCCGAGTCAGTCCGGGGATGGCAGTCGACCTGGTTCTACTGCAAGGACGTCCTGACTCCTGGCCAGTCGACTGGTCTCCCCCCTTTCACTATGGAGCGCCTCCGCCAACCTTCTTCATTGACTGTGACCCCCGAGGAGAATGGCGAGGTGACTCTTTTAGTCGACCAGGTTATTAACTTAGTCTGGAGGGGGTGACTGGCATGGATCCGTTGGAGGTGTTCCTCAGTCGATGCATCCAGCCTCTCCAAGCCCGAGAACACCCGATGTGGATGTACTCAGGCCCTAGAGACACCGCTCGGGTCCACCCAGAGGAGGTCGCCAAGGAGACGGTGGCTCAGTGGCTGCGAAGCATCCCCGGAAACAAGGATAACCCTAGGGGGTCCAGGAGAGTTCAGCCATTCGACACCAACCGCGAGCCGGAAAAGGTCAGGCTCAAAATACCGAGTGATTTTTCCTTCCAATCTGCAATTGTCCTTGAATCTGATTGACTCTTGATGACTTGCGCCTTGCAGATTTACACCAAGATGTACTCGATGCCAAACGGGGAACAGCTCCAGGAGGGAGAGGAGAGCGCAGACGAAAGTGCCGACTGGCAATCCGGAGATGACAGTGAAGACGACAGTGACGACTCGGCCAGCAGCGAGGAGGTCGACTTGCCGCCCCGCTCAGAGCGTCAATCCAAACAATCCCAGGACCCTGCAGGTGGGCGTGGCAAAGCAGCTCCACCAAGCACGCAAGCGCCAAAGCGCACTCGGACTTTGACTCCAGAACCGTCGGAGAAGGCCGCTAAGCAGCCCAAGGTTGTCCCATCGAAGACTCGGAAGGCCCTGCCCAAGATCAAGGTGGATGTCCCTGTTGCTTCTGCGTAAGTGTTTGTTCCTTCTCTTTGTCTTCTATGTTATTTTCGACTCATCCGCTTGCTTGATCGAGTGAGTTTTGGAACTTTCAGTGTTGCTACTTCTGGGACGTCCATGGATATCGACAAGGAGCAAGATGACAAGGAGACTACAGATGCGGCCACTTCTCGAGCAGGTACAACTCCACAGTCATGTTAATTGTAGCGCCACCAAATGTTATTGAACTTCCAGACGATGATGACCATGAAGACGTGCCACGGAAGAACACAGGGAGAAGGGGCAGGACTTCGAGCAAGAAGGAGCCTGCCAGCAAAGTGTCTCACTCGACTTCAGCGCTGGAACCAATCGTTCAACAATCCAGAGATCCAATTCGGACTTATGTTTCTTTTGCTGATCCTGTGTCGACTGATCAACCTTCGGCGTCGACTGCTCAAGCTCCTGCTCCGACTGTGCAACTCCAGGCTTCAGCTCCCCTGGCTGCCTCGACTGTTCCACCAACTCCGCTTTTTGTTACTCATCATGTCCCGGAGGACCAGGTGGGGCGCTGCTAAGGATGTTATACGCCAAGCAGGCCTAATGATGGACCGAATGAAGGTGGTGTACAAGGCCAGCAAGGATGCCTACGATGCTAGCTCTGCCCTTCAAACCAATGTCCAGGTGAGTTGATTTCTGACAAGTCTTCAGCTTGATCTTTGTTCTGTTAGGATATGCTACTTGTAAGCTGCTGCTTTATTATTCGTAAGATGTCCGTGGATGAGCGTTTTGAAACCTTATGTGCATCTATCATGAATCTGCACCTTGCATCTGTTCACTCGCTGGGTCTCCTCTTTTGCCTCGTAGCTTTTTCAGTTGAATCGACCAGGTTGTGTTGAGTGAACTCTTGAACCAGTGGGGGCATGCTGAGTGCACCCACTGGATGTAGTCCCCGAGACCGCCGTCGAATGTTTGATTCGGTGGGGGTCTTTCCAAAGTGTTGTTTCACCACAGGAGCCTTAGAACTTGTTTGTTTGTAGTACATTCACTCGGTCTTAGATGGATCATGTCGAGTGAACTTCGAGCCGGTGGGGGCACGCTAAGTGCACCCACTGGGTGTAGTCCCTGAGACCGCGGTCGACTGCGGGCAGTCGGCAGTGGTCTGAGAACAAATGTTGTTGTTTTACTCCTTCCACTCGGGCTGGACGGGCCATGGCGAGTGGGAAATCGAACCGGTGGGGGCACGCCAAGTGCACCCACTGGGTGTAGTCCCCGAGACTGCTGTTGAATGTTTAATTCGGCAGTAGTCTTAGAACTCTTTTTGTCATAATAACTTGAACTTGTATATATCTTATCGCTCGGAAGCAACCGATCTTTGTTTCTGTCGACTGACGTGTCTTGTTTGTTGACTGCAGAAATCTTGTGAGCTTGGGGCCCAGGTTGCTGAATTGGAGAGGAAACAAATTCAACTCTACCTCGATCTGGAGCTGGCCAAGGAGAATTTGAAGAAGGCCCAAGATGAAGCAGCCATTATGGGAGGTAACAATTCTGTCGACTATTAGTCTTGCCATCTTCTCTTTTCAACCTTTAAACCGAGTGATTCCACTCGAACAGATGTGCGTAGTGAAAATCGTCAACTCCAAGCTCGTCTGAAGAATGTTATTTCTTTAGACAAAATGAAGCAGGCTCTGGAGCAGAAGGATCTCAACCTCACAGCAGCACAGAAGACGGTGAGGGAGAAAACTGAACTTGCCGACAAAAAGTTGGCTTCACTCGACAAGTTAGAAGAAGAGAACGCCAAGTTGAAAACTGTCATTGATGAAGCCAAGAAGGAAGTCGTGCAACTGAAGGAGGAGAAGGTGGCCTTGACAGACAGAGTCGGTGATCTCACTTGGAAGAAGGACGAACTGGAAACTTATCTGGGAGGTCTCGCCAATAAAATGTTCCTCATGCTCGAAGGTACCTTTCTTTATCCGACTGACTGCAAAGATCTTCTCCGTTGTGTCTCTGTCATTTCAACACCCTTTTGTGTGTGCAGAGTTTTGTCATAACTTTGAGGAAGAGACCGGGCGGATCGAGACAAGCTTAGACCCCATCAACTCCCTCATCAAGGATGAAGCTGCTATGAATGTACTGCGACTGGAATCTCATCTCGCCAGTGTTTTGGACTACCTTGGCCGACTGAAAGTAGCGGTGTCGCGGATCGACACGGAGCTCTGGCCCGGTGTGACGTTCTGGAATGACCCCGAGTCACTGATGACTCGACTCAATGGCATCCCTGAATGAGTGCACGCGTGGAAGAAGTCATCTGCTCGCTGCGGTGCTGACGTGGCTCTGTCGCTGGTCCGGGTCCATTGCAAGGAAGTCAAAGAAAAGAAGCTGGCGGCTCTCAAGGTTGCCAACACAAAGAAGCTTCAATTCCAATCTTTCATGAAGACCTTCATCGACGCCGCGACTCGCATTGCAAACGGCATCGACCTTGACAGTTTCGTCGAGCCAGCAAGTCCTACTCCTGCCGAGTGAAAACTTGATAACTTGATTTTATTTGCCTCAGAATGCCGAGTGATCCTTTCGGGCTTGACGCTCGAGTACTTCTACTGGTGGTTTTGAACCTTCATGGATTTATCCGAACTTGGTTTTTCTTTTGAACGCGGTTGCTTTGTCTTTTTCACCTTCAGATTTCTTGACTCGAGCAAATTAGGAATCACAGCTGAATCCTCGAGTGAGAGGGTCATTCTTCACTCGGAGTAGACGTTGTACTTGTGGCGCAGCTCCAAGTGCAACCAGATGTTGCACTTGTGGCGCAGCTCCGAGTGCAACCAGACGTTGTACTTGTGGGGCAGCCCGACTGCAAGCAGATGTTATACTTGTGGCGCAGCTCCGAGGGCAGCCAGGCGTTGTACTTGTGGTGCAGCTCCAAGTGCAACCAGACGGTGTACTTGTGGCGCAGCTCCGAGTGCCGCCAGACGTTGTACTTGTGGTGCAGCTCCGAGTGCAACAAGACATTGTACTTGTGGCGCAGCTCCGAGTGCAGCCAGACGTTGTACTTGTGGTGCGTGGCCAAGCCCTGAGTGAGAGGGTTGTTCTTCACTCAGAGTATATTTTGAAACTTAGGCGAGTATGGGGTCGCTGCTAAGCCCCCGAGTGAGAGGGTTGCTCTTCACTCGGAGTAGTTTTGTAACTTAGGCAAGTACGGGATCGCGGCTAAGCCCCTGAGTGGGAGGGTTGCTCTCCACTCGGAGTAGCTTTAACTTAGGCGAGCACGGAATCACGGCTAAGCCCCCGAGTGGGAGGGTTGCTCTCCACTCGGAGTAGTTTTGTAACTTAGGTGAGTACGGGATCGCGGCTAAGCCCCCGAGTGGGAGGATTGCTCTCCAAACTCGGAGTAGTTTTGTAACTTAGGCTAGTACGGGATCGCGGCTAAGCCCCCGAGTGGGAGGGTTGCTCTCCACTCGGAGTAGTTTTGTAACTTAGGCGAGGACGGGATCGTGGCTAAGCCCCCGAGTGAGAGGGTTGCTCTCCACTCGGAGTAGTTTTGTAACTTAGGCGAGCACGGGATCGCGGCTAAGCCCCGAGTGGGAGGGTTGTGATGTCTACTACGCAACCTTCTTCTTGTAGATGTTGTTGGGCCTCCAAGTGCAGAGGTTTGTAGGACAGCAGCAAATTTCCCTCAAGTGGATGACCTAAGGTTTATTAATCCGTGGGAGGCGTAGGTTGAAGATGGTCTCTCTCAAACAACCCTGCAACCAAATAACAAACAGTCTCTTGTGTCCCCAACATACCCAATACAATGGTAAATTCTATAGGTGCACTAGTTCGGCGAAGAGATGGTGATACAAGTGCAATATGGATGGTAGATATAGGTATTTGTAATCTGAAAATATAAAAACAGCAAGGTAACTATTGATAAAAGTGAGCACAAACGGTATTGCAATGCGTTGAAACAAGGCCTAGGTTTCATACTTTCACTAGTGCAAGTTCTCTTAACAATAATAACATAATTGGATCATATAACTATCCCTCAACATGCAACAAAGAGTCACTCCAAAGTCACTAATAGCGGAGAACAAACAAAGAGATTATTGTAGGGTACGAAACCACCTCAAAGTTATCCTTTCTGATCGATCTATTCAAGAGTCCGTAGTAAAATAACATGAAGCTATTCTTTCCGTTCGATCTATCATAGAGTTCGTACTAGAATAACACCTTAAGACACAAATCAACCAAAACCCTAATGTCACCTAGATACTCCAATATCACCTCAAGTATCCGTGGGTATGATTATACGATATGCATCACACAATCTCAAATTCATCTATTCAACCAACACAAAGTACTTCAAAGAGTGTCCCAAAGTTTCTACCGGAGAGTCAAGACGAAAACGTGTGCCAACCCCTATGCATAAGTTCACAATGTTACGGAACTCGCAAGTTGATCTCCAAAACATACATCAAGTGGATCACGTGAATATCCCATTGTCACCACCGATAAGCACACGCAAGGCATACATCAAGTGTTCTCAAATCCTTAAAGACTCAATCCGATAAGATAACTTCAAAGGGAAAACTCAATCCATTACGAGAGAGTAGAGGGGGAGAAACATCATAAGATCCAACTATAATAGGAAAGCTCGCGATACATCAAGATCGTGCCAAATCAAGAACACGAGAGAGAGAGATCAAACACATAGCTACTGGTACATACCCTCAGCCCCGAAGGTGAACTACTCCCTCCTCGTCATGGAGAGCGTCGGGATGATGAAGATGGCCACCGGTGAGGGATCCCCCCTCCGGCAGGGTGCCGGAACAGGGTCCTGATTGTTTTTTGGTGGCTACAGAGGCTTGCGGCGGTGGAACTCCCGATCTCTTTTGTTCTCCGATGGTTTTAGGGTATATGGATATATATAGGTGAAAGAAGTCGGTCAGGGGAGCCACGAGGGGCCCACGAGGGTGGAGGGCGCGCCCCCTGCCTCGTGCCTTCCTCGTTGCTTCCCTTACGTACACTCCAAGTCTTCTGGAATTCTTCCGTTCCAATAATAACTCTCCCGAAGGTTTCATTCTGTTTGGACTCCGTTTGATATTAACACTAAAACAAGGAGAAAAACAGAAACTGGCACTGGGCTCTGGGTTAATAGGTTAGTCCCAAAAATCATATAAAATAGCATATAAATGCATATAAAACATCCTAGAAGGATAAAATAATAGCATGGAACAATCAAAAATTATAGATACGTTGGAGACGTATCAGCATCCCCAAGCTTAATTCCTGCTCGTCCTCGAGTAGGTAAATGATAAAAACAGAATTTTTTATGTGGAATGCTACTTGGCATAATTTTCAATGTAATTCTCTTAATTGTGGTATGAATGTTCAGATCCGAAAGATTCAAGACAAAAGTTTAATATTGACATAAAATAATAATACTTCAAGCATACTAACTAAGCAATTATGTCTTCTCAAAATAACATGGCCAAAGAAAGTTATCCCTACAAAATCATATAGTCTTGCTATGCTCTATCTTCATCACACAAAATATTTAAATCATGCACAACCCCGATGACAAGCCAAGCAATTGTTTCATACTTTTGGTGTTCTCAAACTTTTTCAATCTTTAGGCAATACATGAGCATGAGCCATGGACATAGCACTATATGTGGAATAGAATAGTGGTTGTGGAGAAGACAAAAAGGGAGAAGATAGTCTCACATCAACTAGGCGTATCAACGGGCTATGGAGATGCCCATCAATAGATATCAATGTGAGGGAGTAGGGATTGCCATGCAACGGATGCACTAGAGCTATAAGTGTATGAAAGCTCAACAAAAGAAACTAAGTTGGTGTGCATCCAACTCGCTTGCTCACGAAGACCTAGGGCATTTTGAGGAAGCCCATCATTGGAATATACAAGCCAAGTTCTATAATGAAAATTTCCCACTAGTATATGAAAGTGACAACATAGGAGACTCTCTATCATGAAGATCATGGTGCTACTTTGAAGCACAAGTGTGGTAAAAGGATAGTAACATTGTCCCTTCTCTCTTTTTCTCTCATTTTTTTAATTTGGGCCTTTTCTCTTTTTTTATGGCCTCTTTTTTTCCTTTTTATTTTATTTTATTTCTCGTCCGGAGTCTCATCCCGACTTGTGGGGGAATCATAGTCTCCATCATCCTTTCCTCACTGGGACAATGCTCTAATAATGATGATCATCACACTTTTATTTTCTTACAACTCAAGAATTACAACTCAATACTTAGAACAACAATATGACTCTATGTGAATGCCTCCGGCGGAGTACTGGGATATGCAATGAATCAAGAGCGACATGTATGAAAATTATGAAAGGTGGCTTTGCCACAAATACAATGTCAACTACATGATCATGCATAGCAATATGACAATGATGAAGCGTGTCATAGTAAACGGAACGGTGGTAAGTTGCATGGAAATATATCTCGGAATGGCTATGGAAATGCCATAATAGGTAGGTATGGTGGCTGTTTTGAGGAAGGTATATGGTGGGTGTATGATACCGGCGAAAAGTGCGCGGTATTAGAGAGGCTAGCAATGGTGGAAGGAAGAGAGTGCGTATAATCCATGGACTCAGCATTAGTCATAAAAGAACTCATATACTTATTGCAAAAATCTACAAGTTATCAAAGCAAAGTATTACGCACATGCTCCTAGGGGGATAGATTGGTAGGAAAAGACCATCACTCGTCCCCGACCGCCACTCATAAGGAAGACAATCAATAAATAAATCATGCTCCGACTTCATCACATAACGGTTCACCATACGTGCATGCTACCGGAATCACAAACTTTAGAACAAGTATTTCTCAAATCCACAACTACTCAACTAGCATGACTCTAATATCACCATCTTCATATCTCAAAACAATCATAAGGAATCAAACTTCTCATAGTATTCAATGCACTTTATATGAAAGTTTTTATTATATCCCTCTTGGATGCCCATCATATTAGGACTAAATTCATAACCAAAGAAAATTACCATGCTGTTCTAAAGACTCTCAAAATAATATAAGTGAAGCATGAGATTTCATCTATTTCTTCAAAATAAAACCACCGCCGTGCTCTAAAAGGATATAAGTGAAGCACTAGAGCAAACAACAAACTACTCCGAAAGATATAAGTGAAGATCAATGAGTATTTTAATAATTATGCAACTATGTGAAGACTCTCTAACATTTAAGAATTTCAGATCTTGGTATTTTATTCAAACAGCAAGCAAAACAAAAGAAAATAAAATGACGCTCCAAGCAAAACACATATCATGTGGTGAATAAAAATATAGCTCCAAGTAAAGTTACCGATGAACGAAGACGAAAGAGGGGATGCCATCTAGGGCATCCCCAAGCTTAGGCTTTTGGTTGTCCTTGAATATTACCTTGGGGTGCCTTGGGCATCCCCAAGCTTAGGATCTTGCCACTTCTTATTCCATAGTCCATCGGATCTTTACCCAAAACTTGAAAACTTCACAACACAAAACTTAACAGAAAATTCGTAAGCTCCGTTAGTATAAGAAAATAAATCACCACTTAGGTACTGTTGTGAACTCATTCTAAATTCATATTGCTGTAACATCTACTGCATTCCAACTTATCTATGATTCATGCCCTCCGATACTACTCATAGATTCATCAAAATAAGCAAACAACACATAGAAAACAGAATCTGTCAAAAATAGAACAGTCTGTAGTAATCTGTACCATTCGAATACTTATGTAACTCAGAAAAATCTACCAAAATAGGACGACCTAGATAATTTTAGTATTGACCTACTGCAATTAGAATCAGTATTTTATCTCTTTCTGGTGATTTTTAACAATTGTTGTCGTGGGCAGAAAATTTCTGTCTTTTTCAGCAAGATCAAATAATTATCATCCAAGAAGATCCTATAGGTCTTACTTGGCACAAAAATTAATTAAAACATAAGACCACATCTAACCAGAGGCTAGATGATTTATTTATTAGTAAACATAAGCAAAAAGCAAAGAACAAAAATAAAAAATTGGGTTGCCTCCCAACAAGCACTTTTCTTTAATGCCTTTTAGCTAGGCATGATGATTTCAATGATGCTCGCATAAAAGATAAGAATTGAAACATAAAGAGAGCATCATGAAGCATATGACTAGCACATTTAGGTCTAACCCACTTCCTATGCATAGGGATTTTGTGAGCAAACAACTTATGGGAACAAGAATCAACTTGCATAGGAAAGTAAAACAAGCATAACTTCAAGATTTTAAGCACATAGAGAGGAAACTTGATATTATTGCAATTCCTACAAGCATACATTCCTCCCTCATAATAATTTTCAGTAGCATCATGAATGAATTCAACAATATAACCAGCACCTAAAGCATTCTTTTCATGAGCTACAAGTATAGAATTTTTACCACTCTCCACATAAGCAAAATTCTTCTTATTCGGGATAGTCGGAGTATCATAAGAGACTCGAATGTTATAAATTGTTTCTACATTAAAAGAGTAATGTTCAGAAAAAGGGTAATCATAATCATGACAAGTTTTATAAATATAATCATCACTACTTTTTATAGCATAAGTTTCATCACAATAATCATCATAAGTAGCAACTTTGTGCTCATCATAATCAATTGAAACCTCTTCCGAAATAGTGGATTCATCACTAAATAAAGTCATGACCTCTCCAAATCCACTTTCATAAATATTATAAGATTCAACATCCTCCAAAATAGTGGGATCATTACTTCGTAAAGTTGACACTCTTCCAAACCCACTTTCATCAATATAATCATCATAGGTAGAAGGCATGCTATCATCATAACAACTTTGCATATCAAAACTTGCGAGGCTAAAAGTATTATCTTCATTAAACGTAGCATCCCCAAGCTTGGGACAAAAATTAGTTTCAGCAAATATATTCTCAAATGTGTCATCCTCATCAAACATAGCATCCCCAAGCTTGGGCCTTTTCATATCATAAGCATAATCACTCTCATTATTAATAGTATGGATAGCACCAATAGTATAGCAATTATCATCATCACAATGAGTAGTAGGAGCAACATCATTTGGGAGGGATACCTTTTTACCTTTGCTTCTCCGTCTTTTCTTTTTCTTCTTCACATCATGTGTGGGTTCAATCCTCTTTTTGGAGCTCCTTATTAATGAGATTGGTTGAATAGAAAGCTCCTCCTCATTACCTGATTCATCATAAGAAATAATAGAAGGATATTGGGAAGTCTCTTCCCTTTCATTAATATTCTCTTCATCCTCTATTTGTTTTCTTTTCTTTATGTTATTGGCAATATAAGGATTTTCAATGCAATTCACCGCACAATACATATAAATTTCTTCTAGATCAATATCAAGGAATTTCTCGAGGTTATATTCTGGAATAAACTTAGTTTGACGTTTCAATTCTTCATAACCCAATGCAAAAGCAGACTAAGTTCATTATGATGTGCAATGGAAATCAAGTCATCATAATTTTTGGACACGATTCGATCATGAAACAATTTGCATTTGATATTTAAATGACCATGTTCATTGCAAAGTTCACAAGTATGGCTAAGATATTTTAAATTTTCAGCACTAACATTTAGCCTCTCTTGCAACCATTTAGTTTCTAAGTACTTGTGCCTCTTACAAAATCTATCTTCCATTTTTGGTATGTATTTGCAAACTCTATGCACTCCACAAAAATCGACATGCTTATAAGAGATATTTTCATCATGACTAGTGCAATCATCATTAGTACTATGGATATTCAAAGAGTTCATACTAACAATATTGCAATCATGCTCATCATTCAAAGATTTAGTGCTAAACATTTTAACGCACTCTTCTTCTAACACTTTGGCACAATTTTCCTTTCCATCATACTCACGAAAGATATTAAAAAGATGAAGCGTATGAGACAAACTCAATTACATTTTTTTTGTAATTTTCTTTTATAAACTAAACTAGTGCTAAAACAAGAAACTAAAAGATTCGATTGCAAGATCTAAAGATATACCTTCAAGCACTCACCTCCCCGGCAACGGCGCCAGAAAAGAGCATGATGTCTACTACACAACCTTCTTCTTGTAGACGTTGTTGGGCCTCCAAGTGCAGAGGTTTGTAGGACAATAGAAAATTCCCTCAAGTGGATGACCTAAGGTTTATCAATCCGTGGGAGGCGTAGGTTGAAGATGGTCTCTCTCAAACAACCCTGCAACCAAATAACAAAGAGTCTCTTGAGTCCCCAACACACCCAATACAATGGTAAATTGTATAGGTGCACTAGTTCGGCGAAGAGATGGTGATACAAGTGCAATATGGATGGTAGATATAGGTATTTGTAATCTGAAAATATAAAAACAGCAAGGTAACTATTGATAAAAGTGAGCACAAATGGTATTGCAATGCGTTGAAACAAGGCCTAGGGTTCATACTTTCACTAGTGCAAGTTCTCTCAACAATAATAACATAATTGGATCATATAACTATCCCTCAACATGCAACAAAGAGTCACTCCAAAGTCACTAATAGCGGAGAACAAACGAAGAGATTATTGTAGGGTACGAAACCACCTCAAAGTTATCCTTTCTGATCGATCTATTCAAGAGTCCGTAGTAAAATAACACGAAGCTATTCTTTCCGTTCGATCTATCATAGAGTTCGTACTAGAATAACACCTTAAGACACAAATCAACCAAAACCCTAATGTCACCTAGATACTCCAATGTCACCTCAAGTATCCGTGGGTATGATTATACGATATGCATCACACAATCTCAGATTCATCTATTCAACCAACACAAAGTACTTCAAAGAGTGCCCCAAAGTTTCTACCGGAGAGTCAAGACGAAAACGTGTGCCAACCCCTATGCATAAGTTCACAATGTTACGGAACTCGCAAGTTGATCACCAAAACATACATCTAGTGGATCACGTGAATATCCCATTGTCACCACAGATAAGCACATGCAAGACATACATCAAGTGTTCTCAAATCCTTAAAGACTCAATCCGATAAGATAACTTCAAAGGGAAAACTCAATCCATTAGAAGAGAGTAGAGCGGGAGAAACATCATAAGATCCAACTATACTAGCAAAGCTCGCGATACATCAAGATCGTGCCAAATCAAGAACACGAGAGAGAGAGAGAGATCAAACACGTATCTACTGGTACATACCCTCAGCCCCGAGGGTGAACTACTCCCTCCTCGTCATGGAGAGCACCGGGATGATGAAGATGGCCACCGGTGAGGGATCCCCCCTCCGGCAGGGTGCCGGAATAGGGTCCCGATTGGTTTTTGGTGGCTACAGAGGCTTGCGGCGGCGGAACTCCCGATCTCTTCTGTTCTCCGATGGTTTTAGGGTATATGGATATATATATGCGAAAGAAGTCGGTCAGGGGAGCCACGAGGGGCCCATGAGGGTGGAGGGCGCGCCCCCTGCCTCGTGCCTTCCTCGTTGCTTCCCTTACATACACTCCAAGTCTTCTGGATTGCTTCCGTTCCAAAAATAACTCTCCCGAAGGTTTCATTCCGTTTGGACTCCGTTTGATATTCCTTTTCTGTGAAACACTGAAACAAGGAGAAAAACAGAAACTGGCACTGGGCTATGGGTTAATAGGTTAGTCCCAAAAATCATATGAAATACCATATAAATGCATATAAAACATCCTAGAAGGATAAAATAATAGCATTGAACAATCAAAAATTATAGATACGTTGGAGACGTATCAGGTTGCTCTCCACTCGGAGTAGTTTTATAACTTAGGCGAGTACGGGATCGCGGCTAAGCCCGCGAGTGGGAGGATTGCTCTCCACTTGGAGTAGTTTTGTAACTTAGGAGAGTACGCGATCGCGACTAAGCCCCCGAGTGGGAGGGTTGCTCTCCACTCGGAGTAGTTTTGTAACTTAGGTGAGTACGGGATCATGGCTAAGCCCCCGAGTGGGAGGGTTGCTCTCAACTCGGAGTAGTTTTGTAACTTAGGCAGGTACGGGATCGCGGCTAAGCCCCCGAGTGGGAGGATTGCTCTCCACTCGGATTAGTTTTGTAACTTAGGCAAGTACGGGATCGCGGCTAAGCCCCCGAGTGGGAGGGTTGCTCTCCACTCGAAGTAGTTTTGTAACTTAGGCGAGTACGGGATCCTGGCTAAGCCCCCAAGTGGGAGGGTTGCTCTCCACTCGGAGTAGTTTTGTAACTTAGGTGAGTATGCGATCGCGGCTAAGCCCCCGAATGGGAGGATTGCTCTCCACTTGGAGTAGTTTTGTCACTTGGGCGAGTACGGGATCGTGGGCTAAGCCCCCGAGTGGGAGGCTTGCTCTCCACTCAGAGTAGTTTTGTAACTTAGGCGAGTACGGGATCGCGGCTAAGCCCCCGAGTGGGATTATTGCTCTCCACTCGGAGTAGTCTTGTAACTTAGGCGAGTACGGGATCGCGGCTAAGCCCTCGAGCGGGAGGATTCCTCTCGGTGTGTTTTTAAAACTTAGGCGAATCGGGTTCGCGGCTAAGCCCCCGAGTGAGAGGGTTGCTCTCCACTCGGAGTGTTTTTGAAACTTAGGCGAATTGGGTTCGCGGCTAAGCCACCCACTGGGGGATTTGAACACATATGCTTATGTGATACAATCATTAAGATACTGCGAAAATCATGTCTTTGATAAGCAAACTGAAAGATTCTTTATTACAACTCGTCGATCCGAGTGTTCTAGGTATAAAAGCGGCGGAGCAGATCCGCATTCCACGAGCATGGCTTGTCTTCTTTCTTGGTTACGTGGTAGAGGTGATATGCCCTGTTGTGGAGCACCTTGGTGATGATGAAGGGCCCTTCCCATGCCGGAGCGAGCTTGTGAGGCCGTTTTTGGTTCACTCGGAGCACAAGGTCTCCTTCCTGAAATGCTCAGCCTCTGATGTTTCGGGCATGGAATCGACGCAAGTCTTGTTGATAAATGTTGATCGGATCAGAGCCATCTCTCTTTCTTCCTCCGGGAGATCAACTGCGTCCTGGCGCGCCTGTTCTGCTTCAGCTTCTGAGAAAAGTTCCACTCGGGGGGCATTGTGCAGCAAATCACTCGAAGCACGGCTTCAGCACCAGACACCATGAAGAAAGGGGTTCGATCGGTCAACCGATTGGGAGTCGTTCTCAGTCCCCATAGGACAGATGGCAATTTAGTCTCCCAATCTCCAGCAGCATGCTTGAGGTCGCGCATCAATCGGGGTTTTAGCCCTTGAAGGATCAAGCCATTTGCTCTTTCCGCCTGCCCATTCGACTACGGGTGCGCAACGGATGCGTAATCGACCCGAGTGCCTTGGGACGCGCAAAATGCTCTGAACTCATCAGAATCAAGGTTGGAGCCGTTATCTGTGATAATGCTGTGAGGGACTCCATATCTGAATATCAGCTCTGTGATGAAACTAATGGCAGTGCTTGAGTCGAGATTCTTGATAGGCTTGGCTTCGATCCACTTGGTGAACTTGTCGACTGCTACGAGCAAATGAGTGAAACCGCTTCTGCCACTCTTGAAAGGTCCAACCATGTCCAACCCCCAAACTGCAAAAGGCTAGACAAGTGGAATAGTCTTCAAGGCAGGCGCAGGCTTGTGAGACGTGTGTGAGTAAAACTGGCAGCCTTCGCAGTTGTCAACTATATCCTTAGCCATCTCATTCGCTCGCGGCCAGTAAAATCCCGCTCGGTATGCTTTGGCCACGATGGTCCGAGAGGACGCATGGTGACCACAGGTCCCCAAGTGAATCTCATTTAAGATCAGTCGACCTTCTTCTGGAGAGATGCAACGTTGAGCCACTCCGGTAACGCTTTGTCTGTAAAGTTGTCCACTTATTACTGTGAAGGCTTTGGATCTGCGGACGATCTAGCGGGCCTCATCCTCATCCTCTGGGAGTTCTTGCCTGAGCAGATATGCAATATATGGCACCGTCCAATCGGGAGTGATCACCAAAACCTCCATGATCAAGTCGACTACCGCTGGAACTTCAATCTCAGTCGGATTGGTTGAGCTTATTAGTTGCGAGGGCTCCTCTGTAAAGGGATCTTCTTGGACCGATGGGGTATGAAGATTTTCTAAGAACACATTACTGGGAATTGGCTTCTGGGTGGAACTCAACTTCGCCAGATCATCAACCGCTTGATTCTTGATTCGGGGTATGTGGTGGAGCTCTAACCCCTCGAACTTCTTCTCTAGTTTCCTCACTGCATTGCAGTAACCAGTCATAGCTGGGATCCTGATATCCCACTCCTTAATCACTTGATTGACCACCAAGTCTGAGTCACCGCAGACCATCAGGCGACGGACGCCGAGTGAGATGGCCATACGCAACCCATACAGAAGTGCTTCATAGTCAGCTTCATTGTTTGAAGAATCAAAGTGAATCTGGAGGATATAACTGAGCTTGTCACCTCTTGGGGATACCAGGACCACTCCAGCACTAGAGCCATTCAACATTTTGGATCCATCAAAGAACATAGTCCAATGTTCCGAGTGAATCTGAGTCGGTTGCTGCTGTTCGATCCACTCGGCCAGGAAATCTGCTATTGCCTGAGACTTGATTGCCTTTTTTTCCTCAAACTTGATATCCAAAGGGAGCAGTTCAATCGCCCACTCGGCCACTCGACCGGTCGCATCTCGATTGTTCAAGATTTCTGATATCGGAGCATCGCTGACGACTGAAATCGAGTGGTCTGCGAAGTAATGTGCAACTTTCTTCGTGGTCAGATAAATCCCGTAGACAAGCTTCTGATAATGCAGATACCTTTGCTTGGACGGAGTCAAGACTTCAGAGATATAGTATACTGGGCGCTGAACTTTATACGTTTTGCCTTCTTCCTCCCGCTCGACTGTGAGCACCGTGCTGACAACTTGTCCCGTGGCTGCGATATACAGCAGTAGAGGCTCTTTGCTGACTGGGGCAGCAAGCACCGGCTGGGTGGAAAGCAGGGCTTTGAGCTCTAGAAATGTTGCTTCGGCTTCAGGAGTCCACTCGAACTTGTAAGATTGCTTCATCAGTCGGTAAAGAGGCAATGCCTTCTCACCGAGACGCGAGATGAATCGACTCAGTGCAGCCAAACAACAAGTAAGCTTCTGAACATCATGCACACGCACAGGACGTTCCATTCGGAGAATTGCTCCAATCTTCTCTGGGTTTGCGTCGATTCCTTGTTCGGAAATGAGAAAACCGAGTAACTTTCCTCCCGGGACTCCGAATGTGCATTTTGACGAATTGAGCTTGATGTCATATCTTCTTAAGTTGGCAAATGTTTCGGCGAGGTCAGTCAACAGATCGGAACCTTTATGTGACTTGACCATGATACCATCCATGTATGCTTCCACATTCCGACTGATTTGTGTGAGCAGGCACTTCTGAATCATGCGCATGAATGTGGCGCCAACATTCTTAAGACCAAAGGGCAAGGTGACATAACAAAAACACCTGAATGGGGTGATGAAGGCTGTTTTTATTTCATCGGGTCCATACAGTTGGATCTGATGGTACCCAGAATATGCATCCAAAAAGGACAAACGCTCACACCCCGCAGTTGAGTCGATGATCTGGTCGATGCGGGGGAGAGGGAGTTGATCTTTCAGGCAGGCCCGATTGATGTGCTTGAAATCGATACACATACGAAGTGAATCATCTTTCTTGGGGACCATGACAACATTGGCGAGCCACTCGGAGTGGTATATCTCGCGGATGAACTTAGCTGCCAGAAGCCGAGCCACCTCTTCACCAATTGCCTTTCTCTTCTCCACGGCGGACCGACGGAGATGTTCTTTGACAGGTTTTACTTTTAGGTCGACGCGCAGACGGTGCTCAGCCAGTCCCCTGGGTACACCTGGCATGTCAGATGGTTTCCATGCGAAGATGTCCCAGTTCTCATGGAGGCACTGGAAGAGCGCTTCTTCCTATTTGCTGTCGAGTGTTGTTGAGATGTGGGTCGGAGCAGCATTGGGGTCAGTCGGGTGAATATGAACAGGCTTTGTCTCACCGGCCGACTGAAATGCGGACTCTGAAACAGGCTTCTTGGCCCACAACAAATCACTCGGATCTGCATTTTTTTTGTATTCTTCCATCTCAACTGCTGCCAACTGTTCATCGACAATTTTTGAACCCTTCTGGAGGCACTTTTCCGCTCTTTGCCGATTCCCTGTGACTGCGATCACACCTCTGGGACCGGGCATCTTCAACTTGAGGTATACGTAACACGGTCGAGCCATGAAACGAGCATATGCGGGCCTGCCTAGAATTGCATGGTAGGCGTTGTGAAAATCCACCACCTCAAACGTCAACTTTTCCTTGCGGTAATTCTTTGAATCACCGAAAACCACGTCAAGAGTGATCTGACCGAGTGAATCTGCTTTCTTTCCTGGGATGACTCCGTGAAACCCCATATTACTCTCACTAAGTTTGGACATCGGAATGCCATCCCTTGGAGGGTCTCAGCATACAGAATGTTCAAACCACTACCGCCATCCATCAGAACTTTGGTCAGTCGGGTGCCCCCAACGACTGGGTCGACCACCAACGCTTACCGCCCAGGGGTAGCAACGTGTGCTGGGTGATCGGACTGGTCGAATGTAATGGGAGTTTTTGACCACTTCAAATACGTCATAGTTGACGGAGCAACCATGTTTACTTCTCTATTGATAACTTTCAGTCGACCTTTGCTCTCGATGTCAGCAAAAATCACCAAAGTAGCATTGACATTGGGGTAACCATCATCTTCCTCTTTATCCTCGTCCTTATCAGATTCTTTTTCCTTCTCACTGGGCTGACCTTCTCGGAAACTCTGAATCAGGAGTCGACACTGTCGAGTGGTATGCTTGGGCAGAATCAAGTTACCCTCTGCATCTGTTTTGGTGTGTATGTGGCATGGCAAATCAAGAACATCATTTCCTGCCTGGTCTTTCACTTTTTGGGGGATCCATGGCCCTTTAGGCTTTCCCTTGAACATCCCTTGATTCAGAGCTGCAGCCTCAACAGGACCTGCAGCTTCAGCCTTGCGCTTCTGCTTCCGACTAGAATTTCCTCCTCCGGTGTCTTGGGCGACTGGTTTGTTCTTGCCACAGCGGAGTCGGTCCTCCTCTTCGCCGTTAGCGTACCGAGTGGCTATTTCCATCATTCGGGCCAGGGACATGTCACCTGACCGACCGAATTTCAGGTTGAGCTCTCTGTATCGAACGCTTTCTTTGAAGACGCAAATTGCTTGGTGCTCTGACACATTTTCTACAGTATGATGAAGAGTAGTCCATCTTTGGATGAAGTCTCTCAAAGTCTCATTCTGTTTCTGAACGCAGTACTGCAATTCAGTCAGTCCAGCAGGTCGCTTGCAGGTGCCCTCAAATGTTTTGATAAACACTCGAGCCTATTCTTCCCAACTGAAAATACTTCCAGGGGCCAACTGATTCAACCAGGCTCTTGCTGAACCTTCGAGCATCAGGGGGAGGTGCTTCATGGCTACGTCATCGTTGCCTCCACCAATTTGCACTGCCACTCGGTAATCTTCTAGCCAAGTGTTGGGCTTCGACTCACCGGTGAACTTACTCACACCCATCGCCAACCTGAAGTTGGGAGGGATCTCAGCAGCTTGGATGGCTCTGCTAAAACATTCAGGTCTAGAAACATGTACTCTGCTACCACTCGGACGGTTTCTGTCTTGTCCTTCTCTGTGCGCCCGGCCCCTGTTGACCAGACCTTGTATGAGGAGTGATATTGCATCAAGCCCAGGCTCTCTTGGGTTGAATGGAGCTCTCTCCTCATCGTCATACGGGCGCCTGTCATCATACCGCTAGGGCGCGTATGATCCGCCCCTCGGAACGGGCATAGGCACTCGTCGGTGGTCATCACGGGGGAATCGATGATCATACTATCCGTGGCCCCGATCCAAATACTTATCCTGGCGGCGCCCACGATCATCACGCCGCGGAGGCAATCTCGGACTGTGTGCCGACTGAACTGTGTCTACAACCACAGATCTACTATGGATCATGTTGCGCGACTGAGAAACAGCTGAGTTTTGTTCACCCGCCGCTCGGAGCAGCGCGCGGATCTGCAGCGGCCCTCTACCAGCTTCTGAACGAGACGGTTGAATTGACTCTGCTATTCGTGCTGCAGCTGCAAGATTCTGGACTGGAGTACGGTATAGCTGCGGTTCAGGCGGAAACAATTGTCGAGGCCGTCGACTGGATTCGGGGATCTGCCGACGGGCGCGCTCGTCGAGTGAATGTTGGAGATTCTCCAGTCGCGCGTGCTCAGCCAAGGTGGCCAGACGCACAGCCTCTAAGGCCCGGGCCTCGGAGGTCTCCCCAATGATGGGGGTGTGGAGTGCCTCCACGTTGCGACGATGCAACTCGTCCTCTGCTATGAAGTGAGGGCTTCGGGATGATATTCGTCATGACCATGCGACGGGACGCCGCCATCATCGCCACCGCAACCGTGACGGAACCCAGGTGGGCTGCGCGGCGTGTCGACCATGAGGACTTCCGCCGCAGGGTCGCTGCTTCCGCACTCGGAAAGAGTCTCCGCGGAACCAGTCGACAGGTCGAATGGTCCATAGAGAGATTCATCGGGCTCGATTGCCGCGACTTGAGGGGTGGCTGTCTGTTGAGCCACCGCATGTCTCACCCACCGCTGAAGCCGCGATCGACCGAATCGCTTGCGGCGGCGCACAGCGGGGAGAGTGGATGACGCGGGAGCCGACAGATACTGGGTCGACGGCTGCCGCAGGAGGACGCCGCAGGCACTCGCTCGGAAGTGCGCCGCCCCGCGGAAGGGAAGGGCCTCGACGTCGAGGGAGGCCTCTTGGAGCCAGGCGGAGTCCTCGGCGACGAAAATGATCGCGCCGAGATGGATCTCGCGGCCCAAAGCCAAACCACAGCCGGAAACCATGTTGATGAAGATCGGAAAAAAGCTGCAACCTCACCGGAAGTCGCTAAGACGCCTGCCCCACGGTGGGCGCCAACTGTCGTGGGAGTAAGTCTGACAGTAAGAATAGGGGGTACGTAGGTGGAGGCAAGCTCCTAACTATGGCGAGGTTGTACACGCAAGATTTACGAGTTCAGGCCCTTCTCAGAGAAAGTAATAGCCCTACATCTCGGTGCCCGGAGGCTTGGTCAACTGGATTATGCGTGAAAGTTACAGGGGTCCGAACCCTTGTGCCAAAGGAGGGGGGTGGCTTATATAGAGTGCGCCGGACCCCTCCAGCCCTCAGTTACACAAGGTTCAATGTACGTTAAGACAAGGCGTTACTGGTAACGCTAGCTATAAAGGACTATAAATGACCTTTAAGACTACGGAGTGAATGCCTGACCATTGCCATCCTGGGTGGCTTTAGATCTTCTGTATTCCGAGTGATTCTTCGTATGGTCGAATGGCTCTATCTTGGTCGAGTGGAATTGGGATATCCGAGTGGTATATCTGGTCGAGTGGATTGCACTCCAAGGCGATTTAAGTCGGTATCTTCGGTTGTACTTTGAATGTCTTTGAATCTAGGGTAGTGTCCTTGGGTAGGGCGTCTAGGTCAGGCCTATGACCCTACCCTAGGTACATGTCATCGTCACCAGCCAGAAACGAAACATACGAGGAAAACCAGATGGGGGGGGGGGGTCTCGCATATATATCGTATTATTGTGTACATTGTTTCTGTTCATACTGAGTTCAATATTATGTTGTAGTAGGTGTCTTCATTTCTTTACAGGGATACATACTATAAGCGCTAAAGTTTTGGCGAAACGTTGATTTATTTTCATTTCACCAAGTTTCTAACACTTAATGTGTCCATTTTTATGTAGAGGTCATGCCAAAATTCTGTGTTTATTCTTTATTCAAATTGTGTTGTAGTAGATGTCTTAAGTTCTTTACATGGATTCATATTATAAGCGCTAAAGTTTGGCAAAACGTTGATTTATTTCCATTTCGACAAATTTCTAGCACTTAATGTGTCCATTTTTATGCAGAGGTCATGCCAAACTTTTTTTGTTTTTTCTTCACATTGTGTTGTAGTAGATTTCTTGAGTTCTTTCGCCAAATTTATTAATCTGCATGTTCTAGGTCATTTTTCCTTTAAATGGCGGACAACAGCAGGTACCATGGTATTTTCCAGAGGCCCTCGGAAAGTGGGGCGCCCAAATCCAAAACCCCATCACTGGCAAGAAACAATGGCTCGCCACGTTCGACATCATCGAGAAAGTGACACACGCTTATCATGCCATGGCGCTCGAGTACCAGGGGCCAAGGGCCCAGCTCAACTTTCCTCAGGATGCTTGGCGCATGAGTCAGATAGTGCCTCCTAATATGAGGATAGTCTCCAAGGCCGAAGGGCTACAGCACCTAAAGGCCGAGGCGCCCATCGGGGCCCGTGAACGGCAGGGCACAGATCCCTTGGTGGAACAGTATCTTCGGAAGTATCCGCATCTATACACCATTAAGGAGGCATTGTTGATGACCGCATGCAACCAGAAGGATGCCGAGGATGACCCGATAGACTGGGACCAAGTCGTCGAGTTCTCCGATGAGGATGAGGACTTCGGCTTTGACGTTGAGTTAGCTTAGGAGTTGATCTCTCCACCGTGGCTAGTCGTATAACTCTATGCTTGAGATGTTTGAACCTTTAATGTAGTACTTATGAAACTTGCTATGGCATACTATATATGTCCGTGACTTCGTAGAGCCTTTTTTAGACGTGATAAACCTGCTTATATATATCATCGTAATACCTGGTTGTAGCAGTGTTGGTAATCTGTGATCATACCTCATCGTGATGACATTTTTTCCTGTCGGTTTTTATGCCGCTTCTCAATATTACTTTCATGACTTAACACCAATGATAATAGTGTTTGACTTCTTGAAGGAGGGATCATGGTGCGTAAGGTCTGCAATATCCGCAAAAATCCATGTAGGGATAGTTTATCCCATGCAGTAGAATTCAGGCACTTTTTGAGAGAGAGAGAGATCCGAAAAATCTGTGGTAACAATGTTATCATTCAATCCTAACCATTTAATGAATTCTTGTACTTCCCATACCATTAATAATTAACTGAATTATTCTTAATTGTTACATAGTGCATATAAGGGTCGAATTGAATAATTTAATCGGTGACAGTTTCAACTTTTCAGATGGTTAACAACAGTCGTACAAAATTGACGTTTGTAAACAAAAGGATAAAACCATCATAGGAGGCGATGGATGGAACAAATACATTTCAAATAATAAGTTCACCGGGGGGAGAGTACATAGGCTTTTACTTGAAAAAAGCGGTCAGCAAGTTAAGGAGTAAGTATTTCTCCGACCAAGATGATGGGATTGATGAAGATGATGATGAGGATTGCCAGGATGATGAGGATGATGACCATGACGACGATGATGATGATGATTTTTTTTTCTTTTTGCGGAAAGATGATGATGATAAAAGTCAGGATGATGATGATGCTACCCAGGATGACTATAGCCAAGAGCATGAGGATGAAGAAGATGATGAGGGTAGCAGAGATGATAACGATCATGATCCATACAATTCTGCAATTTTCTCTCAAAGAATGAAAGAGCTTACTGAGGATGAGAAAGCCAATCTCATCGGATCCTATCATCAAGTGTGCACTGCTTGGGGAGGTCATTTGTGCACCATTTTACTAAGATCAACATCATGAAACACATCATGCATGGTATGTTTTGTAAATTTTCTCTCTCTTTTGTTCGTAGCACTATATGGCGAGATGTCTAACATTGCTTGCTCTATGTTGCCTTTAATCACGAAGATCATAAAATTTACCTATGAAGATGATTTCTGGTGAGGACATCCCTGTTGCCGGCATGGTTGGAGTACGCCTTGGAGCACTAGGTCCTGTCACCAGCGTTCAATACAAGACAAACACAGATGACCGCATATCGTTATATGAGGTCGGCTGGCGGGAATTTCTGAAGGGAAAGAGACGACTAAGGGTTGACACCGCAGTGGTCATCACAATAAGGAAAAACAGGAACAACAACTTTCAGATGATGGTTGTTGTAAACCTTGTTTAGAAATAAGGTCCAAGTCAAATATCTCCAAGCCGATGAACTCTTAGTTACTTAGTTAAGATGTCTGTGATACTTTGATGTTGGTTTGTTAACCAAAACAAATTTGAAGTGTTGTTATGAAGAGTACTAATTACCTAGTGAACTTGCATGCCTAAGATTATAATGCATGTTTTATTTGCTTTTAGTATTGAATTTCTTAAATTGAATTTATGCAGAACGCAGTTGTGATAGCACAATTATTGTCGTGGCTATTTTTTTTCTAATTCATATGCCTAAGCTTTTAGTGGCAGGCACTCTAATAAGCCCGTCATTGTAACATGATTGAATAATGGCGGGCAAATACGCTTTGCCCGCCGCTACAGAGGCTCTACCAGTAGCGGGCGAGCACCCGCCACTGATGCAGTTATAGCAGTGGCGGGATGTCGGTGGCGGGCGCCCCTGGCAGCCTGGCCCGTCACTGTGTGCATTTTTGCATGCACCACTCCTAGGCATTCCTGCAGTAGTGCGTCCTCCCACGCTTTCCTTCCTACGCATCGTGCCGCTTGCTGCACCGCATTCATGTTGGCCCAGAACATGCAGCGGTCGGCATTGATGCTCGTGATTTGACCGGAAGGGAGGGCGATGCGGACGGACGCAACCTCTCACTGCCGGCATTGAAACGGAGCACCGGCCGAGAGAGCGCCGCCAGCTGCTTGCCCGACTGAACACGCCTCCTCGCCGCATTCAAACGGTCGCAGACTGCCACCTCCTTACTCTATTAAAACTCACGCGTGCGACGAGAAACCTACTCCGGCCACACGTCTATTCACGAGCTGCCCATCATTAAACACAACGCCGGTTGGCTCCAGTCGTCCTCCGCTATTTACAACATGGTTATATTTTAGTTGCCCATGGACGCTCACTTTGAATCTGCAAATGATGTCCGTATTTAGCACTTAGCACTGGGCTTAAAGTATGTCGATCTGTATGCGAGGGAGGGTTGTACAAAGCTTCACAGCATGCTCTCGGTACCGCCCTACTGGAGCCATTGATGCGATGTCGTTTTTCGTGCCAGGCTCTCAGCCTCCTCCTCACTGACGCAGCCAGAGCCAGACTTAAAATGATCATGGGAAGACTTGGGAAGCACTGACAAAAGTTCTGAATATTTGTATATAGAGCACAAGGATCAGTTCCGGACCAGTTCACTATGGTATATTACCTCTGTCCTGGTTTATCAGTCCCTTTTATATTTTGTGTCAAATTTTGACCTTAAATTCCACTAATAAAATGTTAATCCATGTTATAAAAAATAATATAATCGGAAACTATGTTCAAGTACAAATCCAACGATATAATTTTTGATGACATGCATTTATATTTTATTAATTAAATCTCTAGTCAAAATTTGATACAAAATACAAGAAAGACTTATAAATCAGGACGGAGGTAGTACACCGCAAGAAGCACAGACCCTCAGAGTCACTCATATCCACCAGAAGAACTTGTCAGTTCCGAATATTTGTATATAGCTCCAGCATCTTCTTTGCTGCCAAATGGTGGTCATTTCTCTTGCACATAGTGTTATTAACCGACATTCCTATTCAATTTTTTTATAGTCCAGGATGAGTAGGACTGACATTCTGATGTTTATACCAGTATAGAACAGAGTCATGTTTCATGGCCCGCAATGTGCACTATATTTTGTCTGGAAAATCGAAATTATTTGATTTTATCCTGCTAATCAAATACCCGGTGCTCTGAGGAATAATTGACCTTTTCATTTCTGGGGCTGACTAGGATGGAATGACAAATGAAAGGAAGGGGAAAAGGAGTCTTGAAAGAAATTTAATTGGCAGGTGAATCAAGGCACTGAAATCTGGAGCAAAGTTTTTAGCAAAGCCCGGTAAATATGTTACTTGTATGGCTTGCATGATTGTAGCAAAAATGTGAACAGTGTGGGTTGACATTTGGGAGCAATTATATCATGTCCCCTCAACGTGGTAGCTGCCTGAGACCTTTGGTAGGGAAGGTTGTGCAAAGCTTCAGATGATCTGGCTCTCTGCACCATCGCTACTGGAGCACTATCTGCCTGCTCCTGCTGCTGTGGCGAATTTTGAACCATCTGAAAGTTGAATAAAATTGTTGCTTATTGATGATTTGGTGCGGCATACAAGAGTATATAAGAGGGTACAAACTGACTTGGGGTAGGGGTACAAAACAGACTTGGACTAGAAGTCGTATACCATAATGACTACTCTAACATCCCCCGCAGTATCAACGGCAGGCTCGACGACGTTGAGACTGAAACAGATATCTTG
Source organism: Triticum aestivum (assembly GCF_018294505.1). Taxonomy (NCBI): domain Eukaryota; kingdom Viridiplantae; phylum Streptophyta; class Magnoliopsida; order Poales; family Poaceae; genus Triticum; species Triticum aestivum. The sequence continues at coordinate 566,691,558 of NC_057808.1, forward strand.
AAACGGCTTAGTAGGCAGTGCCTTGGTGAAAATGTCAGCAAACTGAGCCGTAGAGGGAACATGAAGCACCCGAACCTGACCAAGAGCAACCTTTTCATGAACAAAATGAATATCAATCTCAATATGCTTTGTGCGTCGGTGTTGAACTGGATTGCTGGTCATGTAGACTGCTGATATGTTGTCACAGTAGACAATAGTGGCCTGCTCAATAGGCCTATGTAGCTCGGAGAGTAACTGCCGAATCCAGATTGTATCTGCAACGGCATGTGCCACAGCGTGATACTCAGCCTCGGCCGACGAACGTGAGACTGTAACCTGTCTTTTCGAAGACCAAGAAATCAAATTGTTACCAAGAAAAACACAAAAACCGGAAGTGGACCTTCGAGTGTCAGGACAACCAGCCCAGTCTGCATCAGAGTATGCGGTAAGCGAGTTTGGAGAAGAATTATTGAGGTGGAGACCATGATTGAGAGTTCCTTTTAAATACCGAAGAATGCGTTTAACATGATTATAGTGAGGAACCCGGGGATCATGCATATAGAGACATGCTTGTTGAACAGCAAAAAAGATTTCAGGACGAGTAATGGTGAGATATTGGAGAGCACCTGTTAGGCTACGATAGAGAGTAGGATCGGAAAAGGGTTCACCGGTAGCCGAAAGTTTAAAACTAGTATCGACAGGAGTGCGAGATGATTGACAGTCAAGCATACCAGCACGATTAAGAAGATCAAGAATATACTGGCGTTGGGAAAGAAAAAGGCTGGAGGAATCTCGAACAACAGCAATGCCTAAGAAATGATGAAGGAGTCCTAGGTCAGTCATAGAAAATTCAGATCTAAGAAGAGAGACAATATGATCTAAGAACTTTTGAGAGGAGGCGGTAAGAATGATATCATCTACATAGAGAAGTAAATAGGCAGTGTCAGAAGTTTGATGATACACAAAAAGAGAGGTGTCGGAGAGAGATGGAGTGGAGCCTATTGTTTGAATGAAGGAGGAGAAGCGTTGAAACCAAGCTCGTGGGGCCTGTTTAAGACCGTAGAGAGATTTCTGAAGAAGACATACATGAGTTGGAAAGGATGGATTTCAAAACCCAGAGGTTGCTGGCAGTAGACAGTTTCTTGAAGGGAACCATGGAGGAAAGCATTTTTCACATCAAGTTGGTGAATGGGCCATGAAGAGGAGACAACAACACTAAGAATGGTAAGAATGGTGCTAGGTTTAACAACAGGAGAGAAGGTTTCTTCGTAATCAATTCCTTGTTGCTGAGAAAAGCCACGACAAACCCACCTGGCTTTATATCGTGAGAGGCTCCCATCGGAGTGGAACTTTTGGCGAAAAATCCATTTGCCAGAAACAATATTTGTATTGGGAGGACGAGGAACAAGTTGCCAGGTGTTGTTTTGAAGTAAAGCATTATATTCTTCTTGCATGGCAGCGGCCCAATTGGGATCAAGTAGAGCAGTTTTGTAATTCTTTGAAAGAGAAGTGAGAGATACGGAGGTATGAAGGTTTAGGCGGTCTTGGGGTTGATGAAATCCTGATTTGGCCCTAGTACGCATGCGATGATCATTAATCGGGGCTGCTGTAGGAATAGCACGAGGGGGTAAGGTGGGTACTGGTGAGTCCGGCGCAGCGGAAGAGTCGGACGAAGGAGTAGGGCTGGGTGGTGGAGTGGGAGCAGGGCTGGGTGGTGGAGTGGGAGGAGGGGCCGGGGGTGTTGGGGAGGGAGCAGGGGTCGGGGTGTTGGGGACGTCTCGGGTGGGGTGAGTGTATGGTTGGGATTGGCTATGGTGGGTGTTAATGGTGGTGGTGATAAGTTGTGTTCGGCAGGTAGGGGAGTATATAGTTGGAAAGGACGGGGAGAGGGGGTGTTTGCGGAGCTAGGGGTGTTGGATGGTGTAGTAGTGCGTTGTGAGAAAGGAAAAATGTGCTCAGCAAACGTGACATGACGAGAGACATGAACGTGTCCGGTGTGAAGGTCGAGACAGCGATAGCCTTTGTGCTCGTCAGAGAAGCCGAGAAAAGCACATGGGATAGAGCGTGGTGACAATTTATTTGCAGAAGTGGCGTAGGCATTGGGAAAACAGAGACAGCCGAAAACACAAACCGCGGAGTAGTTGGGGTGGGAAAGAAAGAGGGAATAATAGGGAGTAGTGTTGGGTTTAGTTTTAGAAGGTCGAATATTTAGAAGGAAGGTGGCCATGTGTAGGGCTTCAGCCCAAAACTTGGGAGGCATAGATGATTGAATGAGGAGAGTGCGAACTATATCATTGAGGGTGCGAAGAGAGCGTTCTGCTTTACCATTTTGAGGGGAGGTGTAGGGACATGAGAAGCTAAGCAGGATGCCATGTTGTAAGAAGAAAGTACGATTTTTAATGTTATCAAACTCGCGACCATTGTCACATTGGATAAAGCGAATTGGGAGGAAGAAGTGAACAGACACATAGCGTTGAAAATTAAGGAAAAGAGAATGGACCTCGGATTTGTTGCGTAGAGGAAAAGTCCAGACAAAGTGGGTGAAATCATCTAGGATAACAAGGTAGTATTTAAAACCCGAAACACTTGCAATGGAAGAGGTCCATAAATCACAATGTATTAATTCAAAGGGATAAGTGCTACAAGAACTAGAGGAACTAAAGGGAAGACGCACATGTTTGCCTAATTGACAAGACTCGCAAAACACAGAATTATGAGAGTCCCTATTACATGGTATGGTAAATTCACTAAGCATAGAAGCTAAGACGGCGGGGTTGGGATGGCCCAAGCGACGATGCCAGAGATCGACGGAGGCCAGCATGGATGTTGGAGGGGTGGCGGCAGGAACTCCATTAAGAGAATAAAGATCATCGGAGCTATTGAAGCGAGCGATCTCGGCCTTGGTCAGGTAATCCTTCACAGATAGACCAAAAGGGTCAAATTCAGCCGAAACTAGATTGTCGCAAGTAAATTGGCGAACAGAGATAAGATTTTTAATGAGGGCGGGTGCAATTAGAACATCGCGAAGTAAAAGAGGTTTGGTGGAAGAGGGAAGTTGAGCCTGACCAACACAATATATAGGAATAGATGATCCATCTCCAAGGATAATGGAAGGGAAAGGAGATTTAGTGCAAGAAGATAACCAATTACTAGATGCAGACATATGACTAGAGGCCCCTGAATTAAAGATCCAATCCGTACCTGAGTTTCCTTGTGCAGCAAAGTTATTCATGGCCTGGAGAAAGGCAGCTTGATCCCAACTCGGCGTCGCAGGTGAGGGTGGCGTCGGAAGCAGTGCCGGCGGATACGATGGTGAAGGCAGTAGGGCCGGCTGGGGAGTGTAGTAGGCATTGGGCGGCTGTGGTGGGGGTGGCGTCGGGAGCAGGGCCGGCTGAGGTGTGTAGTAGGCGCCGCCGTCGGTACTGTAATGACCATAAGGAGCATACGTCGGGGCGGCATGATAGGCATTGGCCGGCTGTCGGGGGTTGAGAACCCCGGGAGCACCAGTAGGCGGCCGAAGGCCGGGTTGCCAGACACCTGAGTATGCCGGCGGAGCACAGAGGGTGGACGGAGCGGACCAGGGCATGGCCATGCTTGAACAAGCCCCGTCCAAGGATCATGAGGAGGCCGCCATGCAACCGCAGATGGAGCACTGGTGGGTGGTGCAGGACTCGGTGCTGGTGATGTCGTAGGCGGAACCGAACGAGTCGGCGGCGGCCTGTAGATAGGGTTTTTGCCGCGGTAGTTCGGACTAGGACGCCAGCCTGGGGGCGGTTCAACAGATGACGATGCGGACGGCCCGGCGGCAGGAGCCGGCCTGGAAGGCGGCGCTGGTGTAGACGACAGAGGAGGACGAACCGCAGCATGAAAGACCTTGGGGCGAGAGTCCTTGCGAGCTTGTGTTTCCGCCGCGAGTTGTAGCAAGGAACGTACTTCAGCGAAGGTAGGAGGGGGCCGTATCATCGGTATGAACGAGGCTTGCTTGTCAAAGTCTTCGCTGAGGCCGACGACGACGATATTGATTAGCTGTGAGTCGCTAACTGTATCGCCGAGTTCGCGGAGCTCATCGCCAATGGTCTTAACGCGCTGGCAGAACAGGTTCACCGGGGCGTCTTCTTGCACCATATTGCGAAGCTCGGTGTGGAGAGCGTTTTTCCGAGCGTCGGTGTTGCTTTGGAAGAGCTGACGGAGGGAGTGCCAGATGTTGGCAGCGGTGGCGCCGTCGTGATCGAGCATGTTGAAAATCTCGGTGGTGATGCGGGTGTAGAACCACTGGACGGTCGCGAGATCGTCTTTCAACCATTGCGGATCGTCGGGGCGGGGAAGACAGTTGGCGGTGACATGCGAGCGCAGGTTGCAGCGGCCGAGGTGGAGATTGAAGAGATGTCTCCAATGGTAGTAGTTGTGGGCGGTGAGATCAAGAACTATGGGGATGTAGGGGCTGACATCGGAGATTGTGTCAGCAAGAGATATTGGTGCGGCGAGGATGGGTGCAGGGTAGTTTTGTGGAGCTATGGTGAGGGCCGAGAGAGAAGCGGCCGCGGCGTTGGCAACCTTGGCGATGAGTGCGGCCCGGCGCTCGAAGTAGCCGGGGGGCGGCGGCGGCGGCGTTGGCGTTGGCGGAGCCATACCCTAAACCCTGAGATCGGTATCTGATACCATGAAAGCTGAATAAAACTGTTGCTTATTGATGATTTGGTGCGGCATACAAGAGTATATAAGAGGGTACAAACCGATTTAGGGTAGGGGTACAAAACTGACTTGGACTAGAAATCGTATACCATAATAACTACTCTAACACCATCGACACGACGTCATGTTCCGTGCCAGGCGGCCCTCTCTCAACCGCCTCCTCACTGACGCTGCCGTGGATGTCATGGCCTGATCTTTCAGGCTATGCAGCCAGACTTAAAATGATCATGGGAAGATTTGGGAAGCACTGACCAGAGTTTCAGAATATTTGGGAAACTACCCGAGCCTGCATGTTTAACTGCGGTTCCGGACCAATTCACTATACTCTGGAATATTTGGACCAGTTTCAGAATATTTGGGAAACAACCTGAGTACGCACAATATTTTGGACCAGTTTCATTAGATTATTTATAATAAAGGATAACTAAACCAAAAACCGGCAGAAAACAGTCAAATTTAAAACTTGGACACAACCTAGTGTAGATTCTAATGGTACAACACTAGGAATAATATTCTACTCCCTCCGTTTCTAAATAGTACCCTGACATCAACTAAATTTCGCAGCATCTGATTGAATCTATTATGGATAAATTGTAGGAATCCAACACTTTTCTCCTAGTAGAAGAAATATAAATGCTATTTTAGCTGCACATAGAGTCTATGCTGCGTTTAATGTCATTGGCGATGTTCTTAGCATCCATGGCAATACCGGCCAATCCCCTTCTCCCTAACCCGGCAGAGTAGAGCCCATTTGCCCCTTTCCAATGATTAGGGAATTCCTTCTTGGGCACGCCGTCGCTATTAAGCATGTCCTCATCATTCTGCACTTGCAAATCTTACTCGATTAAGAACATATAACAAGTCTTGCATCTAGAGAAGTTACAGTGCATGAAATTCAAATCTCAGTTTATCTTATTACCTTGAGCCACGAATTTGTTGTGCTTTTGTATCCGGTTGCAAACACAATGGCATCAAAGGAGGCTTCCTTCCCACCTTCAAATTCAATTGTTTTTCCTTTGATCTTAGTAATCCTTCCATGAACCTACAGCAGGTTAAAAACTATAACTTGTCATATATGAAACTAAATTTCTTATACTATGTATGTTTGACCGAGGATATGCTCACTTTAATTTTGTCTTTCTTGATTAACCCTATGGTGCCAACATCAATCACTGCGGATCGACCAGTTTCCGACTTCAGCACAAATGGACCCTTTTCTGGTCTTGTGATGCCATGCCTGGAGAGGTCCCCGAATACGGCATTTGCCATCATCAAAAGGAGACCATCTATCATCTTTAGAGGAAGATAATGGACTAGTGTCATCCCTAGTCGGATTAATTCCTTTGTCATTACATGAATCTGCAGTCACAAAAGGGTCACCATCTTTTACAATATGCAAGATAAAATAAGATCTATAAAAGAGATTTGCAGTTAAAGTCACATATAGTATACATACCGGACTTCGTATAATTATAGAAGTATTGGCACCATGAGAAGCAAGGTCGTAGGCGATCTCCATCCCAGAGTTACCAGATCCGATGACCAACACGTTCCTCCCGGAGTAGTCGATGCCTGACTTATAACATGATGAATGGATGGCCACACCCGGAAAGTTTTCCAGGCCAGGGATCACTGGAATATTCTCAACACTATTCTCACCACTTGCCACAACAAGAAACTTTGCCCTGTAATTAACTATTTTGCACTTTGCCATGTCGTGCGCCATGATGGACCAATATTTTCCATTGAAGTCATATGTGGATGACTCAACAACAGTGAGATACCTCGGATGGATAGCGAAACACTCAATGTAGTCATCCACGTACTTGATGAAAGTGTTCTTTGGTATGTATGTTGGGGTATCTGCAGGGTATGGCATGTGTGGCAACTCACAAAATTCCCTCGCTAGATGTAGCTTCAGACGGTCATACGTGCGGTTGCGCCATAGTGATGCGCTGCAATTCTCACGCTCAACGATGACATATGGGATGGAGAATTGGCTAACGCATGCTGCAGTTGCGAGTCCCGCAGGCCCTGCGCCAACAATCAAAACTACGACCTCCTCCATCACTACAACAACAGAGCCAATGAATGTGCGAGATTACATATGTATGTAGGATTTTTTTTGAGCTACATATGTATGTAGGATGGACACTCCATAGTAACTCGAGCTATATTTTGCTCCCTTGATAGAATATTGCGAAGAGCACCTACATATGTGGCTTATATATTCATATTTTTCACATGACAATTCTGTTTTTTGAACATGTTTATATTGTGAAAGTTAAAAGAAAACACATGTTTATATTATGGGATGCAGAAATGGTAAACTTTGGTTTACATTAACTCGGTATGTCATATTCCCTTCAATAATTAGAGAATTATAAATACCACATTTATTGTGAAATCTAATCTAGATACAAAATTGGTAGGAAACACAACTCCGTTCACTTACATTTCCCATCTAAATTCACAATAGAGACGATTTCCTATGCGTGGTGGTAGCTACGCACGCACTGTGATAGCTGCACATGCTTTGGCATAAGTGCCTTTTTCTATATATGATGTGTCGGGTTTCTTCTGGCATTGGCACAAGTGCATTTTTTTGTATAGAAATGACCTTTTCTCACTTCTCTTTATCTTTTCATTACCTTTTTGACACTTGTCTTTTTGTTGTGTAGAAAGGGCCTTCTCACTTCTCTCAGTCTTTTTGCTTGCCTTTTTGGCACAATTGCCTGTTTGCTTGCCCGGCTGGTCCAAAGTCACGATATTTCTGTTATAGTCATTTTTCATAGTCCAAAATAATCTACCAAAATACTTAGACTCCATTCTGTTACATTTCCCATCTAAATTCACAATATGATTCAGATATATTTAGGCCATATTTGATGCTTTTATTTTATTTTTGCAGGGAAATGCTTCTAATTACAATAACTACCAATTAAAATAAGTTAAGGTTATGTTCAGAATTTTTTTGTAATGTTTCCTCTTTTCCTCGACAACTTGGACAAGTTCTGCAGGAAATGCCCGATGAATAAACCCACCGCCTAAGTGTTAGTTGTGCGCCAAATATAGGGTATGTGGGTCTCCTTCCAGTGAAGGCTTCAAGGTGCATAATTCCGTAGCTTAACAGGTCGCTCTTCCTTGATGACTTTCCGAGTGACCCGTACTCTGTTCAAAAAAACGTTGTAGGGGAATGCGACAGAAAATGGAAATTTTCCGCACTACGAACATGCCCAAAATCATGCATACAAGGTTTAGATCTGATTATTACCAACTCGTAGCGCAGCGGAAGTATAGTCGGTGTAGATCGTCGATGCAGATCCCGCAGCTAGGATTTACAACCTCCCAACCGCGAGGATGTTCTTCCTCATCTATACCTCGGACAACCCTTCGGAAGGCGGTCGGAAAGTCCCTTGGACGGTGTCATGGACAGCTCTTCGGGAGGCACTCTCAGAAACTCGTACGGCCACTCGGACAGCCCTTTGGGAGGACCCTCGAACAGTCCCTTGGTCAAAAGATTGAACCTACGACCTCTCTATGGGGTTGCACACATACGGTGTCAGCTATCCGGCAGGGCTTCGCAGCCCAGAACTAGTTCCTGCAGGAACCCAGACAACCTTTTGGCTCTACGAAACTATTTTTTAGAAGGGAGAGAGAAAGCCAGATCATGCATGGCATGTGTATGAGATTTGGAGTGAGTGTGGAGAGCTCCTATCCACCTCTATTTATAGGAAAATGCAAGAGTAGGGTGGCACATGTAAACCCCAAAATGCCCATGCTATATGTCTCACATAAAAGACATGATGGGGAGGCAAGTGGAGCTTTACCCCTTGGCTGGCCACCACTAGTGGCCCCCTTCAAAAAGGGGCTCTTATCCTTCCATGTCATCGATCTAGATCTTTTGGGAAAAGCCCCAAAAAGTGGCTTTCTGAAAAGCATCTAAATAGTGTTTTCCACTATTCATGAAAATATTTTTCCGCGATCGTTTAATCCAAAAATATTTGTGAAGGTCCAGAACATTTCCAGTACCCCTAGTGCAAGCCGTGTAGCACCGTCGTGGACCATCTTAGGCTGCTCCGGCCGCACATGCTGTCGCACTCTGTCGACGGCATCATCAGCAACTACTTTGACTTCCCGCACTTCTTTGCCCGTCCCTCCTGCACAAGGATCGACGCCGCGTTCGACTCCGTCCAGTGCGGCAAAGACGACCTGACCAGCAGGATCATTGACCACTGGAATGGTCTCCTCCTCTACGACGACGTTTGGCAATGGACGCACATCTACGTTTGCAACCCCTCCACCTGGCGCTCCTCTCGTCTATTCAGGGCCTCGATCCCTTCCCAGGTCTGTGCTTTGTCGGCGCCTACCTCGCCTTCGACCCTGCCGTATCGCTGCACTACGAGGTGTTGTTGATTCCAGACGTGCTGGAGAAAACCACTGAATATGACGAGGAGGACCCCGAGGACTTGATGGAATGGCCACAGTCATGCCATCAGCTGATGGTGTTCTCGTCGAGGACCGGGAGATGGGAGGAGAGGGCCTTCGTTCGCGTAGGCGAGGCGCCGGGAACCATAGCCGACGTGTGGTCACATCTGGTGGTGGATCACAACTGGAAGACGGGGTATAGCTACGCCGAGTACTGGAGAGGAGCCGCGGGAAAGAAGCTTGGCCGCCCATCCAGACAGGTACTTTAGAAAGCGATGGATGATAGGTTCAAAAGCGAAGGACGGGAGGCGCGTGTGAGATAGAGGTAAATTTGGGGGGAGGAGGAAAGTGCACAGCCAAAGGTGAGGGCGATATTTTGGCTAATGATAGTATCCTTGTTGAGGGGCACGAATGTAGTTTTATGGAAATTGATGGCAAGACCAGTAGCCAGGGTGAAATTGTAAGCATATCCTTGAGGGTGGTCGCGGCTTGGGTGGAGGCCTGGGCTATGATTAGTGTGTCGTCGGCGTATTGAAGCACATATGCAGGACAATCGGTGTAAATCGGATGGCAAAGCTGGTCGGCATAATAAGCTTGAAAGATTAAAGGTTGAAGCAGGTCGGCGATGATAATGAAAAGGTAGGGGATAGGGGGTCACCCTGCCAAGTACCATTTTTGCAGTTAATCCAGGGGCCCGGTTTTCCATTTAGGAGTATTGCAGTCGTGCTAGAGACCAGCAAGTCTCTGATCCATGCTATAGTTTGGGGGGCACCCCTGGTGAGCAGAATGAGAAGAAGAGATTCCCAACAGGTTGAATCGAAAGCTTTGAGGAAGTCTAGTTTGAACACCATAGTGGGTGCCTTCCGAATGTGGCAGACGCTGAGAAGGTCGGCAGCGTAGATGAAGTTTTCAGCAATGTACCTTCCAGAGATGAAGCGGGTTTGGTCACCATGGACGAGAAGAGGGATGAGGGGCTTAATCCTGTTTGTGATAACTTTAGCTAGCGCCTTAGGTGTACAGTTTTGCAGCAAAATAGGTCTGAAGTTTTTCGTTGTTCTTGCCGAGTCTTTTTTTTGGAAGGGGGGTCATGTGGGCTCGGTTGAAACGCTTGACAGCCACCTGAAGGTTGGCGAAGTCATCGAAGAAAGGTAGGATTGTGTGTTTGATGTTATGCCAAAATTTTCGGTAGAAACCTGGTCCAAGGTCGTCTAGGCCAGGGCTGGCGCGTAAATTCATTTGAAAGAAGGCGTCTTGACTTTCCTGAGCAGTGAAGGTGGAGTCCAGATGGCGTAACTGAGGAATTTGCGTGGTGTAGAGATCGGAAAGGGAGAAAAGCCAAGTCGAGACCTTTTCAGTACCTAACAAATTTTTGAAGAAATTTTGGAGGATGGTTGCCTTATCATCATGGGCAGAGAATTCCACCCCGTTATCCTCGAGGATGGCGATGTTGTTTTTGCAGAACCGTTGGGAAGCGGAGACATGAAAGAACTTTGAGTTTTCGTCTCCGTCGACAACAGCTTTGACTTTTCCCCTTTGTTTCCAGAAGAGGACTTTTTCTCTGACCGCACGTTGAAGAGAGGTGATAACTACTAGTCGGAGGGACACCTCGGGCCGAGAGAGAGAGAGAGAGCACATTTTTCTTCAATGCGATCAATTCTGCCGATGACAAATTTACACTCAATTTCCCTCCGGTGGACATGTCTTAAAGTTTTTGACCACGCTTTGAGGTTGGACCGAGTGCGTTGATGGCGGTGGCAAGGTCTAAGTCAGATTGAGTGGTTGGAAGAGGACGAGGCTAGGAGACAATGTGTTTGCAAGCCGGGTGAAGGGCCTAGAAGGACTCAAAACGGAATAGACGCGAGCGAGGGATATGCAAGGAAATGTTTACGATGAGCGGAACATGGTCGGAAGAGAACGTGTTAGGGGGGAGAGGGTTGAGTTGGGAAAGCGATCATCCCAAACGAGGTTAAAGAAGGCTCTATCAATGCGCTCGAGGGTTGGGTTTAGCCGGTTGTTGGACCAAGTGAAGGACCGGTCGAGAAGAGGTAGCTCTAAGAGTTGCAGGTCAGGTCAGAGATAGCCGTGTTAAACAATTTCAGAACAATATACCTAGAGTGTTTAGAACAATTTCATAAAGTAATTTGAAAGACCGTCATAGGATGTGAGGGAGCATGCCATGTATTACCGACATACACGGCCATATATCTCCAAAGTAGTTGGATTCAGAGCCACTATAGCTTCATCATTCTTGTACTCGAAACATGTCAACTTGCATAGGTACTAATTGAGTAATTGCGCCATCGGTATCTGCTATGGATTTTTTTTTTGAGAGTACGCTAAAAGCGTACCTTAATTTTATAGAAGAGAGCAAGATAATGTACAAGAAGCCTGTGGATGGAAGCGAGCTTCCACCAAAGGCAAGAATTTAGACACACCCACTACACCCTAGTAGATTAACCTACGCCTACACTCTCACAAAACGCTGCAAACCCCGTCCCACCCAATCCGGCCATCTTCCAATCCTTGAGCTCAGCAACGACTTCTAAGGCCAGATCGTGAGCACTAAGCTGCTGACTCGTCCGATGAAACACCCTGGCGTTGCGTTGCTTTCAAAGAGCCCAACTGACTACAATGACAAGCGTGTCCACACCACGCTTGCTGCCTTTCCTATAGTGTGCCCGCGTGGCCAGCCACCAGTCCAGCAAAGAATCGTGAGCCTCCGGAATGCTACCTTGCAAACCCAGCACATGGAAGATAAAATGCCCCGCATAACCACATTGAACCAAGATGTGTTCCGCATTATCTTCATCTTGGAGGCAAGTGAAGCACGGGGAGGGGGCGTCTTGGAGGCCATGTCTCGCATGTCTGTCGGATGTCCAAATCCGGTGTTGCACTGCCAGCCACATAAATAACTTACACTTCAAGAGGGCCCAACTTCTCCAGATGCAAATCGCGTATGGGACTCTCTCGGCACCAAGACAAAGCCTGTGGTACATGGAACTAGCCGTGTAAATACCAGACGGGTCGGCCGGCCACGAGAAGGAATCTTCACCTGCAGGGTCACGGTTGACCGTGCTAATCGCCAGATTAAGGTGGAGGAGCTGCATGTGACCTCCAAAAGTATCTTCGCCCGAGAGATCAAGCAACCAATTCCCATTGTCAAGAACTCCCTGCACCGTGCGCCTGTTTATAGTGCGTGTGTCGACCATGGCGTGAATGAGGGGGGCTATGTCCTTAACAGCAAATCTGTGAATCCACCCATCTCTCCAAAACAGCACTCTATTGCCGGCTCCCACCGATATATGCACCAGACTGTCAAAGACGTCGCGAGCCTCCCTATCTACTGCCATCGGCAGGCCTTGCCATGGCCTCTCCGGATCAGTCCGTCTCAATCATTCCCATCTCACTCTCAACGCCAAACCTTGCAACTGAAGGTTGCGGATTCCCAGACCACCAAGCGAAGTGGGTTTGCAGACTGATTTCCAAGTTACCAAGCACTGGCCACCGTTGGATTTTTCCTTGCCAGCCCAAAAGAAGGATCCCATCCACTGCTCGATCTCTTCAAATACCCACACGGGAGCATGTGTCACCATGAAATGATGGATGGGTTTAGCCGCAATCACTGATTTGACCAAAACGAGCCGTCCAGGGCGATGGATGAGGCCTCTTTGCCAGGCCGGAGCAGACTTCTTAGCATGATCCAACATAGGCTGCCATTCCGCCCTCGTTAGTTGTCTAATGGCAAGTTGAAGTCCGAGATACTTGCAGGGGAAAGAACCCAAACGACATTGGATAATGGACTCCACCCGCGCCCTATCACTGTCATTGCCATGGATCAGGATCGCCACAGATTTGTGGTAATTAACTCGAAGGCCTGAGGCAGCACCAAAAGCATGGAGCACGTTCCGCGCGAACGTGAGGTCAAGCTCCCGTGGCTTGATTATCTGCTATGGATTGAGTGGCGTAAGATGAGCAACTTCCATATCTAAATGTGATTGATTTCCAGGGATGAAATCTCAACCTTCCATCAGCACACGATTGACCTCATGCTTTTGTGACAATTAACTCTGTCTATGTGCTGCGCCGCCGTGTGGCGCGATGGATCTGCTCCCCGAGGACGTGATCGGAGAGGTGCTGCGCCGCCTCCCCGGGCGGAGCCTCGCGGCCTCCCGTGGCGTGTGCAGGGCGTGGCGCGCCGTCGTCGACGGTCTCAACCTGCTCCTGCCGCACATGCTGCCGCACTCCGTCCGCGGCATCTTCACCAACTATTCGGGCTGCTCACGCCCGCGCTTCTTCGCCCGTCCCTGCAGCTGCTGCCCGGGGATCGACGCCGCGTTCGACTTCATCACGCCCGTGCAGCACGGCCAACACGGCGTGGACTGCGTGATCGTGGACCACTGCAACGGCGTCCTCCTCTACGACGACGGCTGGTACTGGACGAACCTCTACGTCTGCAACCCCGCCACCCGACGCTGGGCGCTCCTCCCGCCTCCTCCGGGGGACCATTACTACCCAGGCCTTTGCTTCGCCGGCGCCTACCTCGCCTTCGACCCCGCCGTGTCGCTGCACTACGAGGTCTTCCTGGTCCCAGACGTGCCCGAGAAAACCACCACTGACGACGACGAGGAGGAGGACCCGGAGGAGGGCTTGCTGGAGTGGCCACCGTCGTGCTATCGGCTGCAGGTGTTCTCGTCGACGGCGGGAAGATGGGAGGAGAGGGCCTTCGTCCGCGCAGGCGAGGCGGCCGGAACCGTAAAGGAGGTGCGGTCGCATCTGGAGGATCGTGACAGGTTCAGGGAGTATAGCTACGGTGAGTACTGGAGAGGGGCCTTGTACGTGCATTGCCGCGCCGGCGCTTTTGTTTCCAGGTATGTAGTTAAATTGGAATTGACGGTGCAAGCTATTGGGATCATGTCCTAGTTCAAGCTGACCAATCCATGTGTTGATTGTGATGATTATATATAGGTTTTGCACTTCCGAAGGTAACTACCAAGTAATAAAAGCGCCAACAAGCATGGAGGAAAACCATGACATGCAATCCCACTTCGCGAGATCGGAGAAGGGCATGTATTATGCTTGTTTGGATTACCTTAGACTTCGGGTGTGGATACTCTTGGAAGAATCACATGACTCAGAAATCTATGTAGCTCTTTATGACTCAGAAATTATTTACTCCCTCCGTAAACTAATATAAGAGCGTTGATCTAAAAGCTCTTATATTAGTTTACAGAGGGAGTACTACAGAAGCCATCCATTGGGTTTTGGTCATTGGCAAACCGAAGACGGTCGCTTATGTACACATCTTGCTTTCCTGATTTGCTGCCTCCAAGAGAATGATAGTGGAGATTCAGCCCACTCTCCTCATTGAAGACACTTTGATTTGTGCAATCCAAAGATCAGTAGCTCTCTATGCCTTAGAAATGATTTCTATAGAATGACGTGCCATTTCGACCAAAATCAAAGACAAAGGAACACAAGGGTGAAAATGGTTCCTCATTTGGACGCTCGCTTCAGGAGATATTTCGATTTGAAATTTAGATCTAAAATAGCATCCAAAACTCACTGGTGATGACAAGTGATGCACCTCATGTGCGCCACTAAGTTGCCACCGGTGGCAATTGGAAGTATAACATTTGCAAGTGGTACCCTGTAATTGGTGATTATCCACTATCTATTTATCGACAGAAGCAAGGTGTTTAATATCAATCTTAAACAATGAGCCCAATGTAGAGTGAAACCTACAGGCGACATAAATGTGGCTATTTCCCGCGTGTCTTATGGTTTATTAACTTTTGTAGTATTCCCACTGTAGGGTTATTCTTGTGACACGAACCTTAACATTAGAGCAGGGTTATTCTTGTTCTTATTCTATTTCCTGTTTGGTAATTATAGCCGGACTTGATTAATCTGCGCTGATGACGATCCCGGATTCCCGGTAAGAATGTTAGGTCCATGCATGTCCCCCGGCCCTCCTCCATCGTGCATATGTATATGCAACTATACTTATGTTGTTCTTTTAGGCCATGACGACATACGTATGTACATATAGTGGGACACTATTTCCTATTTGGTTCAGCAGCAATCTAATTTGCTCCCCCTTTTTTCCTCCCCCGAAAACCTCGCAGAAACAACATAAGCTAGCATCCCTGATAATTTGAAAATGAAACTAGTACGAACTATTTTTGGTTTTCCTGAAATGACAAATGAACCGACCATGGAGCCGACGTACATATGTATGATGGAGGCGCAACCTTGGAGTGCCTGATGAAGCATGAAGAGCAGCGGGACAACATCCATGCATTGTTTTGTAGCAAGACAACTTTGGTCCTTGATTAGTTGAGAGAGTGAGATGAGTGGCTGAACCTGGTCTGGTAGAATATCGTAACTGGATTCGTTTCATCGATGAAACGGAAGAGAGAAAAACACGAAGAACTGAGCAATATGTAACTCCAGGATCATCATGGATGCAAATGCGCCGTCAGGGTCGTCATGTATGCAGCTCCAGGCGTAACTTGAGCAACATTTGGCGGATGAACCAAGATACTAAATTCTGGAGCAAAATTTTACCAAAGCCCAGTAAATATATTAATCTCAAAGTTGAACGGACTACATGATTCAAGGAGTTCATCCACTTCATACTTAAATGAATCCAAGAACAATCCAAGCGTGAGCCCGGCTTTCCAGTAATTGAATATGGAAATCATATTCTTCATCCTGCCAAGAAGCGCAAAGGAAGCCCTGTACATGAGAGCGCCAATAACCTCGACGATGGCAACAGCAAGTCCAGCAGAAAGTATGTCCCAGTCGCCTGTTTGCCCGATGACGGTGGCAAATGCCGTGGCACAGTAAAACCCTATCAGGAAGAATAGGATCTTTACTGGAAACCCTCTACTTACTTTCTTCAGCTTGCCAGACAACTTCTTTAAAAAAGATTGAATTGCATTAAACAGCCGAGTGCTATTGCCTGAATTGTCTGGATTGTCGTCTGCCATAGTCTTGATGGCCCATTGCATCCCCCTACAGAAAGAACAAAATAGTTCGAATTAATATGGTATTGAACATTGTCAGAAGAAAGCATGCTGTCTTTCACGACACAGAACAATAGCTCGGCAAAGGAAGGCAGAGGAACACGCAGAGCAGATTGTTAGATCAAATGCAACTGACAGTGAACTGTTGCAATAAAGACCATCTGATGGCACAAAAAAACACAAGAGCCCTTAATTAAAACTGAGTTCTCAACCCATGCCATTTAGAATGCACTCACTGAGCTAGCACTCATTTCGGCTTCTCTAACTACAGAACCGTGCAAGGACCCACCAACTGAATAAACGGAAATCCCACATTCTCTCCCTAGTTGATATTTGATGCACAAGGACTAGGGGTGCAGAGCGGCGCCCGAACCCGCCCCACTTCATATACAAAATGAAAATTTCTAGTTATAGCTGGATTCCAGTACGCTAGTACAATTTGTGCTAGCTTAGCACATTGGCAGGTCTTGGCAGGACGCCACCCTGCACCCCTAATAAGGACATCAACCTTCAGTGAACAGGTTAAATCTGGGAAACTTAGGTTAGGCATAACTAATCGCATTATTTACCCCTAAACGCCGCAGTATCTGATTCGAACAAACAAATCGCTTTAACAATCTCCAGTCACACATGTTGTCTAGAAAACACAAGACTGAACAATTCCTCATTTTTTACGGAAACCTGACTGAATACTGCAATACTCATCAAACGACCTTCATCGGTGAAATCGATACAAATCGCACAAAAACGTGTAGGTTGTAGCTACTTATTTGGGTATTATTCAGAGGTCTGTGTGTGGTAAGTGGTAACACACTGACAGTAAAGACTACCTGCTGCTTCTGCCGAAGGAAGGGGGCGAACGCACCAAGCGGAAGCTCCCCTGCTGCTTGTTCCGGCAGCACGCGATGGCGGCAGCCCCTCTCGGAGCGCAGGAGGACGCGGCAGCAGCGGCGACAAGGTTCCTCGACCTCGACAACCCCGACCAGCAGCGGCACCCCGGCTGCGACGAATGGACGGCTCCCTTGCACAGACGGAGAGCTGACATGTGCGCTGCCCGAGCATCCGCGCTGCACACACGGGATTCGACCAAAAAATCTCAGACATTTCAACCAAATCGGCCTCTGACGGAGCTCGCGCCCGAGCGTATTGAGGGGGAGATTGGAGGAGGTGCAGGTGGATTACCTCGGAGGAGGCAAGTTCGTCAGGCGGCGGCGGCGGTCTCACCGGCCGCCGCCGGAGACCGCGGCAGTCATCGGCGGAGAGAGATATGGGATGGATGGTTGGTCGGGCTGCGATGGCCGCCGAGACAGTGAAGGGGAAGAGAAGCGGGCCAAGCCCATGGACGGACCCAAATGTAATATCTATCTATGGGCCAGAGTGTAACTACAACTACATTACTAGGGCTTCCCGTCGTGGGCCACTCACTCCTCGTCTTGGGCTTCTCTCGGCTGAAACCCCAGCGAAGCGAGCGGGCGGCGGCGGCGGCGATATGCAGTTCCTGCGAGGCGTCGGCGGCGGCGGGGGAGGAGGGGCCACCTTGGGGTCGACGGCGTGGGAGGCGTTCAGGAGGCATTTCTCGCGGAAGCGGGCGGTGGACATCCGGCGGATCAACCCCAAGGTGCCCAAGGAGGAGGCCGTGGCCATCTCCGGCCGCCTCCTCCAGATCCTCGCCGACCACGGGCCCCTCACCGTCGGCAGCACCTGGAACCACGCCAAGGTACCCTACTCGCCCTGCCCGCCCGCGCGCCAACTCACTCGGCTCGGCTGCCCGTGCGTGTGTCACCAACCCTTAGCGATTGCGCTCGATGTATTGCTGCGGCTTTGACTGTTCGTCCATGGCCGGCCAGTAAGATGCAGTAGTAGTAAGAGCTGATGGAACTGATGCCCGGAAGCAAGTAGTAGAGCTTGCCCTCGGCCTAGACTACCTTTTTTTATCAGATGATGTTTAGACCAGGAAGATTGTAGTTTCTGCCCTCTTTTTAGTGCCTTGGCTTTCTTGCATTTGGGAAGCAAACAAAGTAGGAGTAGATAGTTTTACTCTTCTTCGCGCTTAGCCGTACTCTTGTATATCAATACCAGTTGGTCTATTACAGACTAGTGTCTTGTGATTAGATGCAATATGGTGTATGCTCAACTCAGTGATCTGCGCATGAGTATTTGGGTGCTACTGCTAGTAAGAACCTTTTGCAATTAGGTTTTAGTCATCCATTGTCACCGAATAAGCTGAATGTGTATGCTATGATAGCCACCTAGAGTTGTGGTGAGGTAAACAAATGATACCTGTTTATGCCACTTCTGTTTTAGATGCTCAATGTTTGTTACTGCATGAGTTTGTTATGTTTCTTCAAAGCTTGGGAAATGGCCCGTCCTTCTGGACATGCAGTTAGTCTGAATCTGACTTATGCCTCATCATTCCGACTAACTGCTTGCTCACTTCATGGCACTTGGAGAACATCAACCATCTGTTTTATCCATTCTTGCGTTCTGGCATTCTAACTAGTATTTCTACAATCTCCCAGTGGCGGTTTATATCTATGATGCGATACTACTGTTTGTATCTAAGCAAGAGCTTGTGATTTGAAGATCATGTAATTCCACTGCTTATATCTAATCAAGTGTTTTTGTGCTGATGCAAATCATCTAACGATGGCGACAGGATGCTGCGATCGACGGCCTGAACAGCAAGACCCACATGAAGATCCTGCTCAAGTGGATGTGGGGGAGGAGGATCATCAAGCTCTCCTGCACGCAGGCCGGTAACACCAAGAAGTTCCTCTACTCGCCGTTCACCGCCGAAGATACAGAGGCGGCTGAGGAGCCAGCCGAGGAGCAGCCGAAGAGGAAAGGGTGGAAAGGGAAACACCCAAAGTACCAGACCAAGAAACAGCCGGCAACAGCGGCTTGACCCTGGTCTGCCTGCTGTGAGCATCCCTTTCGGGCATTTTCGCGCTGCTGCTGTTATTTTTTTCTGTTTTTTACTTAGCACAGAATAGTTTTCTCGTCATCTGTTTGACATCAAAGGATTTTGTGATGGACCATTTGGGTTGGCGCAAATTACGCTGGCAGGCCAGTTTGCTAGGCTCTGTGTTGTAGACTCGCTGTCTGGTAGAATAATATGATGACATGATAATCTAGTACTCCCTCCGTAAAGAAATATAAGAACAACGTTTGGATTAGTGATCTAAATGCTCTTATAGAGAGAGTATCTATCAGTCTTAAGATGCGTTTGTCTGAGATTTGTGTGACTGCACTGGGGCTGGGGTAACCGGGGTGAGGCCAGAAAGGAGGATCTGTTAGCGTAAGGTGAAATGGGTCCTTCCTCTTTGTGTGTACAATGTGCATCCGTTTGCTTCTCTTTCAATTTTATTTTATTTATGAAACTACTCCCTTCCTTTTACCATTACAAGCAAGAGGTGTACCGCCGCCACGAATGCGGCGCGTTCCCTTTGGTCACACGCGGGAGGATAGACGGCAAGGGGTTCATTGGATTTTTAGAGCCAAAATTTGGTAAAGCTCTCTCTGACTGACAGAATCGCCAACATTTGACAGTTGTGGCTATTGTTTGATTAGAAGAATTGCCAAAAATTAGAGCCTAACAAATCGGATGCCATTTTTTTTCAATGTTTTTTTTTTGCGGGGTAGCTGCTAATTTATTAGGGTTGCTGAAAAAAAGGCCTCCAAACCAAACCAAGCAGGCTCTAAGTGCTCTGGGTGCTGCTAAATCCATGGCGTGTGTGCAAATTACGAGTGTCACGGCTTGTTGTTGTGTGTACAATACACTGTGCCTCCCGGTGCTTCTGTAATTTTTGCGGGGGTAAAATAGCTAGGATTGTCTTCTTCCTTTTCACGAGCAAGAGTTGTACAAGCACGAATTCGGCGCACGGCAAGGGGTTGATTGGTTTGGAGCTAAAAATTTGGTAAACCTCTAAAGTACTGTAATTGTCAAGAATCGACAATTTTGGCTAGTGTTTTTTGAAGGAAGGCCAACATTTGACAATTTTGGACAAATTGCCAAAAAAGTGAGCCTGAAAATTTGACGTAATCGGCTGCCAATTTATACGTATTAGTTAGGGATGCCAAAAAAGTCTCCAGGAGAAGACAGACATGATGGCATTGCCGCTGCCTCGCGCGGCCTTCCTGCTGCTCCTCCTCCTCGTGGTGGTGGCCGTGCCGAGCCCCATCTCGCAGCCGCCGGCGCCCACCGCGTCCCCGCTCCTCCGCCCCGACGCCGGCTCAGACAACGACAACGGATCCGCTGCTTCCCCCGCCCCCGCACGCTCCCCCTGCGACTGCGAGGTCAAGGCGTCTCGCCGGCGCCGTCGTCGGCCCTGCACTCCGCCGCCACTGAAAAGGACGACGAGTACCACAAGAAGAAGCACAAGGCCCCGGCGGCGATGGATGTGAAGGCCGGCAGTGGCGGCGCGAGAGGAGATGAGTGGCGCCAGCGGGACAAGGCGGGCGTGTTCCATTTTTCTTCCTTTTACCGCTACAAGAAACAGGTGTACCGTCATGAGTGCTGTGTGTACCTAGAGGACGGACGGTAAAAAGGCCAAGATTTGGTACTCCCTCTGTTCTACGTACTAGATTGTAGTGCGCATAAGTTTTTTTGGCATATTCCATATTGTAGTGCGTATTAGCAGCCGCAATCGCCCCGCTTTATCCCCTTCCTCCCGCACAAGCACCACGACGAGTAGAGTAGTTGTCAACATTTGGCAATTTTGGCTAGTGTTTGATTGGAACAGTTGGCAAACATTTGAGCCCAACAAATCGGCTGCCAAACAAAGCAAGCTCTAACCTCTTTGGGTACTGCTAAATTCATTGTGTACGTGCAAAGCATGAGCATTCATGACTTAAGTTCCGACGGACTGCATTATCAGCCCGGTTGAATTGATGAATTCCATTCTCTTCCTTTTTTTGGAGTCTGTTCTCTTCTTTTTACCATTATTACAAGCAAGAGGTGTACCGCCATGAATGCCTAGTACTCCCTCTGTAAACTAATATAAAAACGTTTAGATCACTACTTTAGTATTCTAAACGCATTTATGTTAGTTTACGGAGGGAGTACTCTTAAGAGCTGATCGAACTGGTGCCCGGAAGCATGTAGTACAGCTTGGCCTCTGCCTAGGCTGGTGACGGAGCAAATTACGCTGGTAGGCCAGTTTGCTAGGCTCTATTGTACACTCAGCTGGTAGAATAATGATGATATGATAATCTAGTACTCCCTCTGTTTCGAATTATTTGTAGGAGTACTAGATTTTCCATAGATACGGATGTGCTCAGACATGTTTTGGTGTTAGATACATTTGTATCTAGAAAAATCTAAGAAATAATTTGGGATGGAGGTAATATCTAGCACCCTTGAGATGCGTTGTCTGGGGTTTGTGTGGTTGCACTATGTAACCAGGGTGAGACAATGGGCTGAGCCATCGGTATCTCCAGAAAGACAACAAGGGTGTGTTTGGTAGCCTGCTTAGAGGCCAACCACTGGGTTGTTTGCCTGCCCGCATCGCACAAAGATTATTAGCACTTCCCGGCCAGGCCAGCTAGGAACGGCCAAATCGGTAGTTTCTAGCGAGTAAGGCTCGGCCGAGGCGGGGGAAGGGAACACAGCGCTGAGCTCATGCGACCACAGAGATGGCGCGAGCTCATGCGCATCTTCGAAAAATCGGTGGGGGGATTTCGGTTGACCTCTCGCCGATTCGGTCGCCATATATAGCCCCCTTTTGCCTCATAGCCAAAACTCCCGCCGACGCGCATCGACACCGGCGAGCAGATAAGCGGCACTCCTTCCCAGTCCGGCGGTCCACAGCGGCGGCGACTCGTGACCACTTCTTCTCCGACCGTTTTGGTGTCTCTCGCGAGCTGCAGCGATGGCCTCTGTGAGTTCAATCACCCCCTTCTCTGTACTCGATGTAGGTACATCTGAGATCATGTGGTAGGGTTTGATGTTCGAGCTTGTGGTAGGGTATGATCTGTGAGCATCTTGTAGCATGGTTGTATTTGGGTGCCAATATGTGAGATTTTGATCTTGTAGCATGCTAGGGTAGTGTTGAACACACTGGATTGGTAGCTAGCTGTGATGTATGCTGCTCATATGGTGCTATGTTGAGCTAGATTGTCCGGTAGTGTGTGATATGCTCATTTTTATTTTGTGCAGCGATTGTAGGAATGACCACGCAAACGCAAGATCTTAGCCAGGGCCTTATCCTGTCTGAGAGCCAGTTCCCTATGTCCTATGTCGAGGACTCCCAGCCCCCTTGATGAACAGATGTCTGCTGATTCAGATGTGTTCGAGGTTTCAGGCATGGGTCCTCCTTTTGTGCCTACAACCTTTATGCTCGCTGAGCCAAGTGTTGCTGCTGCTGCCGCTGCACAATTGATAGCAGTAGAGGCCAAGAAGGATGGTAGGGGGAACAGCATGAAGTGGCAGTCGTTCATGTCTACGTTCGTGCTTAACAAGATGTGTGAGCTCACATCTAGTAGGGTTAGGAGTGACAAGGGCTTCACGGAGGTGCATTTGGACACCTTTGCGAAGAAGGTGTTCGAGTTTTGTGGCCAGGAGATGACTTCCATCCAGGTCTACAACCACCTCAGAAAGTAGAGAGCTCGATGTATCATAGTGTCCAAGCTCACAGGCCTTAGCGGCGCCTCATGGAATCAGAACACTTGATCGATCGTTCTGGAGTCAGAACACTACACCGACCATGTTGCGGTTAGTTCACGCCCCCCTTGTTTTTTGTCAACCATTGCCTTCTCGCAACTAACAACGTTGTGTTTCTTTCTTAGGACCATGCCAAACACGTTGAGTTCCTCAACACACCCATCCAGAACTACAACCAGATGGAGCACATCTTCTCCTTTGGGTTGGCAACTGGCAAGCATACCATGGGCTCCAGTGAGCGGTTCGCCCATGCCTGAGTTCCCAAAGACCCCGGATGCAGAGGCGGTCCTTGATGGCCCTGACAAGTCTTCTGAGCACGTCCTTGTGCTTGATAGGAAGAGGAAGAGGGGCGGCTTGATGGAGGAGGAGATCAGTGTCTTCACCAGCATGATAGAGGCAGTGAAGGAGGTGACAACTACCATCAGGGAGAGCAAGTCCCTCGACATCCACACTGAGTTGTACACCGCCGTCATGGACCAAGGTGGCTTCAGCCAGGAGGCTCTAATGGTTGCTTTGAGCCACCTGCTTGACAACAAGAACTAGGGTGTTCGTTTGTTGCCATGGCAGACACTCACAGGATGCTCTGGCTCAGGAGCTGACTAGGCAAGCACTACTACTAGATGTAGTGATGCCTCTGGTTAGTGCGTTCATGATCCTCGATGACGATGGCAATGGCAATGATGATGGAGACGATGATAACGATGACGACATACATTTTTTGTAGCTCGGGCTTGAAAACTATTTGATGGTTTGTATATTTTGCTGAGGTGTTATATACTAACCGCTCACGATGATCGTGAACTTGTGGTGGTAGGATTACACCCTCTTTTGGATGTGGTGGTAGGATGACAGCATAGTAGTGCTGGGTTGAACTTTCTATGATGTATGATCATGCATGCTTACTACTGCTCTTCTGTTCCATTATTGCTTGCTGTTTGTGTGCTCAATTGCTTGCTGCTTGTGTGCTCCATTGCTTGCTGCTTGAACTATTTTCTTCTGCACTACTAGGACAAGTGGTATGCGATGTTCATCGAGAGGGCTCCAGGGGTTTACAGTTCATGGGAAGCTTGCAATGAACAAGTGTCAGGGTACAACAACAGCAGCCACATAGGGTTTAAGACTACGCAGGCTACAAAAGATGCTTACTCCAAGTTTGTGCGAAAGCAGGCGTGCAATGGTGTTGAAGTTGGCAAGGTGGGGTGCCTTTTACATTTTTCTTTCTTTCAGCCCATGTCACCCTCCCACCTCAGCAGTAGCGCGGGGTAGGGTGCCCGCGCTACTATTAAATAGAAGAAGCGCTCAGAGAAGACATGCGCTACAGGTACATCTTAGTAGAAGCGCCGGTCTAGCTAACCAATGCTACTACTAAGTGCTCGCCAAGGCACCCCCGGGGCAGGCCACAGTAGCAACGTCGTGTATATTACCCGCGCTATAACTAACTGGATAGCAGTTGCGTTGGTTAGCTTCCTCTTGCTGCAAGTATGGATACACGGGGCCAATTGATGGGCCCTAGTTAACAGCAGCGCGGGATCGCAAACCAGCGCTACAGGTATTAGACTTAGCTATAGCGCGGGCCTTGTGCCCTACGCTACTACTAAGCCCACCTTATCCCCTACCCGGCCGTCGTTTTCCTCATCACTCTCCTCGCCGCCGTCGCTCTCGCCCGCTGCCGCTGTCAACAATGTTGGAAATATGTCGTAGAGGCAATAATATTTGTATCATTGTATTTATGTATTCATAATTAAAGAGTTTATATTCTATGCTATAACTGTCATGAGCCTGGAATACGTGATTCAGTGAAAAACTCATATGCACGTGTGGAATGATAAACGGTTAAATAAAAGGTTCCTAGTCTTGCCTCTTGGACTAGCTTAAGTGTTGTTGGTGATCATGTTTTTCGGATCTTAGGATATCGTTTAAGTATTAAACAATAGTCCTAAAATAATTTGGAGATTATGACACTGGAAGAATGATCCTATTGAATCGACTCAATCTTGTCTGATATGAATTGAGTTAATATTGTTTGTAATCAATTGTAATAACATGGAGTGTGATGGAGACAAAAGTGTCCCGTCTTTCGATGAGATGGTGGCTATCGTTTTTGGTGGAGTAGACTTTGACGATCTGACTACGAACGTGCGAAGACGTCGCGCCTTAACAACCGTTAAACCAAATCTGAGAGGTTATTTACCACGCCGGAGCACGATCAACCTAGCCACGAGGGTCTGTTTTCTACACGCAAAAGAAGAACAAGCAAAAAACTGAAATTGCAATCTGGATATTCCGAATATGAGAGGAAAGCTTTATTAATGAAGGCGGGGTTCTGTGACGTCTTTGTCTGGTCGTTGAACACGAATGAAGTGCATGAAGTTGCAGCTATGGCGAACATTTAACTAAACAAAACCCAAAGTCTAAACAACGCCCTAAGGGCTGTATATATGGGGCAATAGGGGGAAATTTTGTGACCCCTTGGAGCATGGATCCGAAACCAACCCTAACTCTGTTTCCCCACACATACGAACTCTAAAAACAAACTATGCTGAAGTATTTCAAAATTACATGGCCTAGCCCAATAATTAGGTGACACAACACCTATAATAGCATCTGGATGAAATTAATGAAGAAGCATCTTGTATATTTCGTCCAAGCCTTCGTGCACTCATTATGGTGGCTTTAAAGCGCTGAAATCATCACTTGAAACTCCGTCTTGTTCCCCTTGCGCATGCCATCATCTCCATGCTTGATCATACTCTAATGTTCATCTTTCTTGTCCAAGCTATGGCCTTAATTTGTAAGCAAAATAAATGTATCCAATTTAGGCACCATCATATTCTCATGAACATTAGAATCATTACCAAGAAACGAAAGTACCTGGTAATTTAATTGGCGTGCGCGAGCTCTATTAATTGGTCCAGTATATGTGGTAGTAGGGGCCGTGGGTGTAACTTTGTTAGTGATGTCCTCATCAATGTTAACGGGTGATTTTGCTGCTTAGACCATGAGAGTATCATGGTCACTTCTTACCGTACCGTGGGCTTTTGGGTTGCTCAAACGTCACTTGTAACACAGTGATCATAACGACAACCACTAGTAGAAAAAGGGTCTAATGTTCAGCATATTAGTACTAGTTTGTAGATGAACCAGCACTAATGGTCACATTAGTGCCGGTTCAAACGGCTAGGCGGGCGTTGCTCATTAGTACCGGTTCGTGGAGAACCTTTAGTACCGGTTCATGCCACGAACCGGTACTAAAGAGGCTGTGGCAGGCTGTTGGCAGGCTGGGGCCCCACCAGCACATTTAGTACCGGTTCATGCCACAAACCGGTGCTAAAGTTTTTAGTTGCAACGGTTTTTTAGTCCCACCTCGCTCGGCTAACAGGGTTTTTACCACCTTAAATATGTTACTTCTTAAACTATCACAACCACTTGGTCTTTAGTGAACTGTATGTGTAGGATCTGTGGCCGCAATAGGAATCTTCGCCGGTTCTTAAACCGGGGAAGATTCCTATTGACAATTTAGATTCTACACAAAAAGATCATTGATGATCAATGTATTTTTGATATATATTTTAACATGTTTACACTGACGAAAACTCATCTGTTACACCGACACTTTGTTTTTTCAAACTTATTACAACTCTAGACTTCTTTGCGTTCAATATGCACCATTCAAAGCCACGTCATCAACTTTCAATCCTTTCTGACATCATTTGCTATTTTTCATGCATTTACAGATTTGTTTTGAGTTAAATGACCCTGAAATTAAAAAGCACTACAAATGAACTCTGAAAAGGTTGAAACTTGGCATGGTATCATCATTTCATCCATATATCATGTGCGAAAAAAGTAGAGAGGGTTACGGCAAAACTGGATGCACTTCGTGTACAAACTGACAATCTCTTTCGAAGTATCAGGGTTTCGGACGAAAACTCATCTGTTACACCGGCACTTTATTTTTTTAAACTTATTACAACTGGAGACTTTTTTTGCGTTCGGTATGCACCATTCAAAGCCACATCAACAACTTTCAACCCTTTCTGACATCATTTGCTATTTTTCATGCATTTACATATTTGTTTTTAGCTAAATGACCCTAAAATTGAAAAGCACTACAAATAAACTCTGAAAAGGTTGAAACTTGGCATGGTATCATCATTTCACCCACATAGCATGTGCGAAAAAGTAGAGAGGGTTACGGCAAAAACTGGATGCACTTCGTGTACAAACTGGACAATCTCTTTCGAAGTATTAGGGTTTTAGACGAAAACTCATCTGTTACACCGGCACTTTATTTTTTTAACTTATTACAACTCTAGACTTTTTTTGCGTTAGTATGGACCATTCAAAGCCACATCATCAACTTTCAACCGTTTCTGGCATCATTTACTATGTTTCATGCATTTACAACTCAAGACTTGGTATGGTATCATCATTTCACCCACATTGCATGAAATTAAATTTTTTGTACCTAAAGCAAAAATATTCACAAAGAAACTCTAAAGACAACATAAAACAACTCAGAAATAAATAAAGCAGAAAAAAGACAACATAAACAAAAACTCTGCGCGCTGCCCAGTGGACCTGCCTGGCCTTAGGCCTGGAAATAGGCCCATAAGGCCGAGCAGGCCCACAGGGCAGCGCGGAAAAGTTAGGCCCGAAAGCCTGCTAAAGAGAGGAGCTTGAGAGAGCTACCGCACTGGGGCTTATAAACCAGTGCGGACGTCTCTCGACTAGCGAGGTGGGACTAAACTTGTCGCACAGGACCTGCGCCAGCGTTTAGTACCGGTTCATGGCTCCACCCGGTACTAAAGGGTGGCCTTTAGTACCGGTTGATGCCACGAACCAGTACTAAAGGGGTCGCTTCCTGCCGTTTCGCCTGGCCAAATTTGACCTTTAGTACCGGTTGGTGGCTCCAACTGGTACTAAAGGCATCTCCTATATATATAGCACTTACGAAAATTTCAGTTAGTTTCTTCTCATCTGCTTCTTCGTCGTCGCCGCGCCCATCCCCGTCGCCGCCCTCGCCGTGCCCGTCCCCGTCGTCGCCGCCCCGCCGCGCCCGTCCCCGTCGCCGCCCCGTCACCGCGCACGACGCCACGTCGCCGCCCCCGTCGCGCGCGCCGTCGCCGTACGTCCCCATCCCCGTCGCCGCCGTACGTCCCCGTTCGTTGCCGCCCCGGCCGTCGTGGTCGCCCGGCCCGTCCCCGTACGTCGCCGCCCCCCGTCGCCTCGCATCACCGGCCGTCGCCCCCGCTGTAAATATTTTGTTTTTTTTGTTTTTAAATTTTTTATACTTTTAGTTTATATAAATGCATGTTAGATTAATGTCAATTGTTAGATGATTATATAGAAATGTTAGATACTAATGTCATAGATGAATTAGATAGAAAATAATGTAGATATATTAATGTCAAATTTAGGTATATATATGAGATTTGATGATCTAATAATTAATTAAAAGTTTACTATAGAACTAGTCTAATAATTAATTAAAAGATTTAAAAGTTTACTATATATGAGATTTTAGTAAGAAGCTTAGAACTAGTTTATTTTTAGTAAGTGCTTAGTTGAATTAATAAAACTAGTTGAATTAATAGAACTAGCTAGTTGAATTAATAGAACTGCTAGTAAGTGTTTATATCAATTAATGTTTCAACTATATATGAACATAGGAAATGTCTGACGACGAGAATGATTTCGTTATGTGCGAATACTGTGAAGACACGTGCGACAGAAATTTCCTAGTTGATGGTAGGCGCTTCAGCATCAAGCTGGATGAGACCTTCGAAGTGAATGCAGTAAGTCACAATGACAAGTCTTTTTTCATAATTAAGCATATGCTTCATTTGCTTCAACTTATAATTTTAAATTTTTACTATTCTACTAGCGTATCCCCTGCCATGCAAGAATTTTTGTCTTGGATAAGATAGGTTTCAGTACTATGAAAACTATGGAGGTAAAGAGAGTTTACTTGAAGACCGAGCATGGTTATACTTTCCACGCAAAATTATACAATGCAGACACCTACACCTATTTTGAATGCAAAACTTGGCAAGCACTATGCAAGGCTTATGCATTTGAGCCTGATATGGTTATCACCTTTGATATTCGTCCGGAAGATGATATTGAAGGTAATACCGATATCTGGGTCGATGTGCAGACGCCTCCAGTTCTACCATTATGTGAGTTCCTCAACCATATTTATGTCTTTGATATTGTTTATTTCAAAAATAGTTGACAACTAATTTCTATTGACAGCTTATTTCCATTCAAGCAAACATGTCCGGCACTTGGTAGACAGGACCGTCCACTGTCCCGGGGCTGAACTAAACTGCGAGGAGATAAGTCAATATGTTTCATGGCTTGAGGATCTTGATGCTGTCAAGAGAAATTATTTTCCTAGACTTGCAAATCTTAGTACTCAAAACGTGCGACCAATAGTGTTCGTATTGAACTACGGTCACATCTATTTAGGAAAGATGGTAAGATTTTTACTATTTGTCCTCAGTGTATCTTTTGCATATATTATTTTTTAAGCTAAACTTCATTGCTAAGTATGTTACTATACGATGTTTTCAACAGGGACTCCCGATGATAGTTGTGCCTCAGTGGATCTCGACTAACGGTCGCATGTCAATGGTTAGCTTACGGCCAAGACATCCTACATTGCACATGAGTGCATTCAAGATTTCTAAAACCGAGGAAATGCTTAATAGTGAAAGACTGAAGCAAAATTGTGAATGATCGCGGAGAAGTACTAGGGGGCAACAATCAGAAGCGCAACCCATGATTAGGAGGCAGGTTCATCTGCATGCTCCAATATGATGAATCAGGAGAGCTACACATGTTCTATGCCATTTTACCTGAGAGAGAGCAGTAGGAGTGATTAGCTAGTTCCTGCTCTTAGTACTTGTCGTCTCATGTCCGTGTTCTTCATCCTGAGCTTAATTATTAGTGATTTGCTTTTGTGGTCTTGGTTATGAACGCTTATAATAATCTCATGACCATGTTAAACTCGATGATTCTTTGCTTTTTGTACAAGTGAATGTTTCTTTTTTAAGCTACTGTTGGTGGTGATTACATAATGATGATAAAAATAGTGGTAATGACTATATATATATATATATATATTATTAGCTAGTGTTGTTATTGGTGATGATATGAGATGCAAGAGTTTTTATATTAATATGATGATGATGATGAGTTATTATATAATTTATGAAAGGGAAAATAAATGGAAAACAATCTCTAAATTAAATGGAAAACACAAAATTAAATGGAAAATAAATAATAAAACCAAAACCCCCCAAACCTTTCAGTACCGGTTGGTGTTACCAACCAGTACTAAAGGGCTCCCCGCCCCCGGCGCTGGCACGTGCCACGTGGTGGCCCTTTAGCGGCAGTTCTTGCAGAATCGATACTAAAGAGGGGGGGGCCTTTAGTCCCCACCCTTTAGTGCCGGTTACAGAACCGACACTTAAGGGCCTTACGAACCGGTGCTATAGCCCGGTTCTGCACTAGTGAACTTACAGGTTCATCGGAAAGTTTGACAAGGGACTAGATATCTCGAGAGTAGGATTTGCTCCTCCGATGATGGAGAGATATTCTTAGGGCGCTTTCGGTGTGACGGCACCCGTCATCGTCTGGCCAGACTACATCACGGGGATGCGAGAACACGACAACGAGAAAAAGGAACAAAACTGATGACGAGGGTTTTGGTATAGCGCCGTTAGGTGTCGTGCCATGTCACCACCTGGGTGGGTCCCCCTTGTCAGTTTGAGTGTCAATTCGTGATCAGTGTTTTTCGCAAAAACCTTGAAAATTTCTGGTGGTTTTCTGTCCTCAAAACGTAAAGTGGTATCATTTGGTGAATTTGACTCGAAAATTTTGGTTTTATGAACATCTCATACATACACAATATCTCCCGTGCATGGTAGAAAATCCACTCCCTATAGTACCGAGGGTACGGCGCGTACAGCTACCGAGAAGCACAGTCACGATACAATCTCCTCCTATGCCCACATGCATACCATGCATTCTAACACAACACTGTTATGAAATCAAGTAAAAAAAACACTGTTATGAAACCCAAACAAAGAACTAACTAACATTGAGCCAGTTCCACTGACGGCATGGTAGCAGAGTAACTCTTCAAGATGTTCTCGAGCCTTACAACCACGTCTGTCATGCTTGGCCTCTGGTCAGGTGATTCGCTCGAACACATCAGACCCAGTTCGAATATTGGCACAAGCAAGTCGCTGCTCCTGCACACCAATGAAGTGCTGCTCTGGTGATTTAAGCAAAAATTTCTTTCCTCAGCTTGAGCTATCTTAACGTCCAAAATGCCAGTAAGGTCTGCTGAAAACGCTTGCCAAACCCATTGCCTAATGCTCAATTCTCCCCCAAACATGGCATCTGTGGGTCTTCTCCCTGTGAAGACTTCAAGCAGCATTATTCCAAAGCTAAACACATCGCTCTTTCGTGATGCCTTCCCCATGAATGCGTATTCTGTTGAAGAACGAAAAATATTTGTTATGATAGAAACTAACAATACATAACTTGCCAAACTAGGTGTTCAAAGAGTTGTTGATGCAAGTACCTGGTGCCATGTATCCAATGGTCCCTGGCATACTCGCTGAAACCAAGGAGTTGTCATCTCCAACAAGTAATCTTGCAATGCCGAAGTCCGCAACATGCGCCACCATATCATCATCGAATAGCACGTTTCTAGGTTTGAGGTCGCAGTGCAACACAACTTGATGGTGATGGTGGTGCAGATACTCCATTGCTTTCGATACACCAAGCATAATATCCAATCTCCTCATAAATCCTATCGATTCTCCATTTTCAGAGTGCAAATGTACATCCAAGTTACCTTTGGGCATGTACTGAAGTAGTACTGCTCTGAATTCAAAGTTGGAGCAAGTACTTAATATCTGTATCAAGTTGCGGTGCCGAGCCATCCTTAGCACTTGACATTCAGCATCAAAGCTCGTCACAGCCTGCTCGACTTGCATGTTGAGCACTTTTATCGCAACCTCCAAACCATCTTGTAATTTGCCCCTGAAAACTTTTCCAAAGCTT
This sequence comes from Triticum aestivum, assembly GCF_018294505.1. Lineage (NCBI taxonomy): Eukaryota > Viridiplantae > Streptophyta > Magnoliopsida > Poales > Poaceae > Triticum > Triticum aestivum. Next base: position 566,723,430 of record NC_057808.1, read on the forward strand.
CCAACTCCAAGTAGGTTGTCCTCGCTGAAATTTTCAGTGGCACGAGCAATATCGAGATAGGAAACTTGTCTATGACTGATAATATTATCCATGCCAATGGAAGTCGTAACTTGTAGCTGCTTTTTATTTTTCTTCATGATCATTAGATATATGAGAATTGCTATAGCTCCTACAGCTACCAAGATAGCTGGGAGAACAATCCTTAGCAGGTGTCTCTTGGTTTTGTAGGAAGTGTCTAGGCAAGGCAAAAATCCTAGACGTGAGGCACCACACAGCCCAGCATTTCCCATCAAAGACAATTGTGCACTGGTGTTTAAGAAAATACCTCCACTTGGTATCTCACCTCGGAACTCGTTGAAAGAAAGGTTCAAGCTAGTCAGTAAAGTAAAGTTGGCTAAATACTTTGGAATGGTACCAGAAAGGTTGTTACAAGACAGGTCCAACTGTGTTAGGACGATTGACTCCTTGAACGAACCATCGATTGAACCTGTGAGTGTGTTGTGTGATAGGTTCAGGAAGCTTAATAGTCCGAGATTCCCATATGAAGTTGGAATACTACCAACCAAGCTGTTGGCTGATATATCTAGCATGTATATTTGCTTCATGGAATCAAGATTAGAGGGCAGTGCACTTGTAAAGGAGTTGTGAGATAGATCTAGCACACGAAGGTTACTAAGATGAAACAATCTTTTAGGTATTGCCGAGGAGAGATGATTATCTGCAAGCGACATATATTCTAGGTTACTTAGGTTACCGATGCCATCCGGAATGGCGCCAGATAATTCATTGCCCTGGAGGGATAGCCTGTGCAATCTTGTCAAGGCACCAATCTGTAACGGGATTGGGCCAAACAGCTTGTTACTAGAAAGGTTTAGCTGCTCAAGATTCTCCAATAATGCAATGTGTGCTGGGATTATGCCGCTTAATTGGTTGTCTGCAAAGGACATTACACTAAGACCACTTAGATTTGATAGTGTCGCTGGAAGACCCCCGGTTAAATGATTCCCGGCTGCACTGAGGTATGTCAATTGTGTGGAGAGGTTACCAATATATGCAGGAATGTTTCCAGTGAAGGAGCAATAAAACATGGCAAGCAATTGGAGTTGTCTACAGTTTGACATAGTGGCCAAGAACTCAAGGGTCCCGTTGAGCTGATTCATTCCAATATGGAGACGGTTAAGGTACCTGAGGTTCCCAATAGTTTCGGGCAAAGATCCAGTTAATTGGTTCGAATCAACTAGCAGACTAGTTAGTTGGGATAGGTTGCCAAAATTAGCTGGAAACGGACCTGTTAGTTTGTTTGATGTAAGACTTAAATCTGTGAGCTGACTCATTTCCCCTAGCTCGGCTGGAATATTTCCGCTTAGGTTGCAGAATGAGATGTCAAGAACACGGAGAAGAGTGAGATTTCTGAGCACACCTGGAATTGACCCGCTAACATGGTCGTTGCCACCTATAGTAAGGTAAGTGAGTCGTGATAGTTGAGCGAGCCATTCTGGGACATTGTCCACAAAGGAGTTTCCTGCTAGAGAAAGTTGCACAAGTAACTTGCAGGATACAAGGCTTGAGGGAAATTGACCTGTGAAACTGTTGAGACCAATGAAGAAGACAGTTAACATGGGCAACTTGAAGCTTTCATTGCCAGGGATTGTTCCTGTGAAGTGGTTAGATGAGAGGACAAGAGTGTCAAGCCTAGACTTGTTGAATATGGTTGGAGGTACTAGTCCGGACAGCTGGTTATATTCAAAGTTGACCCATTCAAGCATGGCACATGTGGCAATACCATGTGGTATTGACCCAGACAGACTGTTGTTTTGGAAGTCAAGATGAGTTAGTAAAGGCGTGTTGTTGAAGAACTGGTCTGGTATGAGGCCACTTAACCGGTTCACCCCGAGATGAATCCTCCTCAGGCTGTTCATGTTCTGGAGGAGTTGATCCGGGATATGTCCGGAGAGACCATTTCGGCGTAGAGAAAGGCGTTGAAGCTTTGTGAGGTTTCCTAGGGCACGGGGGATGGCGCCTGAGAGGCGGTTGGAGCTAAGATCAAGAGCGATGAGGCGACGTAGCCGTCCTATATCGGATGGGATGGTGCCCGTGATTTCTGTGTTTGAAAGAGTGAGGACGGCGAGGAAAGAGAGGTTACCGAGATGAGGAGCGATCTCTCCTTGGAGAGGAACGTCTGCCAACACAAGAGCGGTGACGCGCTGCCGATGGCGGCGGCTGCAGGAGACGCCAACCCAAGAGCAGAAGGACGTGCCGGTTGTCCAGTTCCTAGACAGGAGGCCAAGCGGATCGGAGAGCCTGGCCTTGAAGGCCACAAGAGCTGAGAGGTCGGAGTCGTCGTTGCTGGAAGCAGCAGCCACGCTCGTGATCACAAGGAGAGAAATGGAGAGTAGCAGCTTGATGGGAGAAGGTAACGGATGGGCCATGCTGGTGCTGCTACTGCTAGCTAGGGTGGTGCTCTGCTCACAGAGGAGACTACTAATTTGGTACCACCATCCGTAGGCTGCTCTCTGCTTAAGTAGAGGTTAGAAGAAGCCAGCTAGGTTCGTAGACTTGATGACAACCCGTTCCAGACATGGCGCCGGGTCTTCCCCGTTACGCACGCTGCCTCCTCGAAATCTCCTAAGACGCGTTCAAATGAGTGAATTCGTCTAGGCCAGTACTAGGCGCCGGCCGGCTCAAATTTGAGCCTTTTTTTTACCGTCTGATTAATTAGCTTCGTCCCAAAAGGTCAAACCTACAGGAAAAATTGGATAGAAATCACTACAAGAAAAAACAAACACATGTTGCCTTGTACTCTCTTCGTTTCTTTCTATAAGGTGTATTTGTTTTTTGATAAAATTCTAAAATGTAAGGTGTATTTTTTTAATTCCTCATAATTGCCTTGTTAGCCCTCCAAAAAAAGGAAAGTATTTCTAACCTGATTGTCTGTATCTCTGCTTGTAGCAAAGGAAAGAAAGTATTTCTCTGTCAACTGCACCTATCTCTTACTTTCCTGGACTGACTATTACATCGGATGTTTTCAAATATATGACCCACTGCTTGATGTTGTGTTTTTTTATAGGGTGTTGTTGTTTTTAGAAAGTTTTGTTTATATAGGATAAGGTCTATCGATGCGTTGAAATTTGTTTGCTCTCTTATCCTCATAGGTATCGCTTTAGGTAACTTTTAGTTTATATAGTTCAAATGGTTGTGCTTAGTTCATGCCTCTAGATTGTACTTGTTTTGGGTAAGCATCGCTATTAGGTATGTGTGTGTTGACTTTCATTCTGATGGTGCTTCCTTTCGAAAGAGATGAGATGCTCTTGAAGGAAGGATACCGGTTGTTCGTAGTGGTCGGTCTTTCTCGTCCTCCTCCTCCGAGACATTGGTAAAACAATGGGAGAACGGAAAGACCGACCATCACCGACGGTCGGAATAACAATGAGAGATGAGAGATGTTATGAGACGAAAGATACCGGCTGTCGTCGTAGGTGGTCGTTGCTCCTCATCTCTTCCTGTCAGAGCTTGGTAATGCAGCAAGTGATGGGAGTAACGACCGTCACCTACAGTCAAAAAATAAAACAGGCAAGGAGTGCCCCACCATACATATATACCACCACGAGAAGTGAGAGTTGTTGGAGGGAGCATCGACGGAATGAAAGTTAGCCCACATGAAGAGTTGTTGTCTATTCTTCGTTTTTCAACTTTGCAAAAATAAAGTTGATACTGAGACCGTTGTCGGATGACACTCGTGTAGGTGGATGGCGCCGCACCTCACGACCGGGTTTTGTGGTGTTCGACGCCGGGAGTCGGGTCGCTACGCCGCTGAGATCACCTGCTATGGTGATCGGCTGTGGCTTGGCACGTTCGATACCACCGAGCTCGTCGTGCGGGCGTATGACGCGGTGGCTTCCATGTATGACCGGAAACCGGATAAGCTGAACTTCCCCGAGGATGCCAAGCATGCTTGGTTCCTTGCCCCGCTTTTGCCGCTTCATTGGGACACGTGGTGTGCGCGGTGGTTGGGGACACGTGTGAGCTGCTCGATTCGCATGCATCTGATGACGCCTGCATGGCCGGCGAAACTTTCGGCAGGCCAGTCGGATACAATTGTTTCCCTTTCAATTATTTATCGCACCTTTGTATGGGTTTTTGACTTCGGCCAATCAAACTCGTGTAGATAAGTACACACAAATCCATGTCAAAAATCTTTGAAATAGTTTCCATTCGAGACGTGGAAGTTTGAAAACAGCCGTAATCGTGTGAAATAAAACTCGACGGAAAAGCATTTCTCCGTTTCCCATTTGTTTCCACGAGCCTCCGCGGTGCCTAATTTTTTTTAACTCCACAGCGGTCGCGTTCTAGAGCTTGAGGCGGAGGTGGTGGCCGGCCGGAGAGGAGAGAGGCATGACCGGGAAGAAGCGCGTAGGGGTGAGGCCCGCTCCTTCCTCTCCCGCCGAGGGCAAGAAGAGCGTTCTCATCTTCACTGCCAAGCACGGGCCCGGTAGACCTAAGAAGGGCCTCGTCCCCGCCGCCGCCGCAAGCCCCGGCTCCAAGCGCGGGCTCAGGAGGCCTAAGAAGGTCCCCGCCCCCGCCGACTCCGGTGAGGGATCTACTCCGAAGCCTGGGAAGAGCAAGATGGACAAGAAGGAGAAGGGAGCAACCCCGGAGAAGCAGGGGAAGGGGAGAAAGAGAATGTGGTGACCCCGAAGAAAAATGACAAGGGGGAGAAGGCAGAGACCCTGATGAAGAAGGAGGAGAAGGTGGCGACCCCGAGGAAGAAGAAGGGCGAGAAGCCGGTGACCCCGAAGAAGAAGGAGAAGGGAGGAAAGGCTGCTGCCAAAAAGGAGAAGGAGGAGATGGCGGCGTCCCCTGAGAAGAAGGAGAAGGGGGAGAAGGCAGTGATCCAGAAGAAGAAGAAGAAGGAGAAGGGGGAGAAGGATAAGGGGGAGATGGCGACGTCCCCGGAGAAGAACGAGAAGGGGGAGAAGGCTGCGATCCCAGCAGAGAAGGAGAAGGGGGACAAATCGGCAAACCTGAAGAAGAAGGGGGACATGACAGTTGTTGGGGAACGCAGTATTTCAAAAATTTACCTACGATCACGCAAGATCTATCTAGGAGATGCATAGCAACGAGCGGGGAGAGTGTGTCTACGTACCCTTGTAGACCAAAAGCGGAAGCGTTTAGTAACGCGGTTGATGTAGTCGAACGTCTTCGCGATCCAACCGATCCAAGTACCGTACGTACGGCACCTCCTCGATCAGCACACGTTCAGCTCGATGATGTACCTCGAACTATTGATCCAGTTGAGGCCGAGGGAAAGTTCCGTCAGCATGACGACGTGGCGACGGTGATGATGAAGTTACCGGCGCAGGGCTTCGCCTAAGCACTACGACATTATGACCGAGGTGTGTAACTGTGGAGGGGGGCACCGCACACGGTTAAGAGAAACTTGTGTGTTCTAGGGTGTCCCCCTGCCCTCGTATATAAAGGAGGGGAGGGGAGGCCGGCCGGCCCTCCTAGGGCGCGCCAGGAGAGGGGAATCCTACTAGGACTTTGATACGTCCATTTTGCATCATGTTCTCTTACTGTTATTTATAATGTTTTTATCCATAATAATGCTTTTTGGAGTAATTCTGATGCCTTTTCTCTCATAATTTGCAAGGAACACACCAAGAGGGAGAATTCCGGCAGCTGGAAATCTGGACCTGGAAAAGCTACGTCAGGCCGGCTATTCTACACAACTCCAAATGAGCTGAAACTCCACGAGGATTTTTTATGGAATATTTAAGAAATATTGGAGCCAATAAACACCAGAGGGGGGCCACCAGGTGGGCACAACCCACCTGGGCGCGCCAGGCCCCCCTGGCGCGCCCTGGTGGGTTGTGGCCTCCTCGGCCCACCTCCGGTGCCCATCTTCTGGTATATAAGTGATTTTGACCTAGAAAAAATAAGAGAGAGGCTTTCGGGACGAAGCGCCGCCGTCTCGAGGCGAAACTTGGGCAGGAGGACTTTTGCCCTCCGGCGGAGCGTTTCTGTCGGGGGAACTTTCCTCCCGGAGCAGGAAATCATCGTCGTCATAATCACCAACAACTCTCCCATCTTGGGGAGGGAAATCTCCATCAACATCTTCACCAGCACCATCTCATCTCAAACCCTAGTTCATCTCTTGTATTCAATCTTGTTACCGGAACTATAGATTGTTGCTAGGGGGTGACTAGTAGTGTTGATTACATCTTGTAGTTGATTACTATATGGTTTATTTGGTGGAAGATTATATGTTCAGATCCATTATTGTAGCGACCAGACCTCAAACAGTCCGATCTCTGTGCATCAGTGTCATCCCTGGATCGGCAATGCTGACACGCACAGTACTTGAAGGTTTTATAACAGAGTAGCAATCACACACTTATTACATCGAATAGTCTCAAGCGAGAACTTATTACAATAAATTTGGCTTAAGGCCATCTAAATACGATAACAGCGGAAGGCTTGGAAGATAAAGTGAGTCCATCAACTCCAACGGCATCACTGAGTATAAGACCACGACCTATGGCATCTTACTCGTTGTCTGAAAAGTCTGCAACATGAACGTTGCAGCCTGAAAACAGGTCAGCACATGGAATATGCTGGCAATGTAACGCATAGAGAGTAATGAACAGAATAATGCTATCACTACATGCATATTTGGCTGGTGGAAAGCTCTATGGTTACAGTTTTGCGAAAAACCAATTTTTCCCTACAACAAAGGAATAAATTTTATTTAAGTATCATGGTGGTTGTTAAACATTGAGAAGGTTCCTCCAACTCAATCCAAATTAAGAACGTGACTAAACCCAATCAAATTAAATTAAGTAACATGATGAGATCCACATGATAATCCAAGAACTAGATACTCAAGATGTCCATAACCGGGGACACGGCTAACCATGATTAGTTTATACACTCTGTAGAGGTTTGCGCACTTTTCCCCACAAGAACCGATCTCCTCCATTTGATTTCTCGCACTACATGGTGTTTGAGAAACGGATGACCGAGACACAGTCTTTCAGAAACAATAACTCTTTACTCCTGGTGGACAGTTACACCTACTTTCCCCTACATCTGCTAGCCCACCACTGAAAGAGGTCTTGCAACTTACTCAGCTATGCTAGAGCCCATAATAGCTTGTGGCTTCACACGAAAGTTTCTAGCATGAATAATCTCATGATCCCTTTGAGTCTGGGTGGCGGTCCATAGGTAAATCACACGGAACCCCGGGATTTCCAAAAATACAGGCAACACTGGGTTCTCCAGGTGCCTCAATCCACCCAGATGTGAATTAAAGTAGCCACCTTAAGTTGAACCATTAATTAACAATCTCACAACTGTCATGGAAATACACTCAAACCCAATCCACGTCTACGAGCATAGCATAGCAATATAAGCAACGTAGAAGTAACTCCCAAAGGTTTGATAATAAACAGGGCAATAGGTACTACCTCATCTACTTCCCAAGACCCACATATTAAACAGATCCTAACCATGCAATTGTTTGAGGATTGATCTAATGCAATAAAACTGGGTAGTAAAGAGGTATGATCAAAGTGTTACTTGCCTTGCTGGCGATCCTTGAAACCTAGAGACTCGTAGTAGCACGCTTCGCACTCCGGGTACTCTATTGCAAACAAACAATAACATACATAAGCAATCAAGCAAATATGCACAGGTAAAACTCAAATAAGAGAGCTAACCAGAAATTTCAACTTAAGAACTCCGGTTTGTAAAAAGAATCAAATCGAACGAAGCAACGAAACTCAAACTGCGAAAGAAACAAGATCTGTTTACTAATCTGGACTAAAGTCAAATTTTACAATAGCAAAAACTGGTTTGAGTTGCTTAAACAGAAAGAGGGTTTCGAGACGAAACTCTAGGCGCTTGAATCGCCTGATTCCGATAAACGAGCGAAAAGTTATACTAAAACAAAAATCGGATCAGAAATCACAATCAAAAATAATCGCGAAAAACCCGAGAAAAGAAAAACTGACGAACAGGCTAACGAACGAACATTTGCTGTCTGCGGCTAACGGGCGAAAACCGTTCGTTAAAACGAACATACGGACGAACGTCCGCTAAATAAACTAAACCGAGAAAAACCGACGAACCGATCTAAAAAAACCGGGGTTTTCTTAAAAAACGAATCAATTTTCTCCAGAAAACCGGCGGTGGCGCCGGTTACCTCCGGCGAGGTCCGCTCGGGGCGGTCGGCGGCGGGGCGGCGGCGGCGGGAGCGGCGGCGGCGTCGGCGGCGATGGGTGGCGTCGGCGGCGGCGGCGGCGGCTTAGGGTTAGGGTATCGGGCAGGGGCGGCTGGTGGGCTGCGGGGCACCGGGGTGACGGCTTTTAAAGGGCCGGCCCGAGGTCTCCTGGCTGGGTACGGCCCGAAGTCGGTTTGACTTTTTTTTAAACAATTCCGACGTGTAGAAAAAGAACGAAAAGAAATACTAAACGGAGTCCAAAAATTCCGAAATAAATTTTCCCCGTCCTCTAACAATAAGCCGGACATGATGAACATTTATTTGGGCCTAAAATGCAATTTTGAGAAACGCATATTTTTCCTATGCAAATAAAATAGCAATAAAATCCCAAATAAAATAAAATATTTGTTTTTAATATTTTTCCTCCAATATTTCATTATTTTCGGAGAAGTCATATTATCCCCTCTCATATACTTTAAATATGAAATATTTTCGAAGAGAAAAATAATTAAACAAATGATCCTCGTTTCGATATTTGATAAAACTCAAATATGAAAAATCGTGAAATCCCCAACTCTCTCCGTGGGTCCTTGAGTTGCTTAGAATTTCGAGGATCGCAAATCGAAATGCAATAAAACATGATATGCATGAATGATTTATGTATAACATTCCAAATTGAAAATTTGGGATGTTACAATAATGCATATTAATACCCCTCTTATCATGAGCATGTTTGTTGTTTGTGAGTAGTTACCTTTGTTCTTGAGGTCACGGGATAAATCATGTTGCAAGTAATCATGTGAACTTGATATGTGCTCGATATTTTGATAGTATGTATGTTGTGATTCCCTTAGTGGTGTCATGTGAACATCGACTACATGACACTTCACCATATTTGGGCCTAAGGGAATGCATTGTGGAGTAGTAAATAGATGGTGGGTTGCGAGAGTGACAGAAACTTAAACCTCAGTTTATGCACTATTCCGTGAGGGACCGATTGGATCCTAGAATTTAATGCTATGGTTAGAATTTATTCTTAATATTTTTCTCGTAGTTGTGGATGCTTGCGGGAGGGTTAATCATAAGTAGGAGGTTTGTTCAAGTAAGAACAACACCTAAGCACCGGTCCACCCACCACTACTAGAAAAAGGCTTACTAGTGGCGCATCAGTTTTGCCTACTAATGGCGCACTACTGGTGCGCCATTTTACTAATGGCGCACCAGTAGTGCGCCATTAGTATCTGGTATACTAATGGCGCACCAGCAGTGCGCCATTAGTAAGCCTCCCAGGGGGCCATATTTACCCATGTGCCTAGCCATACTAATGGCGCACCGCGTGATGATGCGCCATTAGTATCCTTTGGCATACTAATGGCGCACTGCGTGGTGATGCGCCATTAGTATCCTTTGGCATACTAATGGCGCACTGCGGTGTGATGCGCCATTAGTATGTATATTAGGGATTATTATTTTTTCTTTCTGATTTTTGCACAGATTACAAAATATATTATTGGACAGAATATAAGCAGCACCGCACAGCAACAGCAGATTCATCGAATACAATAGAAGATTAGTCTCCGAATACAATTCATCATATTAGTCTCCGAATTCAAAAGACCGAACAAAGATAGAACATTACAAGTCTCGAGACCGCGAGTAGCGAGTTTGTGTTCACATTAGAAGTCGATATCGATCATCTAAACTACCATCACATAGAAGAGAGCTACGGTCATCACGATGAGCATCATCGCGATGAAACTGGTCTTCATCCGGTTCCTCCAACGCTCCCTCCTCTCTCCCGCTAGATAGCGCGCGTATCTAGATTCCGCCTCCGCCCTAGTGGTGTACCCTTTGTAACTGTTACCGCTGAAACGGTGAACCTGTCTCCGACACTCCTCCCAGTCGTCGTAGACTCCGGGAACCTTACCCTTGTACACGACATACGACGGCATCTCTATGCACAAGCCAAACAACAGACAATACATAAGCAATATATAAGTATGCAACAAAAGGATCGAAAGAGAAAAGCAAGACATTAATAGCACGATTCATGGTCCTACTAATAAATAGCATTGATTACATCTAAGTTGAACGACTGTCCAAACCAAAGAGACATACAAGTTCATTAAAGTTTAATTACAACAAGAGCTAATCAATGTTTCAGAACTACACATAGCATCACTACTTTCGACTCGACTCATGGGACCGGAGCGTGGATGAAGCCGCCGTCTGTCGTGATGGTCATGAAGTCGCAGGCGTTGTCAGCCTGCATTTGTAGCGTTGTGTCTATCTCGCTGTTGGACGGTTGAAATTTGAGGTAGAACTGCCCCGAGGTACGAAGGACATCTTGATGGATGATTTCTGCAAACTCCGACAGGATGCGAAAGAATTCTTGTCGGATGTCCGCGTCCTGGATTGCCGCCAAGCTTGCGGCCCAATCTTTGAGATTATTTGGTAGCAGAAGGTGATTATGGTCCCGTACGATCGCCCGCATGTGATGAAGGGCGTAGTAGGCATCCTTCTGACCGCCAGGTGGCTGCTTGACGCAGGGGAACGTCGTATTGTGGGTGAACACGTGCCTGCCGTACCTACGAGATGGCCTCTTAAAGGTGCCTCCAGATCCGGCGTAGCCGGGGAGAGCATCATCAAGAATTTTCTTGATATTTGTGTAGTCTATCTTGGAGTCACGGTCAGGGTCAAAATATGTGGCCATGGAATATTTCGGGCTTAAGAGGATGAGTGTGCAATGTGTGTCACTGCACAGAACACAAAATGTTAGAAAAAAAAGAACGATCGAAATCTAAGAAATCATATGTTACGGGGCGGTTAGGAGATGACTTACTAGGGAAAGTAAGGCACGAGGAAGTTATCCTTATCTGGGTTTGCCAGAATGACGCCTTCGAGGTGTGAAATCACGACTTGCCGGTCCCCAGCGCTGCCCAAGATCTTGGCACGCATGTAGAAGGGGTCGACTATCACAATGTACGGGGTCTTGTCTCTAATGATCCGCATCTCCATACTCAGCGAGAACAGCCGAACGAAGGTGTAGTGCAGCGGATGAAGGTTAAGCATAGCAATGATGTCATCAAACCGCAGGACGATCGTACCCCCGACGGCGCTATCCACAAAGCCCTTGCCCTCTGGCACCTTGGCCACGAAAACCGGGTATGCCACATCATTCTCTCTGAGACGCCGCTTCTCCAAAGGAAGAACACTGTCATGGAGACTCCGCATAGCACCGGTTGCAGCATTGAGCATATTTGTCGGTAGCATCGGCCTACCCGCCACATGCACCCTCCTCGAGATATCCTTAGGTGAAGGTGGCCCGTCCTGAGCACGGATCGTACTCGGTGCCGGCTGGCTCGCACTGGCGCCCTTGTTAGTCTTTCGTTTCCGTCCCTTCTTCCTGATCTGCTATAATGGGATCGAGTTCTGCTCACAGACCGCCTTCTTGAGCGTGTTGGGGCTGATAATATTTGGCACCTCAGCTATCTGAGGCTCGGTGAAGGCGGCAGCTGGAGGCGTCTCCTGAGAACTGAACGCCAGACGACGCCTGTTGCAATTGGGTTTCTCCGCCGTACCAGCTAGATCGTGGTCGTCTTTTTCAGGGTTGGGTTCTTGAGAAGGAGGCCCGCAGAACTCGTCACCGTACCCATGTTTGGCAAAGTACTTATCGACGTTGGAAAATGTACCGCCGTCGTCGTCGTCGTCGTCCGGATCCTGTGCCATATGCATGTCCGGATCCTGTGCCATAGGGATGTCCGGCATGTCTGGTAGCGTTGCGGCGTTCTTGCCATGGCTTGGCGCTGGCACGACTGGCGGTCTTGTCTGTGGGGTGGTGTCCCCCGCCCCCAAACGAATCTGGCTCTTCAGCCAAAGCAGGGGCCAGCTTACACAGGCGCTGAGGGTCATCACATCATCTTCGTCGGCCCCAGCGGGTCGAATCGGAGGTAACAACTCGTCGCAGCCTGGCAGCACCCGAACCAGTTCAACCCTACACAAGGTGGGTGGCATCGGATTACCGTGGAACACGCGGTTGCCCTGTTGAACGATTTTGCCCTTGGCGACATCAACCAACTCGCCGCCCACGAAGTGCAGGAGAGTGCAAGGAACATCAGTGGCGCCCTGCGAAAACATGTAGGGCGTCAGGCATGCCCAGTCAAAGGCAAGGAGATGAAGTCATCGGCCGAGAGGCTTAGTTACCGTGATGCCGTCGAGCTCGGCTAATGTCGAGGCACCGCCAACGGCGGGCGTGCGCGTGCACCTGACGGAGGGGCCGCTTGCTGGCGAGGTGCCGGCCGGCGTACACCCGGGTGCATTAAGGTCCAATGCCCGTGCCGGCGCCGGAGACACGAATACCGCCTCCGCCGGAGACACCAATGGCGCCGCCTGCGCGTTGTGCGAGTTGCTGGCCGTGAAGCTGGGAACCGGGGGAGGCCCCTGTTGGCCGCCCGCAATCCACATCGTCAGCCCCTGAATCAAGGTAGGCACAATGGCGGTGAGCGTCGTTCCCAGTTGTTGTTGCACTTGCTCTTGGACAATCTCCGGAATCCGCGCCACTTGTGCCTTGAGTTCTTGAACCTCGCGCGACTGGCTTTCCGAGCTGGTCTTTTTCTCCTTTCGCCCACCAGCGGTATAGTATGACGACCATTTTGTGGACAAGCCTTTGCCGGCCACACGACCAGCTGACGACGGCTTACTGAGCTTATCCTTGTTTTTCATTACGTTCAACGCCCTATTTAAAGGGGTGTCAAAAGGGGAGCTCTGAGACGACCCCGCGCTACTGCTTTCAGCCTCCTGCGGAAGGAATGTGAACCATTTAGAAATTTGGCTTCATTAATTAGAATGCAACCATATGGAGCTAATTACGCGGGGGTGTATTCCTTACCAGAACAAGCTCAAGCGCCCTGCTCTTCGGATCTGTGGTAAGCTCCTTTGTTACCGGGTCCTCCTTGTACCGGGCCCTGACAAAGTTCCTGGTCTGCTTTTCACGTAATTTCTCGAAGCGGGGCGGTAGGCCTTGCTCGGCACGCTCCGCGTCCTCCTTGTCCCATATAGGCTCCGCCACTCTGTAACCGCCGGGACCGAGTTGGTGGACCCCTAAGTTCAACTCCCGCATTTCTTTCCCCCACTGACTTGATTCGGAGGTTGCGCTGCTCTCGCACTTGATCTTGAACTCCTTGTAGTCATCTTCGCTCATCAAAGGATATTTCGCCTTGATCTTCTCATAACTATCACCTTTTTCAATCATTGCCTTCACCGTGCTTCTCCATGTAGACAGGGCCGTGCTCATCCTCGTGAGGGCAGCACTATTCACTTTATTCCCTGAGAGGCGTGTGTTTGCAAACTCAGCGGGGAACTTGTATCGTTCGTGCAGCTTCGTGAAGAGGAGGCTGCGCAAATTCCCGCGGTCCTTATGCCTTAGGTTCTCGGTGTTGATCGAGACGGTGCTCCGGAGAATGCACCCGAGCTGAACCGAGTACCCCTTGACTACATGTTTGGGCGCCGTTGGATGCCCGTCGGAGTTCACTTCAGTAAATTCCTCCTTGACGGTGCCGAGCACGTTCGGGCGCCGGTCCTTCCGTTGCCTCTTCGGTTGGCTGCCATCTGTGCGTGCGCCGCCATCATCAGTGGTGGCATCCTCGGCGGTACCATCAGTGGTGTCATCCCCGACGCCACTAGGGGTTGTGTAGTCAGGATCGGTGTCTTCCGCGGCGGCGTCCTCATAGCGGTGAGGTTCTTCCTCCATCTCCTGGGATAGCTCCCAGAATTGCTTGCCGCCCGAACCGCCGGCCTCATCGTTGTGGGCTATGTTTCGCTCTAAATAGGAAAAAAAATTGGTCAAAAAGTTGGTTATTGTCAAGGAACAAGATCATGGTCTCATCATTTAGGGTTTGTCGACACCGAGGCATCCTAAAAGCTAAGCTTTTATCATTTAGGGTTTGTCGACGCCGAGGCACCCTAAAAGCCTAAGCGTACATCATTTAGGTTCTCATCGACACCGAGGCACCCTAAAAGCTAAGCTGGGAAGGAGAATTCTAAGTTGGGCCTAATCACTTGGCTCTATTGCCACCTATGGTTTAATGCAGCAAGAATAAAGGGGCAGTTGATCCTACTTAATTAAGTACTAAGATACCCCGGCCCATGCATTAGTCGCAAGTACCCCATATGTCCTATTTTTAGCAAAGTCATGCTAAAATTCACGGAAAATTTCAGCATGACCTTTGCTGAAAATAGGACATATGGAGTACCCGAATTTGCCGGAACGGAAGTTAATCGACATTCCGGCAAACTCAAGGGCCTCTCGGGGTACAGCAGCAGCATCACAAGTCCTAGATTATGATGATACAGCAGCAAGTTGAAAAAGTTGAAGTTCTCAGCATGAAGAATCACACAACACAGCACCTACATTATGATGATACATTTGGAGATTGCACATACAGTTTTCACATAAGCATAATTGTTCTGGAGATTGCACATACAGTTTTTGGCAGCACAACACCTATGACAGCACATACAGTTTTTTACATTTGGAGATTGCACATATAGTTTTCACATAAGCATGAAGAATCACACAACACATCACCTATGGCAGTTTTCACATACATGAAGTTCTCAGCATAAGCATAATTGTTCTGGAGATTGCACATACAGTTTTGGACAGCAAAAATTCAGAAAATGCATTTTTGTCAGTAACACAGAAAACAAAAACCATCAAAAAATTTGGGTACATATTTGGGTACCTCTATACAAGGTGGTGTATACAAGGTGGTACATATTTGGGTACACAGAAAACAAATACAATTTGGGTACATAAGTGTTATACATTTCTCTGAATAGTATAAAAGGTGGTGTAGATCTCTAAGGAGCTGCATTAAAAGGGAAGGGCGTGCGGCAAGATGCCATCAAGCTCCCAGCAGCAATGGTCACAAGTGACAGGAGCTATGCCTGCCACTAGAATGAGCACTTTTAATTTTTTGCTTCTTCTTTTTTTGAGATAGAAGCACTTTCAGTCTCAGAAACAAAGATCACACATCTTTATAAAATCAACTTTACAGGAAGTACTCGTGTTAGGAAACATTAATAAGTATCCAAGTGTTTTCAGTTCATTTTATACAAAAGACAAACAACAGCCCTTTTCTTTTGCACCGGAAGAAAATGCTAGTACTATGTGATAAGCTTTAGAAAATGGAGTACTTACAGCAACTGTGTAGCCTTGAGTACATTCCCAGGACCTGAAGGTTGTTCACCCTGCTCATATCAAATATTATGTTGTATTAGCAGCAAGTAGACAAGCCTCCATACATCACGCCCTAGTTATCTTATGCCAGTAAATATAAAATAAACAAACTTAATAGGTGGTTTATTTTTACTCTGCTCTCACCCTTCCTATTGCTTAGTTACTGTGTTCCCAATGTCAGTGAATTTGCAGTCTTCAAAGATCAGAAAGTTGTGCTCTTCAGCAATCTTCAGAAAACAATTTAAGAATCATCAAATAAAAACAAGCAATATAACAGTAGTTCTTGTGCTCATCCAGTAGCAACATCATTCATACATGATCAGTAGTCATGTACCAAATTTTTATTTAAACTGAATTTGCAAATCACCAAGAGCTCTACTAGTTTCAGACTAGATTTACAGAAACTAGCTGCCTTAAGATTGATAACAACAGAACCCACTAGCTGCCTTAAGCATCTCATCAAAAAAATAACAGGAGGGGATCCCTAACTACAAGTATGCTGATAACTAAAATCAAGCAGAAAACCTTGGATGGCTGCGGCGGCAGTTGCGGTCTGGCGGCAGGTGGGAGGAGACGGGGCGACAGCGGCGAGGCTCTCTGGGCTCTGGGGGAGAGGGCGAGGGGAAGCGAAGGCGAGGGAGGGGGTGGGTGGGTGCGGCGAAGGCGAGGGAGGGGGTGGGTGGGGGCGGCGGAGCCCGGGAGCTAGGTCGGCGTCGGTGCAGCGTCGTGCTCGCCGGAGGTAGCCATGGTGGGAGGAGGCAAGAAAACCTAGGGGGAAGGGGGGAGGGGAGGAGAGGGGAGGAATCACCTGTGGGAGAACGGCAGGCTGCCGTAGGAGAACACCGACGTCGAGGAGGCTGCGGGCAGCGGCGCGTCGAGGAGGCGGCGCAGTGGGTCGGGGGATGGGGGAAGGGAGGAAGGGGATGTACGTGCTGGGGCGGGGCGGCGAAGGAGCGGCGGGGCGCGGGGGCGGCGGCACGGGTGGATCTTGGCGAGGGAGAGGGACGAAGGGGAACTGGCGAGGGAGAGGGAGGAATTAGCTATAGTGGGGAAACATTCTAATGGCGCACCACGAAGCGGTGCGCCATTAGAATGTTTTTTTATATAGCAATGGCGCACCCACGATCGGTGCGCCATTAGTAAACTTTTTTTTATGTAGCAATGGCGCACCAGCCAGAGGTGCGCCATTAGTAAACTTTTATTATTATTATTTTTTGTTGCATGTAATAATTTTTTAGAAAATGAATATGAATATGAAACAGTAATAATTTTTGGCCTCGTGAAGGAGAAAGTATCGTTCTAGCTTGGGGGAGGCTTAAGTCAATGTTATATTCATGCCCCAATCATGAGCTCTCAAGAGAAATTATTATCCAGAATTTGTATGCTCGGCTTTCTCGTAATGATCAAACCATGCTTGATACTTCTTGTGCTGGTTCTTTTATGAAGAAGACTATTGAATTCCGGTGGGATCTTTTGGAAAGCATTAAAAGAACCTCTCAAGATTGGGAACTCGACGAAGGTAAAGATTCAGGTATTAAGCTTAAGTATGATTGTGTTAAATCTTTTATGGATACCGATGCTTTTCAAAAGTTTAGCACTAAATATGGACTTGACTCCGAGATAGTATCCTCCTTTTGTGAATCATTTGCTACTCATGTTGAACTCCCTAAAGAGAAGTGGTTTAAATATCATCCACCTATTAAAGAAGAAATTAAAAAACCAATACCAGTTAAAGAAGAAACTATACTTTATAATGTTGATCCAGTTGTTCCTACTGCTTATATTGAGAAACCTCCTTTTCCTGTTAGGATAAAGGAACATGCTA
Source organism: Triticum aestivum (assembly GCF_018294505.1). NCBI lineage: Eukaryota > Viridiplantae > Streptophyta > Magnoliopsida > Poales > Poaceae > Triticum > Triticum aestivum. Next base: position 566,740,716 of record NC_057808.1, read on the forward strand.
AAGTTTCAACTGTGGTTAACAAAAGCTCTGTTAGAACACCTAAACCAGATGAACAAATTAGAGTTGAACCTAATATTGCTATGGTTAAAGATCTCTTAGAAGAAGATGTGGATGGGCATGTTATTTACTTCTGTGTAGAAGCTGCTAGAATTGCCAAACCCGAAAAAGGGATAAAATAGACCAGTTGTTGGCCTGCCTGTCATTTCAGTTAAAATAGGAGATCACTGTTATCATGGTTTATGTGACATGGGTGCTAGTGTGAGTGCTATTCCTTACAAATTATATCAAGAAATTAGGGAAGACATAGCACCTACAGAGTTAGAAGACATAGGTGTTACTATTAAACTTGCAAATAGAGACACCATATCACCTTGTGGGATTATTAGAGATGTTGAAGTCTTGTGCGGGAAAATAAAATACCCTACTGATTTTCTTGTTCTTGGTTCCCCACAAGATGACTTTTGTCCCATTATCTTTGGTAGACCTTTCTTGAACACAGTTAATGCTAAGATAGATTGCCAGAAACAAAGTATGGGTGTTAGCTTTGGTGATGAGTCTCATGAGTTTAATTTTTCCAAGTTTTAGTAGAAACCATGATGAAAAAGAATTGCCTAGTAAGGATGAATTAATTGGTCTTGCTTCTATTGTTGTGCCACCTACTGATCCTTTAGAGCAATACTTGCTAGAACATGAAAATGATTTGCATATGCATGAAACAAATGAAATAGATAATATTTTCTTTGAACAACGTCCTCTACTTAAACACAATTTGCCTATTGAAACTCTAGGAGGTCCTCCTCCACCTAAGGGTGATCCTGTGTTTGAATTAAAATAATTGCCAGACACTTTGAAATATGCTTATCTTGATGAAAAGAAGATATATCCTGTTATTATTAGTGCTAACCTTTCAGAACATGAAGAAGAAAGATTATTGAAAGTTCTAAGGAAGCATCGAGCTGCTATTGGATATACTCTTGATGATTTAAAGGGAAGTAGTCCCACTCTATGTCAGCACAAAATTAATGTGGAACCTGATGCTAAACCAGTTGTTGATCATCAACATCGACTAAATCTGAAAATGAAAGAGGTGGTAAGGACGGAAATATTAAAACCTCTGGAAGCAGGTATAATTTATCCTATAGTTGATAGTAGATGGGTAAGTTATGTTCTGTGTCCCTAAGAAAGGAGGTATTACTGTTGTTCCTAACGATAAGAATGAACTTATTCCACAAAGAATTGTTACAGGCTATAGAATGGTAATTTATTTCAGAAAATTAAATAAAGCTGCTAGAAAATATCATTACCCTTTGCCTTTTATTGATCAAATGCTTGAAAGATTATCTAAGAACACACACTTTTGCTTCCTTGATGGATATTCTGGCTTTTCACAAATACCTGTTTCTCAACCTGATCAAGAAAAGACTACTTTTACTTGTCTCTTTGGAACTTATGCTTATAGACATATGCCTTTTGGTTTATGTAATGCACCTGCTACCTTTCGAAGATGTATGATGGCTATATTCTCTAACTTTTGTGAAAAGATTGTTGAGGTTTTCATGGATGATTTGTCTGTTTATGGGAAGTCTTTTGATGCTTGTTTAAGCAATCTTGAGCGAGTTTTGCAGAGATGTGAACAAACAAATCTTGTCTTGAAGTGAGAGAAGTGCCACTTTATGGTTAATGAAGGCATTGTCTTGGGTCATAAAATTTCTGAAAGAGGTATTGAAGTGGACCAAGCTAAGGTTGATGCAATTGAGAAAATGCCATGTCCTAAGGACATTAAAGGTATTCGTAGTTTCCTAGGTCATGCTGGTTTCTATAGGAGATTTATTAAAGACTTCTCTAAAATTTCTAGGCCTCTCACTAGTCTTTTGCAAAAGGATGTTCCTTTTGTTTTTTATGATGATTGTTTAGAAGCCTTTGAAACACTCAAGAAAGCCTTAATTTATGCACCTATTGGCCAACCACCTGATTGGAACTTGCCTTTTGAAATTATGTGTGATGCTAGTGATTATGCTGTTGGTGCTGTTCTAGGACAAACAGTGGATAAGAAATTGAATGTTATTCATTATGCTAGTAAAACTCTAGACAGTGCTCAAAGAAATTATGTTACTACTGAAAAAGAATTCTTATATTGTTGATTCAAAAGTGATTGTTCACACCGATCAAGCTGCTATTAAATATCTTATGGAAAAGAAAGATGATAAACCTAGACTTATTCGTGGGTTCTCTTGTTGCAAGAATTTGATCTTCATATCATTGATAGAAAAGGAGCTGAGAACCCCGTAGCTGATAACTTGTCTAGGCTTGAAAATGTGCTTGATGACCCACTACCTATTGATGATAGTATTCCTGATGAGCAGTTAGCTGCAATAAATGTTGCTAATAGTACTCCTTGGTATGCTGACTATGCTAATTACATTGTTGCTAAATATTTACCACCTAGCTTTACATACCAACAAAAGAAAAAATTCTTCTATGATTTAAGACATTACTTTTGGGACGACCAACATCTTTATAAAGAAGGAGTTGATGGTATTATTAGACGTTGTGTACCTGAGCATGAACAGGGACAAATCCTACGGAAATGTCACTCCGAGGCTCATCGAGGGCATCATGCTGGAGATAGAACTGCTCACAAGGTATTGCAATCTGGATTTTATTGGCCTACTCTCTTCAAGGATGCCTGTAAGTTTGTCTCATCTTGTGATGAATGCCAAAGAATAGGTAATATTGGTAAGCGTCAAGAAATGCTTATGAATTATTCACTTCCTGTTGAACCATTTGATGTTTGGGGATTTGATTATATGGGACCTGTTCCTTCCTCTAATGGGTATACACATATTTTGGTTGTTGTTGATTACGTTACTAAATGGGTAGAAGCTATTCCAACTAGTAGTGCTGATCACAACACCTCTATTCAAATGCTTAAGGAAGTTATTTGCCCAAGGTTTGGAGTCCCTAGATATTTAATGACTGATGGTGGTTCGCACTTTATTCATGGTGCTTTCCGTAAAATGCTTGCTAAGTATGATGTTAACCATAGAATTGCATCACCCTATCATCCTCAGTCTAGTGGTCAAGTTGAGCTTAGCAATAGAGAAATAAAATTAATTTTTCAAAAGACTATTAATAGGTCCAGGAAGAATTGGTCTAAGAAATTAGACGATGCACTTTGGGCTTATAGATCAACTTATAAAAATCCTATGGGTATGTCTCCTTACAAAATGGTTTACGGAAAAGCTTGTCATTTACCTCTTGAGTTAGAACATAAAGCTTATTGGGTAGTTAAAGAACTCAAATACGATTTCAAACTTGCTGGTGTAAAGAGGATATTTGATATAAGCTCATTAGATGAATGGAGAACCCAAGCTTATGAAAATGCAAAGTTATTCAAAGAAAAAAGTTAAAAGGTGGCATGACAAAAGAATCCAAAAGCGTGAGTTTAAAGTCGGAGAATATGTTCTTTTGCACAACTCTAGTTTCAGATTCTTTGCAGGCAAACTCCTCTCAAAATGGGAAGGCCCCTATGTTATCGAGGAGGTTTACCGGTCCGGAGCCATCAAAATAAATAATTTCGAAGGCACTAACCCGAAGGTTGTCAACGGATAACGCATAAAGCATTATATCTCAGGTACGCCCATTAATGTTGAAAGTAATATTATCCAAACTTTGACACCGGAAGAACACATAAAAGAGTCCTTCCGGAACACTCCATAATCGTCCAAATAAGGAGGTACACAGTACGGTAACTAAACAGACTCCGAAAAATCTGCAAAAATATTTTTTGTCAGTTTTTGAATAATTTAGAATTTTGGGAATAAAGAAACTACCAGGAAGCGTCCCCTGGTGGGCACAATACACCAGGGCGCGGTAGGCTTGCCTGGCGGGCCCAGGTGGGTTGTGCCCACCTGGGACACCTACTGTACTCCGTTTTTCTTGTGTACATGCGCTTCGTCAGATAGCATTGTCTGCTCTGAAGACCTTGTTTCCACTCCAGATTTTTCCATGACCGTGCCGAATGGCTGACGCACAGGAAGAGTAATTGAATGTACTAAAATTGTTGACAAATTTAACACATAATAAAAAAATGATGGCATGATATAATTCACATATAAGATGACTGGCTAACCAGGGTGGCATTGCAAAATTCACATATATGATGCATGGCTAAACAAAATGGCATCGCATGATTCACATATACGATAAAGAAACTAAACAGATGGCATTGACACAAAGCATGTCTAAACTAAGCATATGACATCTTTAATGTATACAGTAAGCAATGCAAGGCACCATATGCATGATATTACCAACATCACCATGCCAAGTTAGAGCGAAGACCTCATGGGGTAAATAGGAGTGGTCTTCTCCTTCTGAATCCCCCTCAGAACAGTTATCTTCCTCTTGATTACGATCCGGAATGGGTGGAGGGGGGCTGCCTTTGCGCCCACCATGGAGCGACGTCTGCATGAAATATTATTGCCACGCAAGGCTCGTCTCTTTTGCTCTACATGATCAGTTCCATTGTGTACAATAACTGGCATGCATAGGAATAAAACATAGTGAGATTATGTAAGGAGTGCATGCACAAATCCAGAGTGATGGTAGCAAACTGTGGATAGACCCAAAACCAATGATAGCAGGCAGATAATAGCTTTAGTAAAAAAATACAGATAATGGCTCCTTTAATGTTTGTTTGCACCCAACATGAAACTCATAGTAGACACCTGAGATTAACCAGATAGTAGACAGATAGTACTGATTGCTGCCCCAATATGTACCCCACAACCATTTAAAAACTCAAGTTTCAGCATTAGTTTGGACCTGACTCGGAGTCTAATAGGTGAACACGACGATAATGTAGCATGTCATCATATTAAGCGACGCATAATGTAAGCAGACACGAAAGAGTGCGACCTCTCTTGCGGACCCGTGTAGTCCTCAAGGTCATCTGCTCAGTTGATGATGGTAATGCAGTTGTCGTGGTTGCCGGCGGCGGGGAAGAAGATCTGAGGCGGCGAAAGACAGTCTGGAGAGCGGATCCCTGCTGTGGTGAACCCTTCCATCGTTGGAGCAGCTGAGCTGGGGTGGAACACAGCGCCGCAGGAGCAGGACAAACCACACAAGGTTTTCTTTGACACATCTGTAACAGAAGTAATTGAGTAAGGGCTTGTTTGAATTTGAGGATTCTAACAATGCAGGGATAGGAAATAGACAGGAATAGGATAGGAATGCACGTGCAAAACAGATAATTTAAAAACACAGGATTTCCGCCAATCTGGGTGTTTGATTCACAACAATTGGAAGATCACAGGATGCAAAAAAGCATGGTGAGATTAAGTCAAACCACGAGAAAATGTACGGTTATAATGCTATTATGCTACGATCTCTTAGTCTTGTGCTTGATGAATAGGAATATGAAAAGGAGGACAAGTGGAAATTAGAATTCCTACGGTTTTTCTTTCAAGGAGACACTAAAGGAACAAATCCTACAGTTTTGCTTTGATCCATTCCTTTGCACCAAATTCATGAAAAGTAGTACCATAGGAAACTTTCCAATTCCTATGTTTTTCATTCACTTTTCCTTTCAAGAACTGGCGATTCTAGTAGGCAGGCTTGAGCAAGGAAAATCCTACACTAAAAAAAAATGTTTTTGTGCTACTTCTATTACTTTGGACCCAGGCCACTGCCATACTAGCTCAACTCCCAGGCACATCGACAAATGCACAGCTCGAAAGCGCGGAGATAAATAATGATGGCGTTCATGAGAGTCCATCACGGATAGCTAAGTTGCCTGGTACCTCGCTGCTTGTCATATAGTAGGATAAAATAATCATATTTCCCGTTACTACGAGTGCTCAGTGGACAATATATATAACATGTAGAGTAAAAAAGAGATGCAACAAGTGTACAACCTCTTTGGCGAAGCCATGTCGATCTCAGCGTGATTGGGTTGGCCGGTGAGGATGCTCCGGCTGACTTGGCTGTCGGAGGAGGGGAAGAAGATCTTAGGCGTCTGGAGATGGAGCCCGAGGTACTGCTCCGCTGTGATGGAGGGTTTCGTCGTTGGAGCAGCTCCGGTGAGTTGTACGACGCCGAGGCTGAAGCAGGACAAGAGAGACAACGTTAAGCTGAGTGGAATTCTAATAGCATCTCCAATACATGACGTAAAATACATAACCACAAAGTGCTAGATGTAAAATACATCAGCCGGTCATCTCTGAACTTAACTGTCGATACTGAATTTAACTATCGAAACTGAACTTAATTGTCGAAACTGAACTTAACTGTCGAAACTGAATTTTGCTGTCGAAAATGAATTTTGCTGTCGAAACTGAATGCACTAGCAAGGTGAGGCTACACGTCGGTCGACTGACTTTTTCATCTCTGGTCAGTCGATTTTGCAGCCGTTGGATACGAAATCAAGGGCTAGCCACCACCGGCTAAACAGCAGCCCCCCGCCGCCCGCGGCCGACGGTGCGCAGCCCCGCCAGCCCCGAAAAAACTCCCCACCGCCTGTCCACCGCCGCCCCGGCCATCCCTCTAGCCCCCCCCCCCCCCGTGCCGAGCTTTTTCTCCGGCGATCCCCACGCCAACGCCCCGCCACCGCCGGCGACCACCGCCCCCACCCTGAACCCTAAGATAGATAGTGGGGTACCTCTCCAGCGAGCCCCCTCCCTGCTGCGGCTGGTTCTTCCTTCACCCCAGCGAGCCCCCCCCCCCACCCCCTGAAAATCGACTGACCCAAAAGTCGATTCAGTTGACTGAAGTGTAGCTAAATCGGAGCAGCATCGCAAGCAAGAGCAAGAGCGAGAGCATCAGCGCGAGCAAGAGCAATAGCAAGAGCAGACCAGGCAGGGGACCGAGAGCAAGAGCAGAGCAGCAGCGCGAGCGAGAGCTAAAGCAGCAGCAGCTCCTACTGATGTGGACGTCGCCGCCGAGGGAGCGGCATCGTGGAGAAAGTGGCCGGCGACGCCGCCGTGGATGGAGCCGCGCCGTGTCAGCTCGGGACCGAGCGCCGGCAGCACCGTGAGATCGAATCAAGAAGAAAATGCGGTGATTAGTGTACAACCTCTTTGGTGGCGCCGATTAGGCTGCAGCTTCATCCGAGGAAACGGTGATGATGATGCTCTTCCGGTGGTGCAGGTGAAGACGGCGGTATGGGAATGGAGGTGGCGCGAAAGACGAGGGGAAGATCGGGGCAGCTCCTTGGAGGAGGAGGACGGGGTGGCTGAACCGGTGGGACGACGAGATCGACGACGGATCCTCATCCGGTACGGTGGATGAGGGACGTCGAGGTGTGGCTGTCGACGACGTCGTCGGGGAAGAGGCTCCGGCTGGGTGGCGGACGGAGCAGGGTGTGGGGCTTCGTCGCGGGTTTTCGTGGCCTCGGTGTACGAATGGGTGGGCGGATGGGATGGCACTGGGGAACCATGGCTTGGGACGCGCTTGTCCGAAATGTGGGGTAAGTTACGAAAGTACCCCCACCGAAGCGGTTCTTTCGGTTCCGGGGTACCATGGGCATTTCGTGTGTCGGGATTTCACAGGAGGTGCGAGTTTTCGCGCGCGTTGTAATTTCGGAATAGCAAGGCGCGGGTTGAGATGGAGGGAGTTGTCGGAGCACAACGAGACAATGATATATCTTAAATATTTCGGGCTAACAAGGCGCGGGTTGAAATTTCCGGACAAGCCTAACGTGTACTGTACCAAATCAATGCGCACTACAAATGTCATTCAAAACTTTGAATTCATTTTATGTTCAATTAAAATATTTCGCTACGTGTATAATGCACGCAACCTACTACTCAAATGAACGTTTTAGTGCATTCCAAACGTATATACTACCGCTTCAATATGAACTAAATTTGAATTCGTTTCTCTATTTGAATAAGATCTACAGTAATGATTGTTGTGAAGTCAAAGCATTTGAATTCGTTTCTCTGTTTTAATAAGATCTACGATCATCATTATTGTCAAGTTAAACCATGGTTTGTGTATTATCTTCACAGCACACCACATGATTAGTCTCGAGTTACATATGAACTATGTGTACTATATGAACTCGAACTCGATTTTTTGAATCCACTTTATGTTGATTTCAAATCACATTACATTTCTAGCTCTAGCTAGATCTTCATAATCTAAACCATGTCTCATATGTATAATGTGTTTATCACATTATGTATGGTGCCCCGCCCCCTACGCCTACAAGTATTTAGATGTGAGTTGCAAACACCACACATTACCACAAATTCAAATAAAATGTGAGAATGTTCGATATATAGTATTGTTTAGATTGTTCGATATTTAGTTGTAAGCTGCAAACGCCACACATTATCACAAATTCAAATAAAATGTGAGATTGTTTGATGTATAGTATGGTTTAGATTGTTCGACATTTAGCTGTGAGTTGCAAACGCCATGCATTATCACATTATGGTATAACATGTGCACAACACGTGTATCACCGCTATATTCATGCATGCATATGTTTAAAACACTATGATCTCCTATTCAAATATATGAATCCGCTTTCATATCAAATTATGATCTTTGTTAGTCTCTTACACCCACACAATCCTCTAACCTTTGTAGCTACCACTAACTTTCTCTCGTGCATGCACACGCCCTCCTCGCCCTCCCCTCCCTCGGCATTCTATCCACCGGGCACATTCATTTTTTTCTTTAGTCGTTCTCCCAGAGTCTCCACAACTCCTTTCCGACACACACAGATCGATAAACCTCTCCAGCGATGCCTGCCTACAACATACACACGCACCTTCAATCTCCTCCTTTATGTGTCCTTGCCTCGTGTCTCTCATACGGTCACACACACGTGTAAACTCTCGCCCCTCTTTTCATCGATCTCACAACCGCACACTCCTCCCCCTATCTAGCTAGTAGCTGGGCCTCTCGCACCACCTCCTAGCTCCATTCTCTCTGTCTATCCGTCTCGCTGGGCCTTATTTGCCTCTAACAAATGGACGTACACCGACCGATCTCCCGCTATACATATAGCTAGCTAGGTCCTTATAACTCGTTTTTACCCACGCGTCGATCGATCTACCTCATTAGTTATGTCTCTCCCTTCCTCCGACAAACAACAATTGATCTACCGATCTAGTTAGGTTTGCTTACCAAACACATGGTTCCCCTTCATCATCCATGGATGCGTCCCGACAGATCTATCACGCACAGGCACACACAGAAACACATCCCCACTCTTATTGATAACATTGCAGTTCCACCCTCAGTTTGTCTAGTAGGCCTCTCCCACCATCTTCGAGAAGCAACTCCATCACCCATCCAGCACTCTACCCCTCTCCCTCCCTCTCTCTCTCCTCTCTCTCTCTCTGTCCCATCATATTTCCCGTCCTTCAGTTATGTATGGATGTCGACCGATCTCCCTCAAGACATAGCTGGGTCTCTCCTTCTCAACACATATACGAGTCGTTCTACCTCTATAGTTAGGCCTCTGCCTACCCCTCCCCCCACCCCCTCCCCCCCACACACACCGATACATCGAGCGCTCTAGTCATGTCTCCCTGCCACACACAAACTTGACATGTGCCCTCTGACGTTCCGGTAGGTCAGTCGCCCTATATCTTTGACTTGCACACACACACAATTTCGATGGCTCTCTTCATCGATCTCGCACCCACCCACTTGATCCTCTCTTCGACTCTATCGATATCTATGACCCCTCCCTCTCTTCTCATGGATTGCCCGACCCTCTATATATGATATGGATAGGCCTCCATTTCACACACATTGCATGCAAAATTTTGTTTGAGATGTCATCGACACATATTCCCACAAATACATTCACGAAATCAACCCCCACCCCAAAACAAAAAACACTCACAAACGCGGTTTATATCTCTCAAACACACCCACGTAGGTGGGGGACGTGCACGAAGAGAAGAGGTGCATGCACGGCGCACGTACTCCCGTCTCTTTCCCAACCACACCCGCGCGGGTACACGGTGGAGCTCATTTCTGTACGAAAAAGGCAGCTGACGTGGTAATTTGGCACGTGTACTGGTTGTCCACTTGGTGGAGGGAGGATCGTCTACCACGGGTGAACAAACAAATTGCGACTTGACGCGTTATGTTAAAAAAAGAGGCAACCCATGTGGGGCCTACCTTAGAGGCAAGGCTCTATACACTGGAGTACTTTTGATGTGTCCCGTCAACTCGGAGAACGAGGAGAAGCTTGCTTAGTACGCCGTCTCCCCCGCCCACAGGCGCGGTGGAGTACTGTCTGCCCTACGCCCGCTCCCTCGCCCATGCGCGCGGTGGCTCGCAGGACGAGGAGAAAAATTTACTACTCCCTCCGTTTACTCCTCGTCCCTACTACCTTGGTTATAGAGATTATATCATATTGTTTGGAATATATATATCCTTTAGTAGATTTCAATATGAACTACTAGTACATACTCCAAACACTGATGTATATAGACGTATTTTAGAGTGTAGATTCACTCATTTTGCTCCGTATGTAGCACTCCCCCTCGCCCCTCGACCCTCGCCCACGTGGTGGACGTCCAGAAATTCATTCGGTCTCATATAGCCAGAACGATATATACTGCACTACCATTATTGCTTGACTTCCCGAAGAGGCGAAGAGCAATCGCAAGGTTAATATTTTGGAGATGCCAAGCGCAAGGTTATAGGAGAACGAGTAGTAGGTGCCGCGTCATTTATAAATAAAGTTTTTTTTTCTTCAGTGGCACGTACACAATATCATAGGTTCATATGGAGAGAAAAGGAAACCGCTCCACTATATACATAGAGAGGACGGGCCAGCCTACACGGTTGCTTGCTGGGGTTGCTCTCTTCACACTCTCTCACACAAAATGACTGTGGCCACATCTCTAACATCCCGGCGGATCACGTCCGCCGGGGGAAGGGGTGGATGCTTAGTGTAGATGCGGTCGCCGTCGCCGACGGCGAAAACCCACTGTCGGCACGTCCCGATCAGGGGTCCCCGCCGTTCTCTCTCACAAAGCCGGTGAGGTTGCCTTCGTCCCTTGCTCACTGCCGCGACGTGGGCAGTTGCCGCCTCCCGCCGCCCTCCTCAAGGTTGAGCTACGTCCCGACATCCTCAGGTACAACTCCCTTTACAGCCGGCTTGCACCACTGCTCCAGCTGCCCACATCACTCCATGTGGATATTTCTCTACTTCTTTGCCCCGCACATACCTCTACTGGCTTCTACGTACTGTATTTGTGATGAGTTTATGTCTCATCAACTAGTCCCAGTAATCTTATTCTAATCACGCTTCTTCAATTTCTTTGCCACAGGGATGCTCATCTCGATTTTGGTGAAACTGCACAAAATGATCCGATGGTCAAAAGGTTGCAAACTTCATTTCTTAGGAAGCTCGAACGTTGCCAGCAAATTGAAGCCTGGTTAGGGTTCACGGTTCAAGGGCTAGGGACTGCATGGATCGTTTTTTTCTTTAGCTGCCTCTGTTCCAAAATAAGTGTCAACTTTAGTAGTAGTACAACTTTGTACTAAAGTTTGCATAAAGTTGAGACACTTATTTTGGAACGGAGGGAGTACATATTTGCTATGATCTGTCAATCATTGAGATGCAATAGCATGCATGTTAGTCTCCTTTGTATTTGATGAAATGTTGCAACGGGCAACCTTGGACGCAAGATACATGTAACAGAAGCTGGAAGCTTCATAGCATTGTACAAATTTATCTCGCTGATAAATTACAGTACGTACTATACTAGTACTTCCTCCGTTCCTAAATATAAGTCTTTGTAGAGATTTCACCATGAACCACATGCGGATGTATATAGATGCATTTTAAGTGTAGATTCATTCATTTTGTTCCGTATGTAGTTCACCTAGTGGAATCTCTACAAAGACTTATCTACTAGTAATAGCTAGCCCCACTACTAGGAATTCTCTATCCTCTCCTTGAGCCACATCATCAAAATTAATGTAGCCGTTAGATGAACTAAATCAGTCCATAATAGCCGTCTGATCTAGACGTTGAGAGGCTCCGCACTAAGCCACATGCAAGCATGCAGAAATACCGTGGCATGCATGTGAGTGGGTTTTAAATCACATCAACATGTCTGCACGCAAGCATGCACCGGTAGCATGCATGTAAGTGAGCTTTTAAGTCCCATTAACATGTCAAAAAGAAAAATATAATCCCATTATGCAGTAGGAGTTGGCTGATCTTTTTTCCTTACGTGGGATGATCTAAATGATGATGGGAGTTTTTTTAGTTTGGCTACCACATTTGTCATGCGGTTATAGAGTTTTTTTAGTTCTATGAAATCGATAATTTTACGCAGAGAGATATACGGCTGTTCCGCGGCAACGCGCGGGGACTCATCTAGTATTTAGGAACGGAGGGAGTACTATGTAAAGAGTTAGGTGTCGCACGGTGTCCAGAAAATATGGTGATAGTGTGAGGTGGGCCATGTAATCACTGAGCCTGCGTGTTTTCACTGCTCTTGCACTCCTCCGCTGTAAGAATGGAGAAAATTGTAATCTAGTAGTACCTCCTTTCGCCGAAAGCGTGGGACATCCAGCAGTCCTACCACCTCAGTAATAAAGACCAATGAGCCGTCAAATCACATAGACCCAGCAGTAAGTTGGACGGACGAAGCAACCATCACTCTTGCGCCAGTGAGAGGTCGCGTCCGCTCTGCCCGGGCATGAATGCGGCACCGATTCTTTGGAGCGGCGCTGACCGTTTCGGGCGGGAAGCGCGCGCGGGCGATGGAGGGGCTTTGGGTGGGCCAGGCTGGTCAGGAGCGGGCGTGGCAGCTGTCCGCATGTCCCTACCGGACACGCCCGGAAACGAGAGGATGCACCGACTCTCGCGGCTAAAATCGTACACTACACACCATCTCTCTGTAGGAGTAGGTCGATCTGTCGCTCTCTCTAACACACACATGCTGTTAAACACACACACACACACACACGCGCACACGCACGCACCTTGGTCCCGCTGCACCTTCTAACGTGACTTATTACACCTAGACGGAGGGAGTAGTAAGTACGAGATACGGTGGCACACTGACTTAGGTCGAATACAAGTGCCCAAAATTGTGTGCATGTTATAATAAGGATTCACTTAAAATAGTACGTGAGCGAACAGAGGGATCAATTGGACAGTGTTCCCGAGCAGTAGCGAGATGTGTGAGGTAAGATACACCGCTGGCGCTTTTAATTTTTCTTATTAATTTGTTTGTTTCACCCTCTGACTGGTGGGACCCAACGTACTACGTGGAGAGAGGTAAGGTGACTAAGGCTGCATTATTTCTGCACCACTGTGGATAGTCTTACCACCAAAGCCACATGACACGATTATGATTTAAATCCCAATGACTCCCACACACACACAAAAACACGGCATGCTTGTCACACGAATGCAGGAATGTATAAAAGGTTATTTTCCTCTCGTTGAACATAACGGGAGGGTTGTGTAGCTGGTTAGCCTGTTCGCTCATCAAACTTGAGGTCTCGGGTTCGATAACTACACTTGAGCATAATTTGTGCCAGGAGGATTCTTTGACTGGTCAAAATGGATGGATACGGAGCTATACGATCTCGTAGTGACCGTATAATCACCTCATCACATATAAGTTGCAGCCTCGGCGCTTGTTTTCTAGGGTTTGCACGCTTCACACTCTCTCTCCAGTATATATATACACGCTGGAGCCTCAGCGCTTGTAGTTGCTCTCTTCACACTCTCTCACCCTCTCCAGATCTAAACAAGACTTCGTTGGCCTCTCTCTCCCCTCACTGCTGCTCAAAGAGCCGGCAGGATCCGTCCACCGGGAAGGGAAGGAGGCTTAACGTTGTCGCCGTCGGCGAGGGAGGGAATCCACTACCGGCGCAGCTGTTCACTTTCACCCAGCGACGGCGCGGGAGGGCCTCCGACCCCTTCTTCTTCGTTGCCGTCCCGTCGCCCACCGAACCACGCCCCAAGAACCTTAAGGTATAATTTACTTATTCCACATGCATTGCTCTAGCTGCATGTATACCATGAATCTAGGATGTGGTTCAAAGAGGAAAGGAGTGGGGGAAGTAGTGGGAAAAGTTGTATAGCATGAATCTAGGACGTGGTTCAAAGAGGAAAGGAAGGGGGAAAGTTGTATAGCATGAATCTAGGACGTGGTTCAAAGAGGAAAGGAATGGGGGAAAGTAGTGGTGAAAGTTGTATCGCATAAATCTAGGACGTGGTTCAAAGAGGAAAGGAAGGGGTGAAAGTACTAGTACAGACTGGCTATCCAGCACCTACGTTGGTCGAAAAGGGAAAACAATGACAAACGCAGTACGCACATATGTAACGAACGGATCTTTTGTTTTGGGGGACAAGGCTGTAGAGTTTGAGCAAGACTAGATTTGCTGCGCTCACATAGGGAAAGGTGTCTAAAGATAACAAAACTGGGACCAACACAAATATGCTCCTTGGTTATTTGTTCTTTGTTGCAACAGACTGTGCATGACCAAGTACATCGGTAGATGTACATGGTGCTGGTGCGTCCACTGTCCCGTGCAACTCTTTAGCTGTTGTTAATCTAAGGCCCTGTTTGGTTAAAAACTCCCTAGTCCCTACCTGCTTGGTTCCAGGGACTAAACATGGACTAGAGGTTATTAAATGACATGCTAAAAGACCATGTTACCCCTAGTAATGAACTAATAGAGACAAGGTGCGATGCGTGGCAGGGGCAACTGTTGGAAAAGTCCCAAAAAGACTCCCTCGGGGTCTTCTTTCTTTAGTCCCAAATGCCCACTTTTAGTCCCTAAAAGTCCCTCCTGTTTGGTTTAGATGGGACTGACACGGAGTTTTTTTAGTCCCTACACCAAAATGTCCCTGTAAACAAACACCCTCTAATAATGCCGCTGGAAAATTGATGCAATGCCACAGTTAAAAGCAAATTACATGTTTAACGAATTTTATTGTTAATATAATCTCTATGTTAATATTAATCAATGCCACCGTTTGAGAAATGCTACTGTCTTGCTTTCTTTCCCATTTAGATAAGGTAGATGCTTCTTTTTGTTGGCTTCTGTGTCATCCACCGTTATTGACCACTAGTTGTTTCCTTTGCACCTCTGTGTAAACAGGGTTATCTACTTCACCTCGTTGCCATTGTGACCTTTTGTTGCACTGCACAAAACACTTTTGTTTTAAGAGTGTTTTGTGCAGTTCAACCAAAATGTCACACCGACAACGTTGCTTGATTGCTTGATCTTAGTGGAACTGCACAAGAGGAGATCTTACTTCCTATCCGTGTTGGCAAATTTGGTTCAGATCTTCTTCTTGTGAGTTGTTTGAATTCCGCATCATGAGAGGTCAGTACTAGCCTTCTTTCACATGATTCTGCAGTGTGCTTTCATATGTTGTGCTACTTGTACGGTAATGTTGCTTGATTTTAGTGAACTGCACAAATGGAGACAAGACTTCCAATCTGTATGTGCACCGTAATATCCCATTGAGGTAAGATAAGGATATTTCACAACTGTTGGCCTGTATTTTGCCACTTTCATCAGAAAATTAATGTCATTGTTTAGTGCTATACTTGTGCTCCCTAATTGACATGCCAAATCTTACATTGAAGGCGAAGCTTGTCTGTTATTGAACCAAGTGATGAAGGGGAAGAACAAGCGGAAGAAAAACAAAAATCAACTCCCGGTGCTGTAATGAAGCACTGGAACTGTGATGACACAAGTAATGATATAGTTTTGCATCTTAATTTATTGCTATGGCTGGAACGAGCAATTGTTTTGCCACTGATTTGATGCCACTCTTAATGTAATACGTAATTATCTCTACTTGTGCAAACAGGGATCTTCTTTGAAGATACCATATATTTTAGTGGAACTGCACAAGAAGATGTTGGAAACATTAAACTAATCGAGGAGTATATAGTAAGCATGGCCACCACAGTAGATAGCAACAGATGGTTCCGGAGAAGTGCTTCATCTGTATGCTCTACACAATAAGCCTCCTGACAAAGGTTGGTACTCGCCCACTGATTTCATCCATATGATTGAGCTTTGTCATCTCTATTGGTGTTGTGCTACTGTTTAGATACTGTCATGAAAAAGTGGTATTGTCCTTGAGAAGTGCTTCATCTGTGTTGTTTTAAATATTTCCTTTCCTTTTTTCGAGCAAACAGGGATGCTAGCATTTAGTTGTCCTCTTGTCTTTGCACAACAGGATCATCTTCCTCTGAAGAAGAATATGGAGTACGTGAAGTGACTAGTTCCGATTATGCCAGGATGAAGAAGCCCTGTCTATCTTCTCATCAGAAGGAGCAGTTGAAGGATGGTTACATTACTCCCCACAAGACCAAACTAACTTCAGCTCAGAAGGACTGACAAATCTCCATTTTTTTGCTGTGATGCGCGAGTACAATGTTGTTCTAGGATTCTTTCTGGTGAGTTCCATTTTTCTAAAAGTGTGCTCTACATGGACCATGTAGGTGCCTGTTTAAACTGTCAATTCATAGTACAGTTTGCTTTATACTAATCACTTTTTTGTATTTGTGCAAACAGGGGTGCTCAGCTTGATTTCAATGGGAACTGCACAAAATGTTCATGAATACATCGAATCATTCATTTCCACCACAAGAAAGGAGGTGCCGATAAGTTCAAGGCGTTGCAACATATAAGGGCGAAATCATACAAGCTACGCGCGAATTTGGTTGATTTTGGTGGAACTGCACAAAAAGAACAGCTGGTTTATTTAGCACGAGGTGCCATGTCAATGTCCGAACTGATGGCAAACCCTGCCCATTCCACAATCGTAGGCATTTGATATTTTGGAATGGGACAACCTTGTCAAATTTTGCTCATTGATTTTAGCAAGACATGCGTTTGATATTTTCGAATGGGACGCCCTTTGCTGTCAGCAGCGTCGATCAATTTTTTCTTTATTCTTTAGTTGTGAAGTAAATATTGCCTCTGACATGTGAGTCGCTGAGATGCATAATCATCGATTGTTTTGAATGTTCTCTATGAATTGCCAGCCCTGTGTGTTTGATTGCAATGTACAGAAACGCTAAAAAGCTGCTCAAACTCTTTGTACTCCTTCTGTTCCTTTTTACTTCGCACATTGTGAAAGTGCATACTTTTTTCTATAAAATTGGTCAAAGTAGAGATACTTTGACTGCAGACAAAACTTGTATGCAGACTAGAAAGGACCGGAGGGAGTACATGTGAAACTTCTGCAAACGAGGTGATCACCCTGGGAATAATGCTAGTACGTATTGTTTTGCATGTTCATCCAATGCGAGTGATACAGGAATTCAAACTAATCGAAATAAATTCATTCATACATGGTCGGATTTCATATAAACATGTCGGATTTCATTACATTTCATACATTCTTCAACTAAAAAGGGGTGCGCTGGAGGTGTAATGAATTAACCGAAGCTACCCACATGTGTCCCGCAGAGCCGAACAGAAGCTTCAATGACTTAACTGCAGGTGCAGTTGCGTAACTGACATGTGGCCTCTTGGGCCCACGTGTCAGTCAGCCAACTGCACCAGCAGTTAAGTAGAAGCAGTGTTCTTCTCCAACACAGCTCTCCGACTCCACGTCGCCGCCAAGAAGCTAACCGGCCGTCAATGGTCAACCCGCCTAGCTTGGCTTCAACCGGAGGGTAGCAGCGGTGGCCTTACTTGGACCCGAGCGGCGGCGACCTACCGTGTTCTACTCTTCCTCGTTTTCTGTGTGGCGCGGCCTCGTTGGCAGCGGGGCGGGGCCTCGGCGGAGCCGGCGATGTCCTCTGTCTCGTTGCCGGCGGGCGGCACCACGGCAGAGCGGTGGAAATCCTCCCCCTCGTTGCCGGCAGGGTGGGGCCTCGGCTGAGCCAGCGATGTCCTCTGCCTCGTTGTTGGCGGGGCGGGGCCTCGGCGGAGCCGGCGGTGTCCTCTGCCTCGTTGTTCGCACCGCGGGGCCTCGGCAGAGCAGGGCCTCGTCGACGCTAGCGGAGCGGGCACTCGGAGCCGGCATTGTCCTCTGCCTCGTCCTCGGTCTCGCCAAACAGCGCCTCTCCCGCTTCATCGCCCTCTTTGTAGGCGGCCGCAATCTCCGCCACCCGCATGCGGTACCGCCAGCGCTCGAGGCGGCCCTCGCGGGCGGACCGGTACGAGTCGAGCAACGCCTCCTGCTCCGCCCGCTCCGCGACGATCTCCTCCTCCGCCTGCAGGTGCTCCTGGAGGAGATGGTGGTTGTAGGCGGCGTCGGCATGCGCCTCCCGGAACTTCTCCTCACGCATCTGCCTCACCGTGTCCATATATTGGGCACGGGCCTCGCCGATGGTCATGGTGCAATGCACCGGCAAGGATGGCGCGGAGGAGGGGGTTGGCGCCTGATCGTCGACTACCATGTTCTCCATTGGGACGTCGTCGTCCTCCGACCGCCTGTCGGCCAGCCGGTCGACAGCAATGGCTGCCATCTCCTTGTGGTCCATCGTCCGCCCGTCCCGAAGAGCGCTGGAGCGCGAGGAAGCCATGGTGGACAGTAGTGGTGTGGACGGGAGAAAGGGAACGGATGCGGATGACTGCGGCTATGGCCGGCGCAACAGTTTATATAGCAATGGTGGGCAGCGGAGGGACGGACGTGTGGCGCCGGAGTAGCCGCCTCGGCAACCGCGTATCATTAATGTGGGCGGCAGATGGACGGATGGACGGCACTTGTGTCGTTTGAAGGCGGAGCAATCGCCTGCACCGGGAAGCGGGGCGGGCGACGCTGACTGTTTCGGGCGGAAAGCGCGCGCGGGCGAGGAGATGACTTTGCTTGGAGAGGATGACAATGAGGACCCACCAGGGCCATAGCCTCACGTACGCAAGTGCCTCCTTATTATATATATATAACTATAATTTTTTTTGCTTCCTCCTGGTTTCCTGACATCACGGTCCCACACTATTGTCAACCTATGTAGTCAATAAACGAGAGAATTGCGCAAGAAGTGGCCGACAGCTGGGACCAAGCAGCTCGAGCAGTATTTGTGTCTTTGAGGTGTGAGCACTGCAGAGTTTTTCGATGTTTAGCCCAGATATTAATTTTTCTCCTCTGAACAACAACGAAAACATCGCTGCAGGTATTAACTGGGCGGGCTGTGGCCCGTCTAGCCCAGGCCAGATATCCATCCCAGATATTAATTTTTTTCAAGCTGAAAATGGCTAGCCCAGCTATACTTTTTTTAGGAATACCCAGGCAAGGTCAAGTTGTTATTCTCCGCCCCGCTGGGCTGCAAATCTTTCCTAGGAGGGATGCATTAGGCTTAACAAGAAAATGGGCTTTAAGAAATAATAAATGGGATGTAATTATAAAAACTGGGCAGTAACTATAAAAAATGCACCAAACACGTAATTACTTTATAAAATATTATTTTTGGATATTGAAATTTTAATTTCATTAATTGTTGCGAGCGCAATGTTTCGTTGGATTTTTACGTAATATAAATTTATATTGAAATTGTATTTAATCTGACTAGAAATTTCGGGATAAAAATATTTCGGATCCCATCAAAATGTGGGAAATTTTATTGAATTCTGTTTTGAACGGTTGGTTGAAATGGGCTGTACTTTTAACAAACTACAAATGGGCTGTGGTAAATTCCATTAGAATTCAAAAATGGTATGCACATTCTTACAAATCTCAAATGGGCTATAAGTTCTCTGCCACACACTTGTGGCCTTACTAAGTTCACGCGTCCCCTAAAAAAAGAGAGTTGACGCGTATGCAAGGCTTTGTGAACTTATAGTCAACACACAGTTCTAGCAGCAGTGGTCGTTGGATGTCCATCCAACGGATGCCGTGCTTCTTCTTCAATCTTGGATATTCTAGCTTCACCCGCCCAAAAAATGATTCCTCCCCCTGACATCTGGGCGCACCGGTTCGGAAGCTGACCTGTGGGCCTACTAAGTTGAGCGTACTAAGGGCTTTGTCAACTTAGTCAATATAAATGATTCTAGCTGCAATGACCGTACGATGTCCATCCAACGGCCGTCGTGCTTCTTCAACCTCTGGTCTTCTTGCTCTAGCCGCCCAAAGCAGCGCCGGTCGTGCCGCCTGCTCCTGCCTCCCGTGGCCGGCTGTGCTGCCGCGGAGGCCTCACTGCCCCCTACTACTCCCACCGCTGGCCAGGCCATCCCTCCACTCACCCACACCCCCAGTTATTCTGCGGCGACGGTAGCCTCACACCGCAGCCAAACGAGTGTACCCTCATGCTCCTCTACGCGTGGGCATCCACTGTCACGTCTTCCCCGGCTCCGCGTTGCCCCTTCCTTCCTAGGTCTCACCGTCGCCCACCGACCCGGTGCTCTCGGCGCGGCGTGGTCAACGTGGTCAAAGAACGACTTCCATCGGAAGAGTACTGTACGTGGAGAGGCTGACAGCTGGGTCCACGGCGGCCGCAAGGAAGTGCCTCCTTATTACGCACAAAATAATTATTCCTCCACCTGACAGCAGGGACCCACCGGACGGGCCACCTTATTTCGCGAAAAAAACGTTTCCCCCCCTAACTGCTGGGACCCACCAGCTACACCTTCGCACGCAAGGAAGTGCGTCCGGGCAAAAAAATTGATTCGCCCCCTGACTACTGGGACCCACCAGCTACATCTTCGCACGCAAGGAAGTGCCTCGGAGTCGGGACCCACCTGGTCGAAGCGTATGTAGCGTTGTCATTCTCGTCGCGAACGTGTACGTACATACTGGTGGATGTAGAGGTACGCACGTGTCGTAGTAGAGGTGCGCACGTAGCATGTACACGTACGTACAGCGGCCAGTGTGCAAGAAAGAAAATACGGCCACGTACGTACATACGGGCGGGGTCTCGAACGCCTACTCGCGCATACGTACGGCCAGGGGTCGTGTACATGGCTAGGTCGGAATGGAGAAACTGCGTCGGCGTCGTGTTCATGTTGAGGCAACAGAATGCGTCGTGTTCATCAGGAGGCAACGGAATGTGTCATGTTCATCGGGAGGCAACAGAACGCATGGGAGCCAACCGGCTTGGACGGAACAGGCGATGGAAACGAGGCCTGGCGTACCGCAGAAAGGAGGAAACGACCTTGTGTTCGACCGGCCACGTTCGAAACGGGATCCTGTTCATCGGGAGGGGTCTGGCGTACCGCAAAATGGAGGAAACGGACTTGTGTTGGACCTCCTACGGTCGAAACGGGGTCCTGTTGATCGGGAGGGGTGTGGCGTACCACAAAACGGACGAAACGGACTTGTGTTGGAGCGCTACAGTCGAAACGGGGGTCCTGTTCATCGGGAGGGGTGTGGCGTACCGCAAAACGGGACTCCACGGGATACTGTTCATCTCCACCGTCGACCTCCTCCGGCCTCCATGGGCTACTGTTCATCCACCGTCGACCTCCTCCAGCCTCCACCTGCGACTGTTCATCCACGGGCTCCTGTTCATCCAGCCTCCACCGCGCGCTACTCCACCGGCTACTGTTCAACCACCCCTCTCCACGGACTCCTGTTCAACCACCCCTCCACGGCTACTTTTCATCCACCCCTCCACCGTCTACTGTTCATCCAGCCCTCCACGGGGTCGTCCTGTTCATCCAGCCCTCCACGGGGTCCTGTTCATCCAGCCCCAACCGGCTCGATCGATCGGGGTCTTGTTCATCCACCCCCACCGCTCACTGTTCATCCAACCCCCCAACCCCCCCGCAACGCTCACTGTTCATTCAAACCCCCCTGCAACGCTCACTGTTCATCCAGAGGCAGCATCGATCGGCTTCAGTTAGCAGCAGTAGCGAAGGAATCACTCGATCGCTCGGGTTCAGTAACGCGTAGCCTGCAGTGCAATCGTTCGGGTTCAGTTAGAGCCCAACGCCTCGCTCGGGTTCAGTTAGAGCCCAACGCCTCACACACACATGCGTACGTGTACGAGAGAAACACGCATCGCTCGGCCCCCGACCACCCACCGTAACCGGGAACTTCCCGAAATTTTCCTCGCCCTCGCTTCTACCATGGTTTTTTCCGTCATGGACGGCCCAAAGAATGTCATGCAGCTGCGTCTCCGGCCCGCCCAGGACGAAAAGCCCATTTTCTATCATGATTTTTTGTCATAGAAGTAGGAGCCCACCACATCTATGATGATACCGGGTTTTGTCACAATTATCGTCATAGAAGTGTCATAAGTATGGCAGAAAAAAAATTCGTTCGGCCCAAAATGTCACGGATCTTTTTTTTTTAGTGAGCCTGGAGGGTAGTAGGGATCCTGAGGAGCGGGCATCCACTCATCCCACTGCGGAGGTGCCTGTGCAGCCTCTGCAGCAGCTTGAGCATTCCAGTAGGCGAGGATGTCTGCATGCATAATTCGGTATCCGCCCCTGGCAACAGAATCAAACAGAGCAGGTGCAGGCAAGGGGATAACATCACGAGTGTCAACGCTATAGACCAAGTTATAAGGAATGGCAATATTAGGACTATCATGTGCAAGAAAGTGATGGTCATACATAGTTGCACGGTCTAGGTAAATTATGGTAAGAGGGACATCATGGGGGCGTATCGCAACCTCGAAGTGATCTGCCAAACGAGTAGCAAAAATCCCACCATGTATTTTCCCTTGAGATTTATTAAGGTGGAGGCGATGAGCCACTATAGCTCCCAAGCTATAAGTGTTGTCGCCCTCTATTGCGTGACATAAAACAACAAGGTCTGGTGAACTAAGTGCACCCACCTTCTTCCTAGAAAGCAAGCATTTGGTAATAATAAGTGCAAAGTAACGAACAACAGGAAAATGTAAGCCACCGGCAGTGATGGCTGACACTCTCCTCTCATCACCCACTGTCAAAATGCGACAGAAATCCTCAAACTCAGCCGGCCTAGGCTCAGCCAAGCTCCCATCAGACGAGATCATGCATATGTCACAAAATTCAGTAAGTGGTATCTGATGGTTCTCAGCATATAAATCAAAGCTCACTTCAGGAGGATTATTTCTAGGCAAGAAAGTAAAGCTTTGAACAAAGACGTTTGTGAGGATTTGGTGCTGTTCACACTCATCTGCGATGAAGTCGGTGAGACCGCCATTGGCAATGAATTACATGAACTCCCCATGAATTCCAGCTTCTTGCAGGAACGGGACGTGCGGCCATTCACACGGCCGTACCTCCGCCAACCTCCGAAGGCGGAGATCACTGTCAGAAGACTCCCCAATAACACCCTTAGAGTTCTTCTTCAAGCCAAATTTCATGAAGATATTCATGTCCGCGTACAATTTTTCCTATGAAAAAAAATCTGAATTTTTAGTTCACAAATTTTTTCCAACAAAACTTCACAAAACTAATAGCAACTACTCATAGGGATACATAGAGCCATATCAAGCATTCAAACTACTTAGAACACTAAGAATTGAACATGCAAGCACATCCACAGCAGCACCAAGAGTAGCTATTTATTCAAAGTATAAACCACTAGAACAAAAACTAATTGGACAAATGATGGAGTCACATACCAAGCAACAATCCCTCAAAACAGTTTCGGAAACGGAGCTTCAAGCAAACAGATCGAAAATGGCAGCAAAATGAGCAAGAACACGGGAGAGAGAGCAAGAGTGATTTTCTTTTCTGGAGGTAGGTGACAATGTGGGACAAAAAGATAAGTAAGGGGGTGATACGTCTCCAACGTATCTACTTTTTCTCACGCTTTTTCTCTTGTTTTGGACTCTAATTTGCATGATTTGAATGAAACTAACCCCGGACTGACGCTGTTTTCAGCAGAACTACCATGGTGTTGTTTTCATGCAGAAATAAAAGTTCTCGGATTGGAACGAAACTTTGCGAGGATTTTGTATATCAGAAATAAGAGTTTCTGGAGCCAAGACCTGCCAGAGATCGGCACCTGGGTGGGCACAACCCACCAGGGCTCCCCCCCTCTCCTGGCGGACCCAGGTGGGTTATACCCACCTGGTGGCCCCGCTGACGACCCCCCTGATACTATCAAATCACATTATTCTAGAAAAAATCAGGGAGAAAGAATTATCACGATCCACGAGACGGAGCCGCCGCCAAGCCATGTTCTTCCTCGGGAGGGCAGATCTGGAGTCCGTTTAGGACTCCGGAGAGGGGGATCTTCATTCTTCGTCATCACCAACCCATCTCCATCGCCAATTCCATGATGCTCCCCACCGGGAGTGAGTAATTCCTTCGTAGGCTCGCTGGTCAGTGAGGAGTTGGATGAGATTCATCATGTAATCGAGTTTGTTTTGTTAGGGCCTGATCCCTAGTATCCACAATGTTCTTAGAATGATGTTGCTATGACTTGGCCATGCTTAATGCTTGTCACTTTGGGCCCGGGTGCCATGAACTCAGATCTGAACCGTTTATGAATTCATCATTATATCCATGTTTTAGATCCGATCTTGCAAGTTATAGTCACCTACTACGTGTCATGATCCGACAACCTCGGAGTGACAACAACTGGGCCCACTCCCGATGATGAACGTAGTTTGAGGAGTTCATGTATTCACTATGTGTTAATGCTTTGTTCCGGTTCTCTATTAAAAGGAGGCCTTAATATCCCTTAGTTTCCAATATGGACCCCGCTGCCACGGGAGGGTAAGACAAAAGATGTCATGCAAGTTCTTTAATAAAGCACGTATGACTATTTACGTAATACATGCCTACATTATATCGATGAACTGGAGCTAGTGCCGTATCGCCCTAGGTTATAAATTTCTCATGATGAATATCATCCAACAAGTCACCGATCCAATGCCTACAATTTATCCTTATTGATCTTGCTAAGTTACTACTGCTGCTACTGTTACACTTGCTATAAAATTACTGATATCACTATTACTGTTACTATTGCTGCAGTCACTAGTATCAAAACTATCAAACTAATTTGCTACTAATCACTTCGCTGCAGATAATTAATCTCCAGGTGTTGTTGAATTCATAGCTCAGCTGCTAATACCTTCAAATATTCTTTGGCTCCCCTTGTGTCGAATCTATAAATTTGGGTTAAATACTTACCCTCGAAAACTGTTGCGATCCCCTATACTTGTGGGTTATCAAGACCTTTTTCTGGCGCCGTTGCTGGGGAGCATAGCTATATTTGTTGAGTCGCTTGGGATTATTATCATATTATCACTATGACGAATCTGAAGGTTCCAAAGACTAAGATAGTTCCCTCAAGTACGAGGGGAGGTAAGAAACTGCCATCCACTTCTGCTTTAGATTCACCTTCTGTTATGAGTAAACTTGCAACACCACCACCACATGCTATTAATTCTGATATGTCGCAAGTTATTGATGATGCTACTTCTACTGTGAATGATGCTTATGATGATGCTAGTACCTTGCTTGATAATGATGATGTGCCACTTGGTGATTTTCTTGATAAACAAATTGCTAGAGTAATACAACATGATGTTGTTGAATCTGATGATGAGATTGAAGCTGAAACTCCTGAAACACTCGCTATAGCTAGCCTTCCTAGATATGAATTGCCTAAGGTACCTGAAGGTTATGTTATGAGTGAAGAAGCAACTAGAGATATTCTTGCTTGTAATGATAGAGATGATCTAGAGAAATTACTACACAAGTATAAAGAAAAATCTCTGAATGCTAGAATGAAATGTGATCCTAAGTTTGCTACTTCACCTATCTGTATTGATGACAAGGATTATGAATTCTCTATCGACCCAGAGTTAATTACTTTGGTTGAATCTGATCCTTTCCATGGTTATGAAAATGAAACTGTTGTGGCACATCTTACTAAGTTGAATGATATAGCCACCCTTTTTACTCATGATGGGAAAACTCGCTATTACTTTATTCTCAAATTGTTTCCGTTCTCATTAAAGGGTGATGCTAAAGCTTGGTACAATACTCTTGCTCCTGGTTGTGTGCGTAGTCCCCAGGATATGGTTTATTACTTCTCTGAAAAATATTTTCCTGCTCATATGAAACAAGCTGCCTTACAGGAAATATTTAACTTTGTGCAAACTAAAGAAGAGAGTCTCCCACAAGCTTGGGGGATGCTTTGCCAGTTACTTAATGCTTTGCCTGATCATCCTCTTAAGAAAAATGAAATACTTGATATCTTCTATAATGGACTAACCAATGCTTCTAGGGACTTCCTAGATAGTTGTGCTGGTTGTGTTTGCAGGGAACGAACTGTTGGACAAGCTGAAGAATTATTGAATAACATATTGAAAAATTATGATGATTGGACTATTCCTGAACCACTACCTAAACCCACTCCGAGGAAGAGGATATTATATCTGAGTCCTGAAGATATGCA
This sequence comes from Triticum aestivum, assembly GCF_018294505.1. Lineage (NCBI taxonomy): Eukaryota > Viridiplantae > Streptophyta > Magnoliopsida > Poales > Poaceae > Triticum > Triticum aestivum. The sequence continues at coordinate 566,766,988 of NC_057808.1, forward strand.
AGAGGCAAAGAAATCTATGAAGGAAAAAGGTATTAAAGCTGAGGATGTTAAAATTTTACCTCCTATTGAAGAACTACCTGGGCTTAATACACCACCACTGCCTAAGGTGCTAGAGGTAAATTCCCTTATGAAGTTCAAAGATAATGATAATCCTCACAATGTGCATCCTAGTCAATGCCTTTATGAGTTCGAAAGCTACATTAGGAAACAAGATCACTTCAATGCAAATGTTATGAAACAATTGAAATATAATTCTGATATGATTGCTCGCTTGAGTGACTTGTTATTTAGAATATCAAATGATGTTAGAGGTGTTGGAAGACATGCTTCTATGGTTCAAACTCAATTAGAACAAGTTGCTAAATCACAAAGAGAATTGCTTGATGAAATGAATCATAATATGCATGACTTTGCTGTTAGAGTTGCAACTAGGGGAGGTAAAATGACTCAGGAACCACTTTATCCTGAGGGACACCCAAAAAGAATTGAACAAGAGTCACAAAGAGCTAACAATAGTGCAACTAGTCCTTCTAGAAAGGAAATGAAAAAGAAAAATGATAGGACTTTGCACACTTCTAGTGAACCTGAAATTGAAAAACCTCCTCATAATGAAAATGAAACTTCTATCTCAGATGCTGAAACTCAATCTGGTAATGAACACTCACCTAATGATAATGAAAAAGATAATGATGAGGTTCATGAAGACTCTCAACCAACCAATGATAAAGAACCAGATAATGATGTTGAGATAGAACCACATGTTGATCTTGTTAACCCACAACCTAAAAATAAAAGGTATGATAAAAATGACTTCATTGCTAGAAAACACGGTAATGAAAGAGAACCGTGGGTTCAAAAACCTATGCCTTTTCCACCCAAGTCAACTAAAAAGAAAGATGATGAAGAATTTGAACGCTTTGCTGAAATGCTGAGGCTAGTCTTTTTGCGTACTCGCTTGACTGATATCCTTAAAATGCCTCCTTATGCAATGTATATGAAAGACATCATCACAAATAAGAGAAAAACACCGGAAGCTGAAATCTCCACTATGCTAGCTAATTATACTTTTAAAGATGGAGTACCTAAAAACTTGGAGATCCGAGAATACCAACTATACCTTGCTCTATCAAAAAGAATTATGTGAAAACCGCTTTGTGTGATTTAGGAGCTGGTGTTAGTGTCATGCCTTTCTCTTTATATAAAAGACTTGACTTTAATAAACTCACACCTACTGGAATATCTTTGCAAATGGCTGACAAATCAACTGCCATACCTATCGGTATCTGTGAGGATGTGCCCGTTGTTGTTGCTAATGTTACTATTTTGACTGACTTTGTTATACTTGAGATGCCCGAGGACGACAACATATCGATTATGTTGGGTAATGTAGCAATAATTCAAAATTTTCCTACGTGTCACCAAGATCAATCTAGGAGATGCTAGCGACGAGAGAGAGGGAGTGCATCTTCTTACCCTTGAAGATCGCTAAGCGGAAGCGTTACAAGAACGCGGTTGATGCAGTCGTACTCGCAGCGATTCAAATCGCGGAAGATCTGATCTAGCGCCGAACGGACGGCGCCTCCGCGTTCAACACACGTACAGCCCGGGGACGTCTCTTCCTTCTTGATCCAGCAAGGGGAGAGGAGAAGTTGAGGGAGAACTCCAGCAGCACGACGGCGTGGTGGCGATGGAGCTCGTGGTTCTCCGGCAGAGCTTCGCTAAGCACTACGGAGGAGGAGGAGGAGTTGGAGGAGGAGAGGGCTGCGCCAGGCAAGGGGTGCGGCTGCCCTCTCTCTCCCTCACTATATATAGGGGGAAGGGGGTGGAGGAGGCGCCCTAGGGTTCCCTAGGGGAGGGGCGGCGGCCACAGGGGAAACCCTAGATGGGTTTGGGCGCCCCCACCCCTGGGAAACTTGCCCCCCAAGCCGGGAGGGGTGGCTGCCCTAGGGGAGGTGCCCCACCTCTCCACGTTACGTGAGAGGGGTTGGGAGGGGCGCACAGCCCCTTAGTGGGCTGGTGTGCCCCCTCCCCTTGGCCCATAAGGCCCCCCAACGCTTGCTGGGGCCTCCGAAACACCTTTCAATCACACTGGTCGTCACCCGGTACTCCCAGAACAATTCCGGACTCCAATACCCTTCGTCCAATATATCGATCTTCACCTCCGGACCACTCCGGAGTTCCTCGTCACGTCTGAGATCTCATCCGGGACTCCGAACAACCTTCGGTAACCACATACTATTTCCCATAACAACTCTAGCGTCACCGAACCTTAAGTGTGTAGACCCTACGGGTTCGGGAACCATGCAGACATGACCGAGACACCTCTCCGGCCAATAACCAATAGCGGGATCTGGATACCCATATTGGCTCCCACATGTTCCACGATGATCTCATCGGATGAACCACGATGTTGGGGATTCAATCAATCCCGTATACAATTCCCTTTGTCTATCGGTATGTTACTTGCCCGAGATTCGATCGTCGGTATCCCAATACCTCGTTCAATCTCGTTACCGGCAAGTCTCTTTACTCGTTCCGTAACGCATGATCCCGTGGCTAAGTCATTAGTCCCATTGAGCTCATTATGATGATGCATTACCGAGTGGGCCCAGAGATACCTCTCCGTCATACGGAGTGACAAATCGCAGTCTCAATTCGTGCCAACTCAACAGATACTTTCGGAGCTACCTGTAGTGCACCTTTATAGTCACCCAGTTACGTTGTGACGTTTGGTACACCCAAAGCATTCCTACGGTATCCGGGAGTTGCACAATCTCATGGTCTAAGGAAATGATACTTGACATTAGAAAAGCTCTTAGCAAACGAACTACACGATCCTGTGCTATGCTTAGGATTGGGTCTTGTCCATCACATCATTCTCCTAATGATGTGATCCCGTTATCAATGACATCCAATGTCCATGGTCAGGGAACCATAACCATCTATTGATCAACGAGCTAGTCAACTAGAGGCTTACTAGGGACATGTTGTGGTCTATGTATTCACACATGTATTACGGTTTCCAGTTAATACAATTATAGCATGAACAATAGACAATTATCATGCACAAGGAAATACAATAATAACCATTTTATTATTGCCTCTAGGGCATATTTCCAACAGTCTCCCACTTGCACTAGAGTCAATAATCTAGTTCACATCACTATGTGATTGTAATGAATCCAACACCCATGGGGTTTGTTCATATCTCGCTTGTGAGAGAGGTTATTAGTCAACGGGTCTGAACCTTTCAGATCCGTGTGTGCTTTACAAATCTCTATGTCATCTTATAGATGCAGCTACCATGCGCTACTTGGAGCTATTCCAAATAACTGCTCTACTATACGAATCCAGTTTACTACTCAGAGTCATCCGGATTAGTGTCAAAGTTTGCATCGACGTAACCCTTTACGATGAACTCTTTTACCACCTCCATAATCGAGAAAATTCATTAGTCCACTAGTTACTAAGGATAAGTTCAACCGCTGTCATGTGATCCATTCCTGGATCACTCTTGTACCCCTTGACTAACTCATGGCAAGTCACACTTCAGGTGCGGCACACAGCATAGCATACTGTAGAGCCTACGTCTAAAGCATAGGGGACGACCTTCGTCCTTTCTCTCTCTTCTGCCGTGGTCAGGTCTTGAATCTTACTCAGTACTCACACCTTGTAACACAGCCAAGAACTCCTTCTTTGCTGATCTATTTTGAACTCCTTCAAAATCTTGTCACGGTATGTATTCATTTGAAAGTACTATTAAGCGTTTTTGATCTATCCTTATAGATCTTGATGCTCAATGTTCAAGTAGCTTAATCTAGGTATTCCATTGAAAACACTTTTCAAATAACCCTGTATGCTTTCCAGAAATTCTACATCATTTCTGATCAACAATATGTTAACAACATATACTCATCAAAAATTCTATAGTGATCCCACTCACTTCTTTGGAAATACAAGTTTCTCATAAACTTTGTATAAACCCAAAATCTTTGATCATCTCATCAAAGCGTACATTCCAACTCCGAGATGCTTACTCCAGTCCTTAGAAGGATTGCTGGAGCTTTGCATACTTGTTAGCATCCTTCAGGATTGACAAAACCTTCTGGTTGTATCACATACAACCTTTCCTCAAGAAAATCGTCGAGGAAACAATGTTTTGACATCCTATCTGCAAGATTTCATAAATAATGCAGTAACTGCTAATATAATTCCAACAGACTCTTAGCATCGCTACGAGTGAGAAAGTCTCATCACAGTCAACTCCTTGAACTTGTCGGAAAAAATCTTAACGACAAGTCGAGCTTTCTTAATGGTGACACTTACCATCATTGTCCGTCTTCCTTTTAAAATCCATCTGCACCCAACAGCCTTACGACCATCAAGTAGTTCTTCCAAAGTCTATACTTTGTTTTTATACATGGATTTCTGTCGCACTTTGACAGTGGGTGATGAGAGGAGAGTGTCAGCCATCACTGCCGGTGGCTTACATTTTCCTGTTGTTCGTTACTTTGCACTTATTTTTACCAAATGCTTGCTTGCTAGGGAGAAGGTGGGTGCACTTAGTTCACCGGACCTTGCTGTTTTACGTCGCGCAATAGAGGGCGACAACACTTATAGCTTGGGAGCTATAGTGCCTCATCGCCTCCACCTTAATAAATCTCAAGGGGAAATACATGGTGGGATTTTTGCTACTCTTTTGGCAGATCAATTCGAGGTTGCGATACGGCCCCATGATGTCCCTCTTACCACAGTTTACCTAGACCGTGCAGCTATGTATGACCATCACTTTCTTGCACATGATAGTCCTAATATTGCCATTCCTTATAACTTGGTCTATAGCGTTGACACTCGTGATGTTATCCCCTTGCCTGCACCTGCTCTGTTTGATTCTGTTGCCAGGAGCGGATACCGGATTATGCCTGCAGACATCCTCGCCTACTGGAACACTCAAGCTGCTGCACAGGCACCTCCGCAGTGGGATGAGTGGATGCCCGCTCCTCAGGATCCCTACTACCCTCTAGGCTACTGATCGATATCCAACTTAGGCCAAAAGCCTAAGCTTGGGGCTGTACGTGTTTCTCACCGACATTACATTCATGTACACATATCATTCTATTTGCCGGTGTTCACACTTTTTCATTGTATTATCCATGCTTAGATTTATTTTTGCTTTCTTCTTGTGTTTGAAAAAATTTAGATAAACCAAAAAAATAGTTGTAGTAATTTACTTTCTATGCATGCTTATTAGTAGAACTAAAAAGAAAATCCAAAAAGATTTCCTTGTTCTTCTTTTGCTTGTTGGGAGCTTTCCCGTGTAAATAGTTTTTCTCGTTTTTTGCTTTTTAATTGCTTGTTGAAGAAAACCAAAAACTCCAAAAATATTTCAGTGTGTTTCTCTGAATTTCTTTTATTTTTATTTGAGTCTTACTGAGGAGAAGACCACGATGAAAATGTTGAGTGGCTCTCATATGAATAATTGTTGAACTAATAAAGAGTCCATTTTACCTTGTCTTCTCCTGTTGAATAAAATGTTTGCAGATTCCAGCTTAGTCCATTGCACTCTTGCACTATTATTATTTTCATATCATTCAGTTGTGCAAGTGAAAGGCAATAATAACGATATTCGATGAGCTGGCCGTGGCAAGGAGAAACTGGTATGAACTCGACTTGTCTAGGGCCCATTAAGGCCCATTGACTCCCCGGGGGGGTTCCGGTAACCTCCCGGTACTCCGAATAATATCCGATACACTTCGAAACACTTCCGGTGTCCAAATATAACCTTCCAATATATCAATCTTTATGTCTCGATCATTTCGAGACTCCTCGTCATGTCCATGATCTCATCCGGGACTCCGAACAACCTTCGGTCATCAAATCACATAAAGACATAATATAAATCATCATCGAACGTTAAGCGTGCGGACCCTACGGGTTCGAGAACTATGTAGACATGACTGAGACACATCTCCGGTCAATAACCAATAGCGAAACCTGGATGCTCATATTGGCTCCTACATATTCTACGAAGATCTTTATCGGTCAAACCGCATAACAGCATAGGTTGTTCCCTTTGTCATCGGTATGTTACTTGCCCGAGGTTCGATCGTCGGTATCACCATACCTAGTTCAATCTCGTTACCGGCAAGTCTCTTTACTCGTTCCGTAATGCATCATCCCGTAACTAACTCATTAGTCACATTGCTTGCAAGTCTTATAGTGATGTGCATTACCGAGAGGGCCCGGAGATACCTCTCCGACAATCGGAGTGACAAATCCTAATCTCGATCTATGCCAACTCAACAAGCACCATCGGAGACACCTGTAGAGCATCTTTATAATCACCCAGTTATGTTGTGACGTTTGATAGCACACTAAGTGTTCCTCTGGTATTCAGGAGTTGCATAATCTCATAGTCATAGGAACATCTATAAGTCATGAAGAAAGCAATAGCAATAAACCAAACGATCATATTGCTAAGCTAACGGATGGGTCTTGTCCATCACATCATTCTCTAATGATGTGATCCCCTTCATCAAATGACAACACATGTCTATGGCTAGGAAACTTAACCATCTTTGATTAACGAGCTAGTCTAGTAGAGGCATACTAGGGACACTCTGTTTGTCTATGTATTCACACAGGTACTAAGTTTCTGGTTAATACAATTCTAGCATGAATAATAAACATTTATCATGATATAAGGAAATAAAATAATAACTTTATTATTGCCTCTAGGGCATATTTCCTTCAGTCTCCCACTTGCACTAGAGTCAATAATCTAGTTCCCATCGCCATGTGATTTTAACATCAATAGTTCACATCACCATGTGATTAACACCCATAGTTCACATCGCCATGTGACCAACACTCAAAGGGTTTACTAGAGTCAATAATCTAGTTCACATTGCTATGTGATTAACACCCAAAGAGTGATCATGTTTTTCTTATGAGAGAAGTTTAGTCAACGGGTCTGCCACATTCAGATCCGTATGTATTTTGCAAATTTTCTGTGTCTACAATGCTCTGCATGGAGCTACTCTAGCTAATCGCTCCCTCTTTCAATATGTATCCAAATTGAGACTTAGAGTCATTCAGATCAGTGTCAAAGCTTGCATCGACGTAACACTTTACGACGAACTTTTTGTCACCTCCATAACCGAGAAACATGTCCTTATTCCACTAAGGATAATTTTGACCGCTGTCCAGTGTTCCACACCTGGATCACTATTGTACCCTCTTGCCAAACTCATGGTGAGGTACACAATAGGTCTGGTACACAGCATAGCATACTTTATAGAACCTATGACTGAGGTATAGAGAATGACTTTCATTCTCTTTCTATTTTCTGCCGTGGTCGGGTTTTTGAGTCTTACTCAACTTCACACCTTGCAACACAGGCGAGAACTCCTTCTTTGACTGTTCCATTTTGAACTACTTCAAAATCTTGTCAAGGTATGTACTCATTGAAAAACTTATCAAGCGTCTTGATCTATCTCTATAGATCTTGATGCTCAATGTGTAAGTAGCTTCACCGAGGTCTTTCTTTGAAAAAACTACTTTCAAACACTCCTTTATGCTTTCTAGAAAATTCTACATCATTTCCGATCAAGAATATGTCACTCACATATACTTATCAGAAAGGCTGTAGTGCTCCCACTCACTTTCTTGTAAATACAGGCTTCACCGCAAGTCTATATAAAACTATATGCTTTGGTCAACTTATCAAAGCGTATATTCCAACTCCGAGATGCTTGCACCAGTCCATAGATGGATCGCCGGTGCTTGCATATTTTGTTAGCACCTTTAGGATTGCCAAAACCTTCTGGTTGCATCATATAACTCTTCTTTAAGAAATCCATTAAGGAATGCAGTTTTTGACTTCCATTTGCCAGATTTCATAAAACGTGGCAATTGCTAACATGATTCGGACAGACTTAAGCATTGATACGAGTGAGAAAATCTCATCGTAGTCAATACCTTGAACTTTCCGAAAACCTTTTGCGACAATTCAAGCTTTTTTAGATAGTAACACTAATATCAGCGCCCATCTTCCTCTTGAAGATCCATTTATTCTAAATGGCTCGTCGATCATCGGGCAAGTCAATCAAAGTCCATACATTGTTTTCATACATGGATCCCATCTCAGATTACATGGCCTCAAGCCATTTCGCGGAATCTGGGCTCATCATCGCTTCCTCATAGTTCGTAGGTTCGTCATGGTCTAGTAACATGACTTCCAGAACAGGATTACCGTACCACTTTGGTGCGGAACGTGCTCTGGTTAACCTACGAGGTTCGGTAGCAACTTGATCTGAAGTTTCATGATCATCATCATTAACTTCCTCACTAATTGGTGTAGGCATCACTGGAACTGATTTCTATGATGAACTACTTTCCAATTGGGAGAAAGAACAATTACCTCATCAAGTTCTACTTTCCTCCCACTCACTTCTTTCGAGAGAAACTCCTTCTCTATAAAGGATCCATTCTTAGCAACGAATATCTTGCCTTCGGATCTGTGATAGAAGGTGTACCCAACAGTTTCCTTTTTGGGTATCCTATGAAGACGCACTTCTCCGATTTGGGTTCGAGCATATCAGTTTGAAACTTTTTCACATAAGCATCGCAATCCCAAACTTTAAGAAACGATAGCTTAGGTTTCTTGCTAAACCACAATTCATACGGTGTCATCTCAACAGATTAGATGGTGCCCTATTTAACGTGAATGCAGCTGTCTCTAATGCATAACCCCAAAACGATAGTGGTAAATCGGTAAGAGACATCATAGATCGCACCATATCTAATAAAGTACGGTCACGATGTTTGGACACACCATTACGTTGTGGTGTTCCAGGTTGTGTGAGTTGTGAAACTATTCCACATTGTTTTAAATGAAGGCCAAACTCGTAACTCCAATATTCGCCTCCACGATCAGATCGTTGAAACTTTATTTTCTTGTTACGATGATTCTCCACTTCACTCTGAAATTCTTTGAACTTTTCAAATGTTTCAAACTTGTATTTCATTAAGTAGATATACACATATCTGCTCAAATCATCTGTTAAGGTCAGAAAATAGCGATACCCGCCACGAGCCTCGACACTCATTGGACCCCACACATCGGTATGTATTATTTCGAATAAGTCAGTTGATCACTCCATTGTTCCGGAGAACGGGGTTTTAGTCATCTTGCCCATGAGGCATGGTTCGCAAGCATCAAGTGATTCCAAAAGCCCATCGGCATGGAGTTTCTTCATGCGCTTTACACCAATATGACCTAAACGCCAATGCCACAAATAAGTTGCACTATCATTATTAACTTCGCATCTTTTGGCTTCAATATTATGAATATGTGTATCACTACGACGAGATTCAATAAACCATTCACCTTGGGTGTATGACCACATAAGGTTTTATTCATGTAAACAGAATAACAGTTATTCTTTGACTTAAATGAATAACCGTATTCCAATAAACATGATCTAATCATATTATGCTCAATGCAAACACCAAATAAAATTTATTTTAGGTTCAACACTAATCCCGAAGGTAAAGGGAGCGTGCGAAGGTGATCTTATCAATCTTGGAACCACTTCCAAAACACATCGTCACTTCACCCTTAACTAGTCTCTGTTCATTCTGCAACTCCCGTTTTCGTGTTACTACTCTTAGCAACTGAACCAGTATCAAATACCGAGGGGTTGCTATAAACACTAGTAAAGTACACATCAATAACATGTATATCAAATATAGCGTTGTTTCACTTTGCCATCCTTCTTATCCACCAAGTATCTAGGGTAGTTCCACTTCCAGTGACCATTTCCTTTGCAGTAGAAGCACTCAGTTTCAGGCTTGGGTCTAGCTTTGGGCTTCTACATGTGAGTGGCAACTTGCTTGCCATTATTCTTGAAGTTCCCTTTCTTTCCCTTGCCCTTTTACTTGAAACTAGTGGTCTTGTTGACCATCAAAACTTGATGCTCCTTCTTGATTTCTACCTCCGCAGCTTTTAGCATCGCGAAGAGCTCGGGAATTGTCTTATCCATCCCTTGCATATTATAGTTCATCACGAAGCTTTTGTAGCTTGGTGGAAGTGATTGAAGAACTCTGTCAATGACACTATCATCAGGAAGATTAACTCCCAGTTGAGTCAAGTGGTTGTGGTACCCAGACATTCTGAGTATATGTTCACTGCAGAACTATTCTCCTCCATCTTGCAGCTATAGAACTTATTGGAGACTTCTTATCTCTCAATCCGGGCATTTGCTTGAAATATTAACTTCAACTCCTAGAACATCTCATATGCTCCATGACGTTACAAATGTCGTTGAAGTCTCGGCTCTAAGCCGTAAAGCATGGCACACTGAACTATCGAGTAGTCATCAGCTTTGCTCTGCCAGACGTTCTTAACGTCTGCATCTCCTCCTACAATAGGTCCGTCACCTAGCGGTGCATCAAGGACATAATTCTTCTGTGCAGCAATGAGGATACTCAGGTCACGGACCTAGTCTGCATCATTGCTACTATCATCTTTCAACATAGTTTTCTCTAGGAACATATCAAAAATAAACGGGGAGCTACATCGCAAGCTATTGATCTACAACATAGATATGCAAAATACTATCAGGTACTAAGTTCATGATAAATTAAAGTTCAATTAATCATATTACTTAAGAACTCCCACTTAGATAGATATCCCTCTAATCATCTAAGTGATCACGTGATCCATATCAACTAAACCATGTCCGATCATCACGTGAGATAGAGTAGTTTTCAACGGTGAACATCACTATGTTGATCATATCTACTATATGATTCACGCTCGACCTTTCGGTCTCAGTGTTCCGAGGCCATATCTGCATATGCTAGGCTCGTCAAGTTTAACTTGAGTATTATGCGTGTGCAAAAACTGGCTTGCACCCATTGTATGTGAACGTAGAGCTTATCACACCCGATCATCACGTGGTGTCTCGGCACGACGAACTGTCGCAATGCTGCATACTCAGGGAGAACACTTATACCTTGAAATTTAGTGAGAGATCATCTTATAATGCTATCGCCGAACTAAGAAAAATAAGATGCATAAAGGATAAACATCACATGCAATCAATATAAGTGATATGATATGGCCATCATCATCTTGTGCCTTTGATCTCCATCTCCAAAGCACCGTCATGATCACCATCGTCACCGGCTTGACACCTTGATCTCCATCGAAGCATCATTGTCGTCTCGCCAACTATTGCTACTACGACTATCGCTACCGCTTAGTGATAAAGTAAAGCAAATACATGGCGGTTGCATTTCATACAATAAAGCGACAACCATATGGCTCCTGCCAGTTGCCGATAACCGTTTAAAAACATGATCATCTCATACAATAATTTATATATCATCACGTCTTGACCATATCAAATCACAACAAGCCCTGCAAAAACAAGTTAGACGTCCTCTACTTTGTTGTTGCAAGTTTTATGTGGCTGCTACGAGCTTAGCAAGAACCGTTCTTACCTACGCATCAAAAACCACAACGATTTTTCGTCAAGTGTGTTGTTTTAACCTCCAACAAGGACCGGGCGTAGACACACTCGATTCAACTAAAGCTAGAGAAACAGACACCCACTAGCCACCTGTGTGCGAAGCACATCGGTAGAACCAGTCTCGCGTAAGCGTACGCGTAATGTCGGTCTGGGCCGCTTCATCCAACAATACCCGCCGAATCAAAGTATGACATGCTGGTAAGCAGTATGACTATTCTCGCCCACAACTCTTTGTGTTCTACTCGTGCATATAACATCTACGCATAGACCTGGCTCGGATGCCACTGTTGGGGAACGCGGTATTTCAAAAAAAATCCTACGATCATGCAAGATCTATCTAGGAGATGCATAGCAACGAGCGGGCAGAGTGTCTCCATGTACCCTCGTAGACCGAAAGCGGAAGCATTAAGTAACGCGGTTGATGTAGTCGAACGTCTTCGCGATCCAACCGATCAAGTACCAAACGCACGGCACCTCCGCGATCTGCACACGTTCAGCTCGGTGACGTCCCTCGAACTCTAGATCCAGCTGAGGCCGAGGGAGAGTTTCTTTAGCACAACGGCGTGGTGACGGTGATGATTAAGTTACCGACGCAGGGCTTCGCCTGAGCACTACGACAATATAACCGAGGTGGAAATCTGTGGAGGGGGGCACCGCACACGGCTAAACCATCAACTTGTGTGTCTATGGGGTGCCCCCCTCCCACGTATATAAAGGAGGGAGGGAGGAGGAGGCCGGCCAAGGGGTGGCGCGCCCAACGGGGGGGGAGTCCTACTCCAAGTAGGTTTCGCTCCCCCCCTTTCCTATTACTATTAGGAGAAGGAGGACGGAGGAGGAGAGAAGAAGGAAAGGGGGGCCGGCCCCCCAAACCCTAAACCAATTCGATTTGGGCCTAGGGCGGGCGCGCCCCACCACTTGCCCGTTGCCTCCTATCTCCACTAGGGCCCATTAAGGCCCATTGACTCCCCGGGGGTTCCGGTAACCTCCCGGTACTCCGAAAAATATCTGATACACTTCGGAACCCTTCCGGTGTCCGAATATAACCTTCCAATATATCAATCTTTATGTCTCGACCATTTTGAGACTCCTCTTCATGTCCGTGATCTCATCCGAGACTCCGAACAACCTTCGGTCATCAAATCACATAAACACATAATATAAATCATCATCGAACGTTAAGCGTGCGGACCCTACGGGTTCGAGAACTATGTAGACATGACTGAGACACATCTCCGGTCAATAACCAATAGCGAAACCTGGATGCTCATATTGGCTCCTACATATTCTACGAAGATCTTTATCGGTCAAACCGCATAACAGCATAGGTTGTTCCCTTTGTCATCGGTATATTACTTGCCCGAGATTCGATCATCGGTATCACCATACCTAGTTCAATCTCGTTACCGGCTAGTGTCTTTACTTGTTCCGTAATGCATCATCCCGTAGCTAACTCATTAGTCACATTGCTTGCAAGGCTTATAGTGATGTGCATTACCGAGAGGGCACAGAGATACCTCTCCGACAATCGGAGTGACAAATCCTAATCTTGATCTGTGCCAACTCAACAAACACCATCGGAGACACCTGTAGAGCATCTTTATAATCACCCAATTACGTTGTGACGTTTGATAGCACACTAAGTGTTCCTCCGGTATTCAGGAGTTGCATAATCTCATAGTCATAGGAACATGTATAAGTCATGAAGAAAGCAATAGCAATAAACTAAACGATCATAGTGCTAAGCTAACGGGTGGGTCTTGTCCATCACATCATTCTCTAATGATGTGATCCCGTTCATCAAATGAAAACACATGTCTATGGCAAGGAAACTTAACCATCTTTGATTAACGAGCTAGTCTAGTAGAGGCATACTAGGGACACTCTGTTGGTCTATGTATTCACACATGTACTAAGTTTCTGGTTAATACAATTCTAGCATGAATAATAAACACTTATCATGATATAAGGAAATAAAATAATAACTTTCTTATTGCTTCTAGGGCATATTTACTTCAGAACCGCCACTAGCGTGCTTAGCATGGAAGATGTTGATAACTGATGGTCGTGAAGTGAATAAGAAGGGTGCATGTCTCAAAATATCATTTATCTCTGTTTTAAAAAGTGAGCTCTGGCACCTCTGCAAATCAATTCTATTTACTTTTATGTTGTGTCACCACCTTCTAATAAACAAGCGCCTGAAACTGAGTAGAGCACAGCGGTCATGGTTTATGCATTATGTGTAGCTAATGTTGGGTGCATCATGACTGGATCTTTCCTACCATGAATTACAATGTTTAGTCGCTGCTTGAACTTCGGAGGTGCTCTGCATTTATGTTTTGCGGTCTCAGAAAGGGCTAGCGAGATACCATTATTGACATATTATATCATGGTTGTTTTGACAACGTGTTGCTATTTGAGATATCTTATTATTGCTCGCTAGCCGATTATATGTCATTGATATGAGTCATTATAATCTTTAAGAGTTATTGCCGACATGGTTAGTTATAATGCTGGCTAAAAACCTGGGTGCTGTTTAAGCTTATTTATGCAAACAAGAGCAAAAGAGTTCGTAAAAATTTTCTTTCTCACTTTCAGTTTATCAACTGAATTGCTTGAGGACAAGCAAAGGTTTAAGCTTGGGGGAGTTGATACGTCTCCAACGTATCTACTTTTTCTCAAGCTTTTCCACTTGTTTTGGACTCTAATTTGCATGATCTGAATGAAACTAACCCCGGACTGACGTTGTTTTCAGCAAAACTACAATGGTGTTGTTTTTGTGCAGAAATAAAAGTTCTCGGATTGGAACGAAACTTTGCGAGGATTTTTTATATCAAAAATAAGAATTTCTGGAGCCAAGACCTGCCGGAGAGGGGCACCTGAGTGGGCACAACCCACCAGGGCGCGCCCCCCTCTCCTGGCGCGCTCAGGTGGGTTGTACCCACCTGGTGGCCCCGCTGACGACCCCCTGATACTATAAAATCACATTATTCCAGAGAAAACAAGGAGAAAGAATTATCGCGATCCACGAGACGGAGCCGCCGCCAAGCCCTGTTCTTCCTCGGGAGGGCAGATCTGGAGTCCGTTTAGGACTCCAGAGAGGGGCATCTTTGTTCTACGTCATCACCAACCCATCTCCATCGCCAATTCCATGATGTTCCCCACCGAGAGTGAGTAATTCCTTCATAGGCTCGCTGGTCGGTGAGGAGTTGGATGAGATTCATCATGTAATCGAGTTAGTTTTGTTAGGGCCTGATCCCTAGTATCCACTATGTTCTTAGATTGATGTTGCTATGACTTTGCCATGCTTAATGCTTGTCACTTTGGGCCCGGGTGCCATGAACTCAGATCTGAACCGTTTATGAATTCATCATTATATCCATGTTTTAGATCTGATCTTGCAAGTTATAGTCACCTACTACGTGTTATGATTCAGCAACCCCGGAGTGACAATAATCGGGCCCACTCCCGGTGATGACCGTAGTTTGAGGAGTTCATGTATTCACTATGTGTTAGTGCATTGTTCCGGCTCTATATTAAACGGAGGCCTTAATATCCCTTAGTTTCCAATATGGACCCCGCTGCCACGGGAGGGTAGGACAAAAGATGGCATGTAAGTTCTTTTAATAAAGCACATATGACTATTTACGGAATACATGCCGACATTATATCGATGAACTGGAGCTAGTGTCATATCGCCCTTGGTTATAACTGTCTCATGATGAATATCATCCAACAAGTCACCGATCCAATGCATGCGAATTTATCCTTATTGATCTCGCTAAGTTACTACTGCTGCTGCTACTATTACACTTGCTACAAAATTACTGCTATCACTGTTACTGTTACTATTGCTGCTGTCACTACTATCAAAACTATCAAACTACTTTGCTACTGATCACTTTGCTGCAGATAATTAATCTCTAGGTGTGGTTGAATTGACAACTCAGCTACTAATACCTTCAAATATTCTTTGGCTCCCCTTGTGTCGAATCTACAAATTTGGGTTAAATACTTACCCTCGAAAACTGTTGCGATATACTTGTGGGTTATCAGGGGGCCCACATGGGGACCACAACCCCCCAGGGCGCGCCAGGGGGTGCTGGCGCGCACAGGTGGGTTGTGCCCACCTGGTGCACCCCCCCCCCCCCCCCTCTAGTTATTTTTGCACCAAAAATCCTTAAATATTCAGGAAAAATCATATAAAATTTTCAGGGCATTCTGAGAAATTTTATTTTTGAGTCATTTTTATTGCACGGGAAATTCAGAAAACAGACAAAACATGGCATTTATTTGATTTAACTAACAAAAACAGAGAATAAAAAGTAGGGATAGAAAGTAGTGCTTACTAAATTCATCAACTTCATACCGTTCAAAAATGATCCATTAATAAGGTTGATCAAGCCTTATTAACAACCACTTTCGATTAGCATGAAACTGAAGAACTTTCATAAATCACTAAGTTACCTCAATGTGGATATGCATTTCCCCAACAATAAGCATTTCATATTTATTTTTAATAGTAGGTAGAGGTATTTGAAAACTTCCAATAGCGGTTGTCGGGGATTTTTCAACAACATTAATACCATTCACTTGGAATTGTTTCTTCGGAAAGTGCACCGTATGCTCATTGCCATTAATATGAAAAGTGACCTTACTTTTATTCCAATCAATAACAGCCCCTGCAGTATTCAAGAAGGGTCTGCCAAGGATAATCGACATGTTGTCGTCCTCGGGCATCTCACGTATAACAAAGTCAGTCAAAATAGTAACATTAGCAACAACAACGGGCACATCCTCACAGATACCGATAGGTATGGCAGTTGATTTGTCAGCCATTTGCAAAGATATTTCAGTAGGTGTGAGTTTATTCAAGTCAAGTCTTTAATATAAAGAGAAAGGCATAACACTAACACCAGCTCCCAAATCACACAAAGCGGTTTTCACATAATTCTTTTTGAAAGAGCAAGGTATAGTTGGTATTCCCGGATCTCCAAGTTTTTTAGGTACTCCATCTTTAAAAGTATAATTAGCTAGCATAGTGGAGATTTCAGCTTCCAGTATTTTTCTCTTATTGTGATGATGTCTTTTATATACTTTGCATAAGGAGGCATTTTAAGGATATCAGTCAAGCGAGTACGCAAAAAGACTGGCCTCAGCATTTCAGCAAAGCGTTCAAATTCTTCATCATCTTTCTTTTTAGTTGACTTTGGTGGAAAAGGCATAGGTTTTTGAACCCATGGTTCTCTTTCCTTACCGTGTTTTCTAGCAATGAAGTCATTTTTATCATACCTTTTATTTTTAGGTTGTGGGTTATCAAGATCAACAGGTGGTTCTATCTCAACATCATTATCTAGTTCTTTATCATTAGGTTGAGCATCTTCATGAACTCATCATTATATTTTTCATTATCATTAGGTGAGTGTTCATTACCAGACTGAGTTTCATCATCAGAGATAGAAGTTTCATTTTCATTATCAGGAGGTTTTTCTATTTCAGGTTCACTAGAAGTATGCAAAGTCCTATCATTTTTCTTTTTCTTTCTAGAAGGACTAGGTGCATCAGTGTCAACTCTTTGTGAATCTTGTTCAATTCTTTTAGGGTGTCCCTCAGTATAAAGTGGTTCCTGAGTCATTTTACCTCCCCTAGTTGCAACTCTAACAGCAAAGTCATGCATATTATGATTCATTTCATCAAGCAATTCTCTTTGTGATTTAGCAACTTGTTCTAATTGAGTTTGAACCAAAGAAGGATGTTTTCCAACACCTCTAACATCATTTGATATTCTAAATAACAAGTCACTCAAGCGAGCAATCATATCAGAATTATGTTTCAATTGTTTCATAACATTTGCATTGAAGTGATCTTGTTTTCTAATGTAGTTTTCAAACTCATAAAGGCATTGACTAGGATGCATATTGTGAGGATTATCATTATCATTGAACTTAATAAGAGAATTTACCTCTACCACCTTAGGCAGTGGTGGTGTATTAAGCCCATGTATTTCTTCAATAGGAGGTAAATTTTTAACATCCTCAGCTTTAATACCCTTTTCCTTCATAGATTTCTTTGCCTCTTGCATATCTTCGGGACTGAGATATAATATACACCTCTTATTCGGAGTGGGTTTAGGTGGTGGTTTAGGAATAGTCCAATCATCATAATTTTTCAATATGTTATTCAATAATTCTTCAGCTTGTCCAACAGTTCGTTCCCTGAAAACACAACCAGCACAACTATCTAGGAAGTCCCTAGAAGCATTGGTTAGTCCATTATAGAAGATATCAAGTATTTCATTTTTCTTAAGAGGATGATCAGGCAAAGCATTAAGTAACTGGCAAAGCATCCCCCAAGCTTGTGGGAGACTCTCTTCTTTAGTTTGCACAAAGTTAAATATTTCCTGTAAGGCAGCTTGTTTCATATGAGCAGGAAAATATTTTTCAGAGAAGTGATAAACCATATCCTAGGGACTACGCACACAACCAGGAGCAAGGGTATTGTACCAAGCTTTAGCAACACCCTTTAATGAGAATGGAAACAATTTGAGAATAAAGTAGTAACGAGTTTTCTCATCATGAGTGAAAAGGGTGGCTATATCATTTAACTTAGTAAGATGTGCCATAACAGTTTCAATTTCATAACCATGGAAAGGATCAGATTCAACCAAAGTAATTAACTCTGGGTCGACAGAGAATTCATAATCCTTATCATCAATACAGATAGGTGAAGTAGCAAACTTAGGATCACACTTCATTCTAGCATTCATTGATTTTTCTTTATACTTGTGTAGTAGTTTCTCTAGATCATCTCTATCATTACAAGCAAGAACATCTCTAGTTGCTTCTTCACTCATAACATAACCTTCCAGTACCTTAGGCATTTCATATCTAGGAAGGCTAGTTCTACCAAGTATTTCAGGAGTTTCAGTTTCAAGCTCATCATCAGATTCGACAACATCATGTTGTATTACTTTAGCAATTTGTTTATCAAGAAAATCACCAAGTGGCACATCATCATTATCAAGCAAGGTACTAGCATCATAAGCATCATTCATAGTAGAAGTAGCATCATCAATAACTTGCGACATATCAGAATTAATGGCATGTGGTGGTGGTGTTGCAAGTTTACTCATAACAGAAGGTGAATCTAAAGCAGAACTGCATGGCAGTTTCTTACCTCCCCTCGTACTTGAGGGAAATATCTTCGGTTTAGGATCCTTCAGATTCTTCATAGTGATAATATGATAATAATCCCAAGTGACTCAACAAATATAGCTATGCTCCCCGGCAACGGCGCCAGAAAAAGGTCTTGATAACCCACAAGTATAGGGGATCGCAACAGTTTTCGAGGGTAAGTATTTAACCCAAATTTATAGATTCGACACAAGGGGAACCAAATAATATTTGAAGGTATTAGCAGCTGAGTTGTCAATTCAACCACACCTGGAGATTAATTATCTCCAGCAAAGTGATCAGTAGCAAAGTAGTTTAATAGTTTTGATAGTAGTGACAGTAGCAATAGTAACAGTAACAGTGATAGCAGTAATTTTGTAGCAAGTGTAACAGTGATGATAGCAATAGTAACACAGCAAGATCAATAAGGATAAATTCGTAGGCATTGGGTCGGTGACTTGTTGGATGATATTCATCATGAGACAGTTATAACCTAGGGCGATACGGCACTAGCTCCAGTTCATCGATATAATGTAGGCATGTATTCTGTAAATAGTCATACGTGCTTTATTAAAAGAACTTGCATGACATCTTTTGTCCTACCCTCCCGTGGTAGCGGGGTCCATATTGGAAACTAAGGGATATTAAGTCCTCCTTTTAATAGAGAACTGGAACAAAGCATTAACACATAGTGAATACATGAACTCCTCAAACTACGGTCATCACCGAGAGTGGGCCCGGTTGTTGTCACTCCGGGGTTGTCGGATCATAACCGTAGTAGGTGACTATAACTTGCAAGATCGGATCTAAAACATGGATATAATGATGAATTCATAAACGGTTCAGATCTGAGTTCGTGGCACCCAGGCCCAAAGTGACAAGCATTAAGCATGGCAAAGTCATAGCAACATCAATCTAAGAACATAGTGGATACTAGGGATCAGGCCCTAACAAAACTAACTCGATTACATGATGAATCTCATCCAACTCCTCACCGACCAGCGAGCCTACGAAGGAATTACTCACTCCCGGTGGGGAGCATCATGGAATTGGCGATGGAGTTAGGTTGGTGATGATGAAGAATGAAGATCCCCCTCTCCGTAGCCCCAAACAGACTCCAGATCTTCCCTCCCGAGGAAGAACAAGGCTTGGCGGCGGCTCCGTCTCATGGATCGTGATAATTCTTTCTCCCTAACTTTTTTCTGGAATAATATGATTTTATAGTATCAAGGGGGTCATCAGCGGGGCCACCAGGTGGGTACAACCCACCTGGGCGTGCCAGGAGATGGGGCGCGCCCTGGTGGGTTGTGCCCACCCAGGGGCCCCTCTCCGGCAGGTCTTGGCTCCAGAAATTCTTATTATTGGTATAAAAAATCCTCGCAAAGTTTTGTTCCATTCCGAGAACTTTTATTTCTGCACAAAAGCAACACCATGGTAGTTCTGCTGAAAACAGCGCCAGTCCGGGGTTAGTTTCGTTCAAATCATGCAAATTAGAGTCCAGAACAAGAGGAAAAGCGTTAGAAAAAGTAGATACGTTGGAGACGTATCATAACACAGGCAAGAACCCTTTCTTTGACTGATCCATTTTGTACTTCTTCAAAATCTTATCAAGGTATGTGCTTTGTGAAAGTCCAATTAAGCGTCTTGATCTATCTCTATAGATCTTGATGCCCAATATATAAGCAGCTTCACCGAGATCTTTCATTGAAAAATTCTTATTCAAGTATCCTTTTATGCTATCCAGAAATACTGTATCATTTCCAATCAACAATGTGTCATCCACATATAATATTAGAAATGCTACAGAGCTCCCACTCACTTTCTTGTATATACAGGCTTCTCCAAAAGTCTGTATAAAACCATATGCTTGATCACACTAACAAAGCGTATATTCCAACTCCGAGAGGCTTACACCAGTCCATAAATGGATCGCTGGAGCTTGCACACTTTGTTAGCACCTTTTGGATCGACAAAACCTTCTTGTTGCATCATATACAACTCTTCTTTAAGATATCCATTAAGGAATGCAATTTTGACATCCATTTGCCAAATTTCATAATCATAAAATGCGGCAATTGCTAACATGATTCGGACAGACTTAAGCATCGCTACGGGTGAGAAGGTCTCTTCGTAGTCAACTCCTTGAACTTGTCGAAAACCTTTCGTAACAAGTCGAGCTTTGTAGACAGTAACATTACCATCAGCGTCAGTCTTCTTCTTGAAGATCCATTTATTCTATTGCTTGCCGATCATCGAGCTAGTCAATCAAAGTCCACACTTTGTTCTCATACATGGATCCCATCTCAGATTTCATGGCCTCAAGTCATTTCGCGGAATCTGGGCTCATCATCGCTTCCTCATAGTTCGTAGGTTCGTCATGGTCAAGTAACATGACTTCCAGAACAGGATTACCGTACCACTCTGGTGTGGATCTTACTTTGGTTGACCTAGAGGTTCAGTAGTAACTTGGTCTAAAGTTTCATGATCATCATCATTAGCTTCCTCACTAATTGGTGTAGGAATCACTAGAACTGATTTCTGTGATGAACTACTTTCCAATTCGGGAGAAGGTACAATTACCTCATCAAGTTCTAATTTCCTCCCACTCACTTCTTTCAAGAGAAACTCCTTCTCTAGAAAGGATCCATTCTTAGCAACGAATATCTTGCCTTCGGATCTGTGATAGAAGGTGTACCCATCAGTTTCCTTTGGGTATCCTATGAAGACACATTTCTCCGATTTGGGTTCGAGATTATCAGGTTGAAGCTTTTTCACATAAGTATCACAGCCCTAAACTTTAAGAAACGACAACTTGGGTTTCTTGCCAAACCATAGTTCATATGGTGTCGTCTCAACGGATTTAGATGGTGCCCTATTTAACATGAATGCAGCCGTCTCTAAAGCATAACCCCAAAACGATAGCGGTAAATTAGTAAGAGACATCATAGGTCGCACCATATCTAATAAAGTGCGGTTACGACGTTCGGATGCACCATTTCGCTGTGGTGTTCCAGGTGGCGTGAGCTGCGAAACTATTCCACATTGTTTCAAATGAAGACCAAACTCATAACTCAAATATTCACCTCCACGATTAGATCGTAGAAACTTTATTTTCTTGTTACGATGATTTTCCACTTCACTCTGAAATTCTTTAAACTTTTCAAATGTTTCAGACTTAAGTTTCATCAAGTAGATATACCCATATCTGCTCAAATCATCTGTGAAGGTCAGAAAATAACGATACCCGCCGCGGGCATCAACACTCACCGGACCGCATACATCACTATGTATTATTTCCAATAAATCTGTTGCTCGCTCCATTGTTCAGGAGAACGAAGTTTTAGTCATCTTGCCCATGAGGCATGGTTCGCAAGCATCAAGTGATTCATAATCAAGTGATTCCAAAAGTCCATCAGCATGGAGTTTCTTCATGCGCTTTACACCAATATGACCTAAACGGCAGTGCCACAAATAAGTTGCACTATCATTATTAAACTTGTATCTTTTGGTTTCAATACTATGAATATGTGTATCACTACTATCAAGATTCAACAAAAATAGACCACTCATCAAGGGTGCATGACCATAAAAGATATTACTCATATAAATAGAAGAACCATTATTCTCTGATTTAAATGAATAACCGTCTCGCATCAAACAAGATCCAGATATAATGTTCATGCTTAGCGCTGGCACCAAATAACAATTATTCAGGTCTAAAACTAATCCCGGTGGTAGATGTAGAGGTAGCGTGCTGACTGTGATCACATCGACTTTGGAACCATTTCCCACGCGCATCGTCACCTCGTCCTTAGCCAATCTTTGTTTAATCTGTAGCCCCTGTTTCGAGTTGCAAATATGAGCAACAGAACCTGTCGTGGAATTGTCACGGAAGATGTCCTAGTGAAAGGACTTAGTTGTGGAGCCATCGCAACGGGTTAGCTTAAAGGGGTTAAACCGGACAAGGGACATGAGAGTTTTATACTAGTTCGGCCCCTTATGATGAAGGTAAAAGCCTACGTCTAGTTGTGATGGAATTGCTGGGGTCTCGATGATCAGGGAGCAAATATGCTTCGCCTGAGTCTCGAGTTGTTATCTGTCGTCCTTGAATCTCCGCCGGGTCGTGCCTTTATATACACAGGTCGACGCCCGCCGGCTTACAGAGTCCCGACGCCGGTTTATACACATACCGGCCCGGTCTCTACTTCGTCATACCTTATAATACAAGTCATGAATTACATGGCGGTTTATAACTACAGGCCTTAATCTACCTTTGAGCCTTGGGCCTTCAAGTCTCTGTAATAATCCGCTTTATCCTTGTCTTCATGGGCTTTAAGCATAAACAATCCATTATGGGGATAACCCGGCTATCTCGGCCGGTTACACCTAGTAGTAATATCCCCAACATTAGGCCCCAGATTGATTTGAACTGGTTCATGTCAATCTCCAAAACCTTGAGAAAATTTCTTCTTCCATATCTTCGCATAAATCTTGTAAACCGCCATGACGTCATCATCCAGAATCATAATAAACCGCCATGACGTCACCTGTTATTTTAAATGGTATATTCCTCACCTTCATTAATGAGCCTCCGATAATCGAGGCGACAAATCTGTCACATATCCATTTGTTAAGCTCCTCGATTCTCGCGCTTGACCCTTATCCTTTCGTCCTTATAAATACGGCCGAGGGCCCTTTCCATCTCTCCCTTTTCCTCTTCAAGTCTTCTTCTTCCTCGCGACGCCTCAGCGCCCGAACATCCGCCGCCGCCGTCGACCTTCGCGTCTACACCAACCCAGGCCGCTGCATCAACCTATTTTGACCAGAGAACTGCGACGCACCTCCGCTGTTCAGCAGCACCAGTAAGTATTCCTCTCCTCGAACGTCAGATCTGCATTAGGGTTTCCACTGTTCGTCGGTGTTCTTCACCGTTCATCTTTCCTTTCCTAGATCGCATAGTTTTGATCTGAATCTGATAGCAAAGGCGAGCTTCAGTAGTTTAGCGCCCCTTTTAATCCTCAAAAAGCACCCTTTCCTGCATAAGATCCCATCCAAGCATATGTGTTCTTCCACTGTCACGGCTTTAGGTTAGATTTATTTCCTCTTTTTAGAACTGTGGCAGATCTAGATTTATATCACCAATCTGTGAAATCTGTTTGCACCATACTTAGAAATTTTTGCAAATGTATAGCCTCTTTACCATTGTGGGCGGTTTATCCTTGAACCTGTGATAACTCATCATATACCATTAGCCCTCTATTAAACCGCCAACCTGTTTTAAACCGGATATTGTACTTCCATCATTGCACCGGTTTATAAGTTATAACCATGAACTTTAAACCGGATATTGTGCTTTTTTCCAGCTTGTCACCAAAAATGGCCAAACAATTCTTTTCCTGTAATTGGGTTCCTTCCCGGGTTACGGAAACGCAGCTGGCTGGTTATGTTTCAACAGGCGCTTTAGCAAGTAAGAACACTATCCATTGGCGAGTCCCCGGCCTAGAATCTCCTCCTGAACCCCAAGACGGAGAAGTTATTGTATTTGTTGATCACCTAAGCCGAGGCTTCACTCCTCCCGGATCAAAATTCTTCCGTGACGTGCTTGCCGCCTTTCAAATCCATCCCCAAGACATCGGTCCAAACTCCATATCCAATATTTGTGACTGGCAAGTATTCTGTGAGGTATACCTGCAAGAGGAGCCTACTGTTGATCTGTTCCGGGATTTCTTTTATCTAAACCGCCGTACTGAGTTTACGGATGGCCCCAATACTGAACTAGGCGGGGTTTCAATTCAAAAGAGGAGAGATGTTGATTTCCCTCATGCCAAGCTTCATAGTCATCCTAAGGACTGGAATCAGACTTGGTTCTACTGCCGCAACACAGCTCCAGTCAATGAAAATCCTTTGCCGGGTTACCGTCCACACCGGCTTACCCAAACTCATCCCTTTCCTCAGCGGTTGACGGCCCAAGAGCGAGCAAAATATGCCCCTCAACTAGCCAAGCTCAGAGCGTTTATTGCAAATGGGCTGACAGGCGTGGATTTTGTCCGATGCTGGGTTTCATGGAGCATTTTACCTTTAAGCCGGCGGCCCGGTTTAATGTGTGAATACACAGGGGATCTGAAAGACCCGCAACGCCATATTGACATCCAGCTGACTGATGATGAAGTCACTGAAGCTGTTAAAAAGATGCTTAATGAACCAATAGACGCATGCAGCAAAACCGGGCTCAGTCCTTTCTATGCTGCCAATAAACCGCCAAAGGTATAATCTTCCGTATTTCTGCCTTTAACCATCCTTTGTTAAATTTTTCCTTTGATGACTTATTATTTGTCTATACAGGCCGATGATCCATTCTGGAAGAGAAAATCACAAGATAAACCGATAAAGAATCCTCGGATTAAGATCAAGGCTTCAAAAAAGCCTGGAAAAAGAAGGAACGTTGAACCGTCCGAGCCTATTATTGAAGATGATCCGGATTCAGAGGTAGAACTTGACTCTCTCAGTTCACTTTTTATACACCTTATTGACAATGATCATTCTCAGGATGAAGCGGAAGCCAGCCATGCTGATGAGGTAACTATTCTTTCTTCTGATTCTGATCCTGTGCCAGTACCAAGAATCCGTCGAGCCATTCGGAAAGTAAAATTTTCATGCCCTCTTTCTTATGTGGACCCGCACTTTCTTTTAAAGACACAGCAGCATGAAGCTCGCCGCACAACTCGACATAGCGGCCAAGTGGTGTCCTCCTCCGGTTTACCAAATTCGCCGGTTCACAAACGCCGCCAAGAGGTTGCTTATACTCCTGACACCCTTTACCCTAAGGCGGGTTACATCCGATATCCTCTTAATCCGTCTGACTCAAATTATCAGGGAACTTCCCATTCATCGTCCGGCGAGTCGTCAGCGACACAACTTCCTCCTCTGAAAACCGTCCCTGGGTAATCATAATATACTCTTAACTCTTTGGTCTTGTATTATTTTATCATATTGATCTTCGTGTCTGCTCTCTTTTTCAGTGCTAAAGCCAGACCAAGCAAGAAGGCTAAATTGAACAAGCCAACCGACCATGAACCGGCTACCGAGCCGGAGAAAACCCCAGAGGCTATTGACCCGGAGGCTGACACTGTTACTGATAATCCGGAACCTCAAGCAACTGATACACTTGTTGAACCGGTAGAAAATAATCCGCCAAGCCAGTCAGCTGATCCACTTAGTCCAACTGTTGATCCGCCGAGCCCGGCTAAAGAATCTGATAAACCGCCAAGTCCTGCCAAAACTACAGACGACGATGTTGTCGTAACTGGCCTTGGTTTCAGCTCCCCTGGTCGTCCTGTCGCTTTATCAAAGCATAGCGCCAAAGAAATTTCTGCTATGGATAAAGGGAAATGGAAATCCGAGCTATCCAACTATTCCAACCTCAGCGCTCAAGAGCTACATTCTGGTTTTTTAAACCGCCTGTATACAAACCGCGACTTTGAAGCCGGTTTAGTAGGCCTGATGAAGGAGCGGTATGAGGTAAATGTCACTTTCCCTTTGCATAAATATTCCAATAGTCCTTTTGTTAAAACTGGTCCAATATATCAACTCTAGTAGCCCCCAAGGGCCGGTTCATAACATTGGTTTGAACCGGGTCTTGAATCGATATTTGCATTTTGCTGGTGTAGCCCCCATGAACCGGCTTATATCTTTTAGAATGAACCGGTACATCCTATTAATCTCACCACTTATAATGATGACCATCCATCTGAATCTGAATGAATACACATTAGCCCCCAAGTATCAAGTAGATAACTTGTTATGTGCTTGAGACTTTAAATGAATAGCTGATAAGAAGCAATCCGCATTAGCCCCCAAGTGTCAAGTAGATAACTTGTTATGTGCTTGAGACTTTAAATGAATAGCTGATAAGAAGCAATCCGCATTAGCCCCCAAGTGTCAAGTAGATAACTTGTTATGTGCTTGAGACTTTAGATGTTGTAATGCTAATTATTATCTGTATGTTGCAGGCTGAGTTGTCCAAAAAAGACTCCCAAATCACTGATCTCCAAGGAAACATCAAGTCTCAGTGGATGAAACTTGCAAAGTTAAGAGCGAGCTGACCACCGCTTTAACAACCATGGAGCAGCTGAAGGAATTCTTCAAAGGTGAACGGGCAGATTGGGCAACTGAAAAGACCACCTTGTTAAAGCGGGCAGAAGATGCGAAGAACGCCCTTAAACCGGCCACAGAAGAGCTGAGCAGCCTGAAGCGGCAGATTGATGCTATGACCTCTGCCATCTTTGGTAACAACCTCTTCACCAATCTGTAACAACACCAGCTATAAAAACTTCTGGTTTAATAAAATTGGATCCTTTTGCAGGTAGCCGTGTTACTCATCTTGGCACAGATATGCGCAAAAGATTGAAGGCCGTCTATACTTTGGCAGAGCAGCTTTATACCGGCGCGCAACGGGCCATCTGCACAGCTTCCAATAACCATCCGCCACCGTCGCTAATCAAGGAAACACTGGAAAAATTGTCTATGATGCCTGCCCGGATTGTGGAATTGAAGAAATCCGCTGCTAGGTCCGGTGCCCTTACTGCACTGACGCGCGCCAAGGCCTGGATCTCTGACCTTGATCCGGAAGACATTGGTAACGGTTACCCGAGTCAAAAAGAGGACGGTTCAGAATTCAGCAATGATGATCTCCGGGCTATCACGAGAGAGATGCGACCACTGGCAAGTAAATTGGCTGAAGATACTAACTTGTCAATTTATCAGAATGTATATGATGCCAGCGGCAAGCGAATAAGTGCTCCAACTTATGATGTGGAAAATCTGATCCCGCCGATCCGTAAGTACACTTACGCTCCTGATGTTGAACCGTCTGATCTGATACACGACGAAGCTGTCTTTCAAGCCTTAACAGGGATTGATTGGACAACTATTAACTTCCAGCCATTGGGCGGAGAGAAGGAGGATGAACCGGCGCAGGAAGATCCGCAACCTTCACATCAACCTGAAGCAGAATCATAATCCGGAACCCGGTTTAATTTGTTCCTTTTGTTATCCTTGAAAAACAATCATTCTTTTGGGCAGTCGAAACGCCTTGTAATAGGCTAGCTTGAACAGCTGATCTGATATGCCATCGTGCATACTTGTTGCACACAATATTATTAATCCATCATGCTATATTTGCTCATGATCTTTATCGGTTTTATACAGCCCTGTTTCTGCATAAAACAAAGTGAAAACTGTCCTGGCGGTTTACCGCTGGACGGGTCATAATGCCCAATTATATAGCCAAGGTTGATAACCATAGCTTTAAATAATGAAATATGAAACATATCATACCTGTGATATTGAATCACCTTGTTGGTTTACCAACATTTTTGTAATAAGGGTGATAACCCAAATATTGAGCATTGATAACTCAAACCATGTTACGCTGGTAAAAAACAAGCGATGCCGGGTTATGATAAACACCGGATGATCATCCTGGCAACTTATAGTTAACTCCAGGCCGGGTTAAATACACCGGTTTATACGGATGACTTACAATCAGGCCGGGCCATTGGATGCCGGTTTAGCTCAAAACTTTAACAAGGGAGAAAAACAAAATTGACCAATAAAAAACCAGAGAATAAAGAAAAACTTGTAGTCGAGGCTTTTCAAGGGCTGCCAGGCCACTGAGTTAAACCGTTTTACAAAGCCTTTTAAGATGGTCCTCAGTCTTTAACCAATCGCCGGTCTATCATTGACAAGTTCAGGGTCATATGCGATTGACTTGTCAAGTTGGCGGGTCATACCAGGCTTACCTGGGCAGAGTGACTTACTTAATGAAGGCAGGTTAACCCGGGGTTTTAGGTATATATACCAGGCTTCCAAGCCACGGCTCAACGGTAGCCTATTGCAAGTGTAGATTTCTTTGTTCATTGCGATAGCAAAGAATCCCCAAGCAACATTTTGAGCTGTGCTCAACGGGTGCCTATGTTTGAGTTGTTCTTGACAACACTCTTTGGCCCCTAAGTAGTGGCATTGCGCCAGCCAAAAGGTGTAGCTATGGTTGAACACAACCAAGCCCCCAAGTGACTTAATGTCGTGGCTTTTGAGCCAGCCAAGAGGTGTAGCTATGGTTCGAATACGACCAAGCCCCCAAGTGACTTACTGTCGTGGCTTTTGAGCCAGCCAAGAGGTGTAGCTATGGTTCGAATACGACCAAGCCCCCAAGTGACTTAATGTCGTGGCTTTTGAGCCAGCCAAGAGGTGTAGCTATGGTTCGAATACGACCAAGCCCCCAAGTGACTTATATTGAATAGATAGCTGTAAACCGGATGTTGCTTCACAAACAGAATCCTCTGTGTAACCACTCATGATATGAGAAAAACAACAGATACCCCGCTTTAGCTGGGGCTCCGGTTTATTGCATTGATCATAATATATACATCATCAAAATATGTACATGATAGGAGCCTATGGCTCAGGTGTAGTACGGCCGTAGATGAGCTATGTTCCACGGCCGGATCGTCTCCTCCTCTGACTTGCGTGAGTCTTTATGCTCTCGAACATCAATGAGGTAATATGATCCGTTGTTCAGATTCTTGCTGACCACAAAGGGCCCTTCCCAAGGCGGGGATAACTTGTGCATATCGGTCTGATCTTGGATAAGCCGGAGCACTAGATCGCCTTCTTGAAAAGTTCTGGTTTTAATCCGGCGACTGTGATAACGCCGCAGGTCTTGCTGATAAATAACCGAGCGAGCTGCCGCTACGTCCCGTTTCTCATCCAACAGGTCCAACGCATCCTGGCGTGCTCTTTCATTATCTGCTTCAACATAAGCTGCCACTCGAGGTGAGTCATGACGAATATCACTTGGAAGGACAGCTTCCGCTCCATAAACCATGAAGAAGGGTGTATAACCCGTAGATCTATTGGGGGTGGTGTTAATGCTCCATAAAACGGAAGGCAGCTCCTCAACCCAACAACCCGGTGTCCTCTGCAAAGGAACCATAAGCCGGGGCTTGATCCCCTTCAAGATTTCCTGATTAGCTCTCTCCGCTTGACCATTAGACTGGGGGTGGGCCACTGAAGAGATATCAAGACGGATGTGCTCTCTTTGACAGAACTCCTCCATAGCACCCTTGGAAAGATTCGTGCCATTGTCTGTTATAATGCTGTGTGGATAACCAAAACGGAATATCACCTTCTTCATAAATTGAACCGCTGTGGCTGCATCACATTTGCTAACTGGCTCTGCCTCCACCCACTTGGTAAATTTATCAACCGCCACCAAGAGGTGGGTCTTCTTATCCTTAGATCTCTTAAAGGGTCCAACCATATCAAGCCCCCAGGTTGCAAACGGCCAGGTAATTGGAATCATCCTCAGCTCCTGAGCCGGAACATGAGCCCGGCGTGCAAACTTCTGACAGCCATCGCACCTTTTGACCAAGTCCTCAGCATCAGCATGAGCCGTCAGCCAATAGAAACCATGACGAAA
Organism: Triticum aestivum; assembly: GCF_018294505.1. NCBI lineage: Eukaryota > Viridiplantae > Streptophyta > Magnoliopsida > Poales > Poaceae > Triticum > Triticum aestivum. The sequence goes on from NC_057808.1 coordinate 566,797,176, forward strand.
AGCCTTAGCCACCAAGGACTTTGAACCGGCATGATGACCACAATCACCTTCGTGAATCTCGCGTAAAATTTCACGACCTTCTTCAGGAGAAACACAACGTTGAAAAGCCCCTGAGATACTGCAATGATGTAGCTCGCCGTTGACAATAGTCATGGACTTGGAACGCCGGATTATCTGCCTGGCCAGAACTTCATCCTCTGGTAATTCACCCCGGTTCATATACGCCAAATATGGGATCGTCCAATCCGGGGTGACATGAAGCGCCGCCACCAACTGAGCCTCCGGATCAGGAATAGCTAAGTCTTCCTCCGTGGGTAGCTTGACCGACGGGTTATGCAAAACATCAAGAAAAACATTGGGCGGCACCGGTTTACGCTGGGAGCCCAACCGGCTTAAAGCGTCCGCCGCTTCATTCTTTCGCCGGTCTACATGATCAACCTGATAACCCTTGAAATGACCTGCAACAATATCCACCTCTCGACGATACGCTGCCATGAGGGGGTCCTTGGAATCCCAAGTACCAGAAACTTGTTGAGCCACTAGGTCCGAGTCACCAAAACATTTAACCCGGCTCAGATTCATCTCCTTAGCCATCCGAAGACCATGGAGCAGGGCCTCGTACTCAGCTGCATTATTAGTACAAGGAAACATCAAGCGGAGAACATAACAAAATTTGTCACCTCGAGGGGAAGTAAGAACCACTCCAGCCCCCGAGCCCTCCAATTGCCTGGATCCGTCGAAATGAATTGTCCAGTATGTGTTATCCGGTCTATCCTCCGGCACCTGCAACTCTGTCCAGTCATTGATGAAGTCCACGAGTGCTTGAGACTTGACGGCCGTGCGAGGCATATATTTTAATCCGTGAGGCCCAAGCTCAATAGCCCACTTAGCGACCCGGCCGGTCGCTTCTCTGTTCTGGATGATATCTCCCAAAGGAGCAGAACTGACCACAGTAATGGGATGGCCCTGAAAGTATTGCTTCAGCTTCCGGCTCGCCATAAAAACCCCATATACAAGCTTCTGCCAATGTGGATATCTCTGTTTTGACTCAATGAGCACCTCACTGATATAATAAACCGGCCGTTGAACCGGATACTCCTTTCCTGCCTCCTTGCGCTCCACCACAATAGCCACGCTGACAGCTCGAGCATTAGCAGCCACATATAACAGCAATGGTTCCTTGTCCATGGGAGCAGCAAGAACAGGTGGTTCGGCAAGCTGCCGCTTCAGAGCCTCAAACGCTTCATTAGCCGCATCACTCCAGACAAAGTTGTCCGTTTTCTTCAGCATTTGATATAAAGGGATGGCCTTCTCCCCGAGACGACTTATAAACCGGCTCAATGCTGCAATCCGGCCTGCAAGTCGCTGAACATCGTTGATGCACTTCGGTTTAGTCAGTGAAGTAATAGCCTTGATCTTCTCCGGATTAGCTTCAATGCCCCTGTTAGATACCAGAAAACCCAAAAGCTTGCCTGCTGGCACACCAAAAACACACTTGGCCGGGTTGAGCATCATCTTATAAACCCGGAGGTTATCAAAGGTCTCCTTTAAATCATCTATTAATGTTTCCTCCTTCCTGGACTTCACCATAATATCATCCACATAAGCATGGACGTTGCGCCCAATCTGGTTATGAAGACAATTCTGAACACAAGCTGATAAGTTGCATGGGCACTCTTGAGCCCAAAGGGCATAGACACATAGCAGAAGGCTCCAAAGGGAGTTATAAAAGCTGTCTTCTCTTGGTCCTTAACTGCCATCTTAATCTGATGATAACCTGAATAAGCATCCAGAAAACTCAAACGCTCACAACCCGCCGTAGCATCAATGATTTGATCGATACGGGGGAGGGCAAAAGGATCCGTCGGACATGCTTTGTTCAAATCCGTGTAATCTACACACATACGCCAGGTGCCATTCTTCTTAAGCACCAGCACCGGATTAGCCAACCACTCCGGATGAAAAACTTCAACAATGAACCCTGCCGCCAAGAGCCGGGCTACCTCCTCACCAATAGCCTTGCGCCTCTCTTCATTGAACCGGCGAAGGAATTGTCGGACCGGTTTAAACTTGGGATCAATATTAAGGGTGTGCTCAGCGAGTTCCCTCGGTACACCTGGCATGTCAGAAGGCTTCCATGCAAAGATATCCCGATTCTCACGGACGAACTCGATGAGCGCGCTTTCCTATTTCGGATCCAGATTTGCACTGATGATGAACTGTTTAGATGAATCGCCGGGCACAAAATCAACCATCTTAGTCTCATTAGCCGATTTAAACTTCAAGGCCGGATCATGCTTCGTGGTTGGTTTCTTCAAGGAAGTCATGTCCGCTGGATCAACGTTGTCCTTATAGAACTTCAACTCCTCTGCTGCACAAACCGACTCAGCATAGGCCGCATCACCTTCCTCACACTCCAAAGCGATCTTGCGGCTTCCATGTATTGTGATAGTCCCTTTATGACCCGGCATCTTGAGCTGCAGATAAACATAACAGGGTCGTGCCATGAATTTAGCATAAGCTAGCCGCCCAAACAGGGCATGATACAGGCTTTGGATTTTCACCACTTCGAAAGTCAATGTCTCTGATCTTGAGTCATACTCATCTCCAAAAGTGACCTCCAGAGCTATTTTACCAACCGGATAGGCTGATTGCCGGGCACCACACCATGAAAAACAGTGTTCGACGGTTTAAGATTCTTATCTGTCAATCCCATACGACGGAAGGTGTCATAATATAAGATGATGATACTGCTGCCTCCGTCCATGAGCACCTTAGTGAACTTATAACCTCCAACTTGAGGCGCCACCACCAACGCCAAATGACCCGGATTGTCAACCCGGGGCGGGTGATCCTCTTGGCTCCAGACAATAGGCTGCTCAGACCACTGTAAATAACGAGGCACTGCCGGTTCAAACGAGTTCATTGCTCGTTTATGAAGCTTCAGATCGCGTTTGCATAGGCTGGTGGTGAAAACGTGGTACTGTCCACCATTCAACTGCTTTGGGTGACTTTGGTACCCTCACTGTTGCTGCTGCGGTCCTTGTTGGCTATAACCACCCTGGTTGCTCTGATTTCCTTGATTGCCATGTCCGCCCTGATTGCCTTGGAATCCTGAACCGGGGTTGCCTCCTCCATAACCCGGCCCATAGGACCCGGGTCCTGAACCGCCGGATGGTCCATGATCATTCCAGAAGAGGTCTGAATTTTTGAATTCTCGCATGATATAACAATCTTTCCAGAGGTGCGTGGTCGGTTTATCCGGCGTTCCAGGATGCTTCAGGCAGGGCTGGTTCAACAGGTAATTCAGGCGCCCCGGATTAGGACCGGGCTCTGCCCTTCTCGGGGGCGGCTTTCCTTTATGACGCTGACCATTACCCTGTGTATTGGTGTTAGCCACAAAATATGAATTATGATCTGCCTTGCGCCTACCATTATTATTGTGGCCCGTCGGGTTATGCTGCTGCCCCTTGGCGTTGCCGCTCTTCTTTCCCTTCCCCGGCTTGTCATCGTCAGACTCGGGGTCCTTGGTACTATCAGAATCAGCATACTTAACCAGAGCAGCCATAAGTGTTCCTATATCATTGCAGTGACGCTTGAGCCGTCCCAACTTCAACTTTAAAGGCTGAAAACGACAATTCCCCTCCAATGTTATAATCGTCGAGTCGGCTTTGATGCGATCCAAAGAGTGTAAGATCTCTGAAACCCGGCGCACCCAATGGGTCGTTGACTCGCCTTCTCCCTGGACGCAGGCGGCTAAGTCCACAATTGACATAGGTTGCTTGCACGTGTCTTTGAAGTTTGCTATAAACCGGGCTTTCAACTCAGCCCATGTCTCGATGGAATTAACTGGTAAGCCTTTCAACCACGTGCGAGCTGTTCCATCCAACATCATAGTGAAATATTTCGCGCAGGCCGCTTCATCCACATCTAACATCTCCATAGACATCTCATAACTCTCGATCCATGACTCGGGAGGCAAATCAGCGGTGTAATTAGGCACCTTACGGGGGGCCTTGAAATCCTTGGGCAGCCGTACATTGTGCAAACCCGGGACGAGGCAGGGCACCCCCCAAGAGCTGAAAGTAAGGCCTTGCTCTACGGAAACCATCGGACGAGCCGGAGTGAGCTGACGGTCCTGCGCAGCTAACTCGGCTTCACGACGTGCTCCATTGTTCACCACATCCTGAGCATGCGCCCCACCACGCGTCGGATTAGGCCCTCGAGGAGCATCTCGGTTCCGCGCACTGCTTGACACAGCCAGTTCATCAATGTGCCTGCTATAACTCCGGCTCGGGCATGGGTTTGAGTGAATTCTGTCCCGGCTATATGAATAAGCCTGCTGTTGCATCATAGCCTTCTGAAAAGATCCCTAGCACGCCGCGTCTCAACTGCCGCTGGGGATTCACCCTTCATTGGGATAGCAGCTAATCGTGATGCGGCCGCGATCATATTATCCAAAGGGGTGGAGAAGTGACCCGGCGGTGCCGGTACAATCTGCAGCGGGTTATGGGTCCTTCGAGGGGGATCCGTCATCCGTGGCTGATCCGGTGCTCCGGTCCTCGGCGCCTCAATCCGGTTCACCATTGCCGGATTACTGGTTCCTGCTCCTGGCGTTCCAAAGAGATTCATTGCCTCATAAACCGGTGGTAGCCGTGACTGATGCCTTCTCCTTAACACGTCGTTTGAAGCGTTCTGATCCAACATGAGTCGATAATTTTCCGCCTGAATTCGTTGTGCTTGTGCCTCTAAAGCGACCCGCTCCTGAGCCATCCTGGTTTCTTCAGCCGCTAAGTCCTCCTTAGCTTGAGTTATCTGATCCTGCAGTTTCGCCACCTCCGCATTATGCTGATCTTGCGTTTCGGTGGTAACTTGTGTGGTCAGTAAGGCCGTCCAGGCGTCCAATAAATCGGACAAGATTTGGGCCGGCCGGCGCGCGGGGCCTCCCGATCCAGCTGCCGATCCGGAAATTATTGCTGCCGCGGTTGAAGATTGCAACGTGGGCTGAGTTCCAGCCATGAAGATCGCAACCCGGTTTGCTGGTTTAAAGGGGTCTGGAATGCTGTCGCAATCGGAATAGCCCCCAAACTGGCCATCTTGCAGTTGGTACAGTGACTCGGTCTCCCCGGTGGGCGACTCGTCATCTGAGTGGACGACGGTCTCGCCATCGGACGTCGGTTCAAGTTCCGCACCATTGATGAAGCCTACGAACGCCCGCTTCACGGCGGGCTGAACCCGGGCAGGGCTTGCACGCTGAGCCGTCTCGATGAGGTCGGTGCAGATGTCCGGCTCAGGGCCCGGTTCGCCAATCTTGCCGATGAAGACGTGAATTCCTCCAAAGGGGACCCGGTACCCGTACTCGATTGAGCCGGCCTCGGGGCCCCAGCCTACGTCGTCGATGTAGAGCTTGCCGCGACGACTCTTGGTGATCCGGCCCACGCGTATCCCTTGAGCCCTTCGAAATTGCCCTTCAAGAACTCGAAACCATCGCGCGATAGCCCCACGGTGGGCGCCAACTGTCGTGGAATTGTCACGGCAGATGTCCTAGTGAAAGGACTTAGTCGTGGAGCCATCGCAATGGGTTAGCTTAAAGGGGTTAAACCGGACAAGGGACACGAGAGTTTTATACTAGTTCGGCCCCTTACGATGAAGGTAAAAGCCTACGTCTAATTGTGATGGAATTGCTGGGGTCTCGATAATCAGGGAGCAAATATGCTTCGCCTGAGTCTTGAGTTGTTATCTGTCGTCCTTGAACCGCCGCCGGGTCGTGCCTTTATATACACAGGTCGACGCCCGCTGGCTTACAGAGTCCCGATGCCGGTTTATACACATACCGGCCCGGTCTCTACTTCGTCATACCTTATAATACAAGTCATGAATTACATGGCGGTTTAGAACTACAGGCCTTAATATACCTTTGAGCCTTGGGCCTTCAAGTCTCTGTAATAATCCGCTTTATCCTTGTATTCATGGGCTTTAAGCATAAACAATCCATTATGGGGATAACCCGGCTATCTCGGCCGGTTTACACCTAGTAGTAATATCCCCAACAGAACCAGTATCAAATACCCAGGCGCTACTATGAGCATTAGTAAGGTACACATCAATGACATGTATATCAAATATACCTTTCACTTTGCCATCCTTCTTATCCGCCAAATACTTGGGGCAGTTCCGCTTCCAGTGACCAGTCCCTTTGTAGTAGAAGCACTCAGTCTCAGGCTTAGGTCCAGACTTGGGCTTCTTCACTTGAGCAGCAACTTGCTTGCCGTTCTTCTTGAAGTTCCCCTTCTTCCCTTTGCCCTTTTTCTTGAAACTAGTGGTCTTGTTAACCATCAACACTTGATGCTCCTTCTTGATTTCTACCTCCGCAACCTTTAGCATTGCGAAGAGCTCGGGAATTTTCTTATCCATCCCTTGCATATTATAGTTCATCACGAAGCTTTTGTAGCTTGGTGGCAGTGATTGAAGAACTCTGTCAATGACACTATCATCAGGAAGATTAACTCCCAGTTGAGTCAAGTGGTTGTGGTACCCAGACATTCTGAGTATATGTTCACTGACAGAACTATTCTCCTCCATCTTGCAGCTGTAGAACTTATTGGAGACTTCATATCACTCAATTCGGGCATTTGCTTGAAATATTAACTTCAACTCCTAGAACATCTCATATGCTCCATGACGTTCAAAACTTCATTGAAGTCCCGATTCTAAGCCGTAAAGCATGGCACACTGAACTATCGAGTAGTCGTCAGCTTTGCTCTGCCAGACATTCATAACTTCCGGAGTTGCTCCTGCAGCGGGTCTTGCACCTAGCGGTGCTTCCAGGACGTAATTCTTCTGTGCAGCAATGAGGATAATCCTCAAGTTAGGGACCGAGTCCGTGTAGTTGCTACCATCATCTTTCAACTTAGCTTTCTCTAGGAACGCATTAAAATTCAAAGGAACAGTAGCACGGGCCATTTATCTACAACAACATAGACATGCAAAATACTATCAGGTACTAAGTTCATGATAAATTAAAGTTCAATTAATCATATTACTTAAGAACTCCCACTTAGATAGACATCCCTCTAGTCATCTAAATGATCATGTGATCCATATCAACTAAACCATGTCCGATCATCACGTGAGATGGAGTAGCTTTCAATGGTGAACATCACTATGTTGATCATATCTACTATATGATTCATGTTCGACCTTTCGATCTCAGTGTTCCGAGGCCATATCTGCATATGCTAGGCTCGTCAAGTTTAACCCGAGTATTCTGCGTGTGCAAAACTGGCTTGCACCCGTTGTATGTGAACGTAGAGCTTATCACACCCGATCATCACGTGGTGTCTCGGCACGATGAACTGTAGCAACGGTGCATACTCAGGGAGAACACTTATACCTTGAAATTTAGTGAGAGATCATCTTATAATGCTACCGACGTACTAAGCAAAATAAGATGCATAAAGGATAAACATCACATGCAATCAAAATAAGTGATATGATATGGCCATCATCATCTTGTGCCTTTGATCTCCATCTCCAAAGCACCGCCATGATCACCATCGTCACCGTCTTGACACCTTGATCTCCATCGTAGCATCGTTGTCGTTTCGCCAACTATTGCTTCTACGACTATCGCTACCGCTTAGTGATAAAGTAAAGCAATTACATGGCGATTGCATTTCATACAATAAAGCGACAACCATATGGCTCCTGCCAGTTGCCGATAACTATTACAAAACATGATCATCTCATATAACAATTTATATATCATCACGTCTTGACCATATCACATCACAACAAGCCCTGCAAAAACAAGTTAGACGTCCTCTACTTTGTTGTTGCAAGTTTTACGTGGCTGCTACGGGCTTCTAGCAAGAACCGTTCTTACCTACGCATCAAAACCACAACGATTTTTCATCAAGTGTGCTGTTTTAACCTTCAACAAGGACCGGGCGTAGTCAAACTCGATTCAACTAAAGTTGGAGAAACAGATACCCGCTAGCCACCTGTGTGCGAAGCACGTCGGTAGAACCAGTCTCATGAACGTGGTCATGTAATGTCGGTCCGGGCCGCTTCATCCAACAATACCGTCGAATCAAAGTAAGATGTTGCTGGTAAGCAGTATGACTATTATCGCCCACAACTCATTGTGTTCTACTCGTGCATATAACATCTACGCATAGACCTAGCTCTGATACCACTATTGGGGAACGCAGTATTTCAAAATTTTACCTATGATCACGCAAGATCTATCTAGGAGATGCATAGCAACGAGCGGGGAGAGTGTGTCTACGTACCCTTGTAGACCGAAAGCGGAAGCGTTTAGTAATGCGGTTGATGTAGACGAACGTCTTCGCGATCCAACCGATCCAAGTACCGTACGTACGGCACCTCCGCGATCAGCACACGTTCAGCTCGATGACGTCCCTCGAACTCTTGATCCAGTTGAGGCAGAGGGAGAGTTCCGTCAGCACGACGGCGTGGCGATGATGATGATGAAGTTACCGGCGCAGGGCTTCGCCTAAGCACTACGACGATATGACCGAGGTGTGTAACTGTGGAGGGGGGCACCGCACACGGTTAAGAGAAACTTGTGTGTTCTAGGGTGCCCCCTGCCCCCGTATATAAAGGAGGGGAGGGGAGGTCGGCCGACCCTCCTAGGGCGCGCCAGGAGAGGGGAATCCTACTAGGACTCCAAGTCCTAGTAGGTTTCCACCTAAGGAAGAGGGGGGAGAAGGAAGGGAGAGAGGGAAGGGAAGGAAAGGGGGTGCCGCCCCCTTCCCCTAGTCCAATTCGGACCCAAGGGAGGGGCGCGCAGCCAGCGCCTTGTGGCCCTTCCTCTCTTCCCACTAAGGCCCATGAAGGCCCATTAGTCCCCCGGGGGGTTCCGATAACCCTCCGGCACTCCGATAATTATCCGGTACCTTTCGGAACTCATCCGGTGTCCGAATGACATCGTCCAATATATCAATCTTTATGTTTCAACCATTTCGAGACTCCTCGTCATGTCCGTGATCTCATCCGGGACTCCGGACAAACTTCGGTCATCAAATCGCATAACTCATAATACAAATCGTCATCGAACGTTAAGCGTGCGTACCCTACGACACATCTTAGGTCAATAACCAATAGCGGAACATGGATGCTCATATTGGTTCCTACATATTATACAAAGATCTTTATCGGTCAAACCGCATAACAACATACGTTGCTCCCTTTGTCATCCGTATGTTACTTGCCCGAGATTCGATCGTCGGTATCATCATACCTAGTTCAATCTCATCACCGGCAAGTCTCTTTACTCGTTCCGTAATGCATCATCCCGTGACTAACTCATTAGTCACATTGCTTGCAAGGCTCATAGTGATGTGCATTACCGAGAGGGCCCAGAGACACCTCTCCGATATACGGAGTGACAAATCCTAATCTCGATCTATGCCAACTCAACAAACACCATCGGAGACACCTGTAGAGCATCTTTATAGTCATGCAGTTACGTTGTGACATTTGATAGCACACAAGGTGTTCCTCCGGTATTCGGGAGTTGCATAATCTCATAGTCTGAGGAACCTGTATAAGTCATGAAGAAGGCAATAGAAATAAAACTAAACGATCATAAATGCTAAGCTAACGGATGGGTCTAGTCCATCACATCATTCTCTAATGATGTGATCCCGTTCATCAAATGACAACACATGTCTATGGCTAGGAAACTTAACCATCTTTGATTAACGAGCTAGTCAAGTAGAGGCATACTAGGGACACTCTGTTTGTCTATGTATTCACACATGTACTAAATTTCCGGTTAATACAATTCTAGCATGAATAATAAACATTTATCATGATATAAGGAAATATAAATAACAACTTATTATTGCCTCTAGGGCATATTTCCTTCAACAGTGACCCCAAAGAAGAAGGACAAGGGACAGAAAGCGTCGACCCCAAAGAAGAAGGAGAAGAAGGGCGGCTAGGCGGCGGAGCCCGGATTCAAGAAGTAGGAGCCATCTGGCGAAGCGGGCAAGCCCAAGAAGACAAAGCAGCAGGCATCAGACGGGGAAGGAAGGAGACACCCAGCAAGAGGAAGCGTGACCATGCGTGGGAACCCCAGAAGGCGGCGAAGAGCGCGAAGAAAGCGGAAAAGGCCACACCCACCAAGAAGAAGCAGGCCTGAGAAGGCCGCGCCCACCAAGAAGCAGCAAGCGTTCGGCGGGGCGGAGAAGGCCACGCTAAGCAAGAGGAAGCATGGCGATGTGGAATCCCCAAAGGCGGCGAAGAGTGGGCAGAAAGGTTCGCTTGCGAAGAAACAGAAGGGCAAGGCGGTGGTGACACCGGCGGTGGCTACTGACTCGGGCACCTGCAGCTTCCTGATGTCACGGGTGCGGCTGCTGATGCGGGACAAGGACTCCACCATCCGATCGACTCCCTATGTTCCTAAATATAAGTCCTTTAGATATTTTAATATTGACTACATATGGAGCAAAATAAGTAAATCTACAGTCTAAAATATGTTTATATACATTCGTATGTAGTTCTTATTGAAATCTCTAAAAAGGCTTATATTTAGAGATGGAGGGACAATGAGACCGTCTTCCTCTCAAAAAGGACTCGGTACTACTTAGAAAAAGGTTAGAAGAAATTTACGGGGGAAGAAGTGGGCGGAGGAGAGGGGGAAGCGAGAAGGTGTGGTAGCCAAGCTGACGGAGAGGTTCGAGGACATCTTGGTGAAGAAGGAGGCATGCATGAAGCGCTCGGATATCAAGGAGGAGAGGAAGGCGGAGAGGTTCAAATTGTTGATGGAGGCAACTGACAAGAAGATCAAGCTTGATGAGAGAAGGATCATGATTGAAGAGAGAAAGGTCGCGCTCGAGGAAAAGAGGGTGAAGATCGCCGCCAATGCGGAGGACACCAGGATGTTGACCTTGAATGTCGACTCTTTGGATGTCGATGCATGAATAATCGTGTAATCGGTCCGCTACTAGATGTTGCAGCGGCAGATAGATGAGTTGGCGGCGATGGACTATGAGGACGCGGCGGAGGCTGCCTACGCGGCGGCGACGACACCACCTTGGTCGGGGAGCAGACGGCTTGGATTGCCGGTCCGGCAGGCAGAAATGCATGGACTGCCGGACTGATATTCTTTTGGATTCGGACATGTAAAATCTAAGTATACTTACCTCTTTTTGGTTGTGATCGGGCATGTGATCCGGCGCTTATGTGATCCGACGTGCTATGTGGATCGGAGCACATTTAAATTTGAATTTACTGACGGACATATACGGGATAGCTTCGAATGGCTGTCTCCTGCATCCGTGTCTCCGGCCGGTCCTCCTCTATCCGCGGACGAATGCGAGAGGAAATTTGCGGGTTACCGCTCGAGATGCCCTAAGTGCTTTGGATACTGCTAAATTCAACGCGTGCGTGCAAATTATGAGCGTCCCGACCTCTTTCTGTGTACAATGTGCATCCCTTTGCTTCTGTAGGGAGGATATGGTTTGCGATCTTTCCATTACCTTTCCTTTTTGCAGGGTAAAACACAGTTATCTTTCTCTTTATAACAAGTACTGCCTCCGTCCCAAATTTTTTGTCTTAAATTTATCTAAATACAGATATATCAAATCACGTTTTAGTATTAGATATATCTGTATCTAGACAAATCTAAGACAAGAATTTTGGGATAATTAGATTTATGCCCCTAGTTGTGTCCCACTCGTCTGTTTTACCCCTAATTCCCAAAAGTCACCGGTTCTATCCAAGTCACTTTGATCCTCTTATGCTTTTGCCCTTTGACCGTTTGACCGTCAGTTTGAAAACTTCATAACTAATTCATACAAAATCAAAAAAATGCAAATAAGATACCAAAATGTTCAGAAAAACATCACCTATATGTCAGTGTCATTTGCATTCATGAAAAAAGTGTTGGAAAGTGCACATCCGAGTTTTAGCTCTTTTGATACCACCATGAATAGTAAACTCTAAAAAATTCAAAAAAATTCAAAAAAAAAATATGGTGGCAAAGAACGACAAGTGTTCTAAGTGCTTGCCAAGTTTCATTAGGGAACGACATTCGTGGAAGTTGTGGCAAAAAAATAATCTATTTTGGAGTGCTGATTGTTTTTTTTTTTGCTGCGGCACCCACGAATGTTATTCCCTGATGAAACTTGGCAGGCACTTAAAACATTTGTCATTCTTTGCCACCAAATTATTTTTGAATTTTTTTAAACTTTTTTAGATTTTACTATTCATGGTGGTAGCATAAGAGCTAAAACTCGGATGGGCACTTTCCAACACTTTTTTCATGAATGCAAATGACACTGACATATAGGTGATATTTTTCTGAACATTTTGGTATCTTATTTGCATTTTTCTGATTTAGTATGAATTAGTTATGAAGTTTTCAAACTGACGATCAAACGGTCAAAGGGCAAAAGCATAAGAGGAGCAAAGTGATTTGGACAGAACCGGTGACTTTTGGGAATTAGGGGTAAAACAAACGAGTGGGACACAACTAGGGGCATAAATCTAATTATCCCAAGAATTTTAAGACGGAGGAAGTATAATGGGTGTACAACCATGAATTCGCCTTTGGTCACATGCTAGAGGATAGGCGTTAAGTTGTTGACAATTTTGGCTAGTGTTTCTAAGGAAATGCCAACATTTAACAATTTTTGGCTAGTGTTTGCTTAGAGGAATATCCAAAGACTAGAGCCTAACAAATCAGCTGCCAATTTATAAGGGTTCCCAAAAAAATTTGACTCCTAGTCTTTGATTTGAAGAATTGCCGAAAATTGGAGCCCAACAAATCGGCTGCCAATTTATTAGGGTTGCCAAAAAAAGTTGACACCAAACCAAGCAAGCTCTAACTTCTTTGGATATCCCCGCGTGCCCGGTTGAATTGCTGAATCTAAGTCGCTTGAGATTTTCTCGTGCCTCGAAAAGGTCGGCCAAAATTCATGGCATATGGCCATGTGCAATGATGAGCTGTTTGATAGACAAAATGTGGAGGCCTCACGCGCCTTGTGAGCCAAATTCAACCGAATTCCTTCAAAGCAAATCAAACTCACATGGCCATTGTTGAGCCTGGTTTACGCCGTCCCAACCGTCCACCTGTCCTTTCTTCCGCTACACTAGTGTTGGCCGTTGATGTTGTTTTTTCACTTCCTCAGGGAGTTTGATTTGTATCTCTTTCCATTCACATCATTTTTCCTTTTTGAGGAACCATTCGCTTCCTTTTACCATTACAAGCAAGAGGTGTACCGTACGATGCAGCGTGTTTTCTTTGGTCACGCGCTAGAGGATATATGGTAAGGGGTTGCTTTTGAAACCAAAAATTGGCAAATCTCGAACTTGTTAACATTTTACTATTTTGGCAAGTTGGTGGTGAGAAGAATTGCCAAAAAAAAGTTGGAGCCCAACTAATTAGCAGCCGATTTACCAGAGTTGCCAAAAAATTGTCCTCAAACCAAGCAACTATTTGGGCATTTTCCTGCTGATGTTGTTCTTCCAATTAGGTGTACGGAGATGAATGTCGCGCGGCCCCTTTGGCCACATGCTATAGGATAGACGGTAATAGGCTCAGTGAACTGGAGCCAAAATTCGGTAAAGCTCTGACAAAACTGTCAACATCCTACAATTTGATTAGTAGAAGATTTGCCAGAAATGCGAGCCTAACAAACCGGCTGCCAATTTTTTGACGTTGCCAAACCAATCAAGCTCTAAGTTCTTTTGGACACCAATAGATTCATCGCGTGTGTGTGTGTGTGTAAATTATGAGCGTCGCGACTCGAGTTTCGACTGGTTGAATTGTCGGCCCCGGTTCAAATTGTTGAATCTAAGTCGCCTAAGATTTCATCGTGCCTTGAAAAGGTCGACGCCCCGAGCCGTGCTATGCCTCGAGGTCCCAAGTTACTTACACATGGCGCAAGGTACGGTGAGCAGCAATGAGCTGTTTGAGAGGCAAAATTTAGAGGCCTCACGCGGTTTGTGAGCCAAATTCAACTGAATTCCTTGGAAGCAAATCAAACTCACATGGCCATCGTTGAGCATGGTTCACGCAATCTCAGCCGTACACGTGTCCTTTCGTTCGCCGCACTGGTGTCGGCCGCCGCTGATCCGTCGCAGTCAAACCAATGATCCACACCTTTCCTGCCACCGGCCGCCAACCCCAACGAACCACCTATATATCCGTCCTCCCCACCGCGCCACCAACCCAGCCAGCCAAACCTCGCCGCCGATCCCAGATCTGCCTCCCTCCGCCGCACCGGCTCGCCGCCACCGCCTCCTTCCCTCTCTCCCGATCTCAGGAGAGACATGATGGCATTGCCTCGCGCGGCCGCCCTGCTGCTCCTCCTCCTCGTGGTGGTGGTGGCGGCGCCGCTGCTGTGCGCCGCGCAGAGCCCCATCTCGCAGCCGCCGTCGTCCGGGGCGCCCACCGCGTCCCCGCTCCTCCGCCCCGACGCCGACTCCGAAGACGGCGACAACGGATCCGCTGTGCCCCCCTCCCTTGCCCCTGTCGCCGCGCTCTCCCCTGGCGAGGACAAGGCGGCGGCGGCGTCCCCTCCGGCGCCCACCGAGACGTCCCCCGCCGAGGCCCCCTCCTCCGCGCACTCGCCGGCGCCGTCGCCGTCCCTGCACTCGGCCGCCTCCGCCCCATCCCCCGCGCCCGCCGCCGACAAGGGAGGCGACGACGACGATTACAGCGGGAAGAAGAAGGGGCAGGCCCCGGCGCCCGCCCCGGCGGCGATGGAGGTGAAGGCCGACACCGGCGCCGAGGCCCAGCCGCAGAAGGGCGCGGAGGGGCGCGAGGAGATGAACGGCGGGAAGAAGGCCGGCGTGGTGGTGGGCGTGTTCTCGGCGGCGGCGGTGCTGTGCCTGGCCGGCGTGGTGTACCGGAAGCGGCAGGCCAACATCCGGCGGTCCAGGTACGCCGACTACTCGGCGCGCCTCGAGCTCGTCTGATCGGCGACCGCTCCGTCCGTCCGTCCGTCCGTCCACCGGAGATGAGCGCTACCGCGTATGGTATGGAGATCGACGACTGGAGATGCGATCCTGGCTCTGTGATCTGTCAATGTGGCCGGCCGGCAGGGCCACACACATACAGTATTATTTTGATATCTGTTACTCTGATTAATTAGATTCATGCATCTTCTTGGGGCTCGGAGATTATTACATAAATACTTATTCTTTGATTAGTGGGAGGTTGAGATGTATCGAGGAGAGCAATAACCATTGATGTGGTGGAAGAGAAAATGATACTGCTTACTAGTGTTTGTTCTCTCTTTTTTGTATACTACAGATACAGATACAGAAATTACAGACATTGCATTATACTCTTTTTGACAATTTGTCACTGGTGGAGTACGAACGAACAATTATACACTGCATTTTGCTTGCCACTGGGGTTCAATTTGCTCCCAGATCCACAAGTTGAGCAGATCGGAACAGCAGTGGAGGTGGAGGTGGAGTTGGCCTATGCCATTCATCTTCAATCCATCTATCTGTCTGCATCCGCAGCTGCGTGGTGGTTGGCTTGGAGCATCTGGAGCCTGCTGAGATAACTGTGGACAGACTTGAATAATGAACCGAATGGATTTGTTTATTTTCTCGCTGTCGGTTGCCCGCCGCTCCGCTCCATAGGAATGAGGCCAACGTGACGCGTCGTCAAAGTGCAAAGTACGCACCTCTCGTCCATCCCGGCATTTCTACTCAAAGCGATCAAGCTGTTCCATTTCCTACTCTTTTGATTTGTGTTGTGTGTCTACCAAACTTTGCGCCTACATTACTACTCCCTTCGTTCCATCATATATCACGTTTTTTACACTACACTAACCTAGTGTCACACAACGTCCTAAATTATACTGCCTTCTACCTAGCTTATTTTGGTGTCAGCTGCGTGGTGGGAATGAGGGAGTACTTAGGGTCAGTTCTTTTGGTGTCTTCTACAATAAGCGCCTTCTACCTAGCTTATTATAGAAACCCAAACAATTTTTTTTATCAAGCCTAGTAATTAAAATTTGACTAGTAGGCGAAAATTTTGGTTGGGCTTCTAGAATAAGCTGGGTAGGGGGCAGCTTATTCTGGAAGCCAAAAAAACTAGCAAAAGAACTAGCCCTTAGAAAATTTATAGGCAAATTCGAAACTTCAAACGCCCATGGACACTGACCAGTCAAGACTTAAATTTGCTCATCTGCATCCGGATACATTATACTGGAAAATCATAAATCCATACAGAAGGATGCAAAGAAAAAAAAAAGTTATACATACTATGTAGATCAATTAGCCTAGTCCGCGTCCAAGATGTCCATCATCTGCGTGCTCGGTGCCGGGTACATGGGCGACAACCACAACTCTAACTCTTGTGGCGGCCGAAGAGGACATTGTTCGCCGCCCGTTTCTGTCAGATGAACCGCCGGTTGGCCTCCGCCTGCTCCATGCTAAAGACAGGAGCCCTCATTTCCGGAGGAGACGATCATCTGACCGCCGGGTTTCCGGGCGATTCCTCATGGAACCCCGACGTCAGTTCAACGTGGCAGCGTGTTCGGGTTCGTTCCATATTTGGACTTGATATGAGGGGTGTTGGTCAACCCAAACATTTGAGGCCTGTTTAAGGAGGCCGGCTGGGTTTGAGGGACGTTTGGAGCATCCGGCTGAGTACTACGTACTAGTTTTGGCGACGGAAGGAGTGATGGGTACAGGTGACCAACAAAACATTGCATGGACGAGGTGGGCCGTTGCTGGTCCTCTCCAGAACCAACCAATTCTTTCTGCCTGCCTGCCTGCCTGAGTTGACGTTCCATCTGGCAACCCATGCATACACATGCATATGTGACACGACACGAGCGGCGAAATGTCCTTTTTTTTTCCTTTCTCCGTCCTTGTGGCGGTTGCGCACGCACGGTGAGCTGTTTGTTGACTGTGCTGCCAACCCAACATTCAGGTCCGACTCTAGGACTAATCAAGTTGTATTCTACTCTACTCTACTCTACTCACGGGAAAGTGACAAATGCATGCAGACAGGCACCTTTGATACTCCCTCCGTCCGGAAATACTTGTCATCAAAATGAATAAAAGGGAATGTATCTAGATGTATTTTAATTTTAGATACATCTCTTTTTATCCATTTTGATGACAGTATTTTCGGACAATTTGATATAATCCCACAACTCTAGCTGTTGCGCGGCGTCGGCGAGGGACGGCAGAAGGCGTGCTCTAGGCATCGAGGCGTTGACGCTTCGCATAAACTCCGGCCGGCGCGCGCATCAAAGTAACCTCCTACGTTGAGAAGCATCACTACTCCTAGCCGGCATTCTACTGCAAGCAGAGCCAAGCCACTAGGGGCGTGTTTGGTTGCCTCTGTGCACGGCCAGAGCATCTCTAATAGATTCGTTCAAATTTTGACGGTTCAAAACCGAAGATGTAAAATTTGGACTGTCAAAAAATGCGTTTTGGAGCTCCGAAAAAAGGCCAACTCCAACAGATGGTCCAAATTCATGGTCCAGAAGAGCAACTCCAATAGATGGTCCAAAACCGGCCAGCAGCCGCGCGGCTGCTGTTCAGCCGTTGTCCAGCCACTGTATAGCCGCACATATTGTATAAAACATGTTTTAAAGCAACATAAAAAAATTCATGCCCACAATATCAAATTATTACATAGTTCTTTAGATCCGGGAGATGAAATGCAACACAAATACAACATAGTTTTGCACAATACAACATAGTTTTGAACAAACAAATAATGAATCTATGCGGATCTTTCGCCATGCCATTTCCAATGCTCTTCCATCAAATCTTTCTGGAGTTGGTCATGCATATCGGTGTCTCTAATCTTGCTGTACACCTTCATGAAACGTCTGGTGCGCTCCTGTTTGCGCATGGGGTTAACACGAATGCCCATCAACTGATAGAAGTTGTAATCTAAATTTTTTCCACGCTCGTTCTCAATGATCATGTTATGCATGATCACGCAAGCGGTCATGATGTACCAAGGGATCTTTCTCTCCGAATGAACGCACGACCATAAACGGAACCACCGTGCTTCGGTTTCTTCCTCTTGTGCATGGCCACTAGCATAGCAATCTCCTCTTCTTCATGCAAATCAAATTCCTCGTCCGACGATGAATCATCCATCAAAGAGGAGTCAACAGAGCTCATCTACAATTCACACAACAACCGTCAAACATACTATCCAATCCCAAGTTAAATCATCAAGTTTCGTCATTTGTTTACCTTGGGGAATTCCGTCGAACACCTTGTGCGCGCGGTGGAAGAAGATGGCCACCGGTTGGATTGGCTGCTGCGGACGGCTGCGGTCGGCTCCGGACGGCGGCGGTGATAAGAAATGAGCTTGGAGGCCGGCCAAGAGGAGCTCGGCGGGCGACGAAGAATAGTTCGGCAGCCGGGCGGAGGGCTGTTGGAAATATGCTCTAGAGGCAATAATAAATTGATTATTATTATATTTCCTTGTTCATAATAAACGTTTATTATCCATGCTAAAATTGTATTGATAGGAAACTCAGATACATGTGTGGATCCATAGAAAACACCATGTCCCTAGTAAGCCTCTAGTTGACTAGCTCGTTGATCAATAGATGGTTACGGTTTCCTGACCATGGACATTGGATGTCGTTGATAACGGGATCACATCATTAGGAGAATGATGTGATGGACAAGACCCAATCCTAAGTCTAGCACAAGATCGTGTAGTTCGTTTGCTAAGAGCTTTTCTAATGTCAAGTATCATTTCCTTATACCATGAGATTGTGCAACTCCCGGATATCGTAGGAATGCTTTGGGTGTACCAAACGTCACAACGTAACTGGGTGGCTATAAAGGAGCACTACAGGTATCTCCGAAAGTGTCTGTTGGGTTGGCACGAATCGAGACTGGGATTTGTCACTCCGTGTAAACGGAGAGGTATCTCTGGGCCCACTCGGTAGGACATCATCATAATGTGCACAATGTGACCAAGGAGTTGATCACGGGATGATGTGTTACGGAACGAGTAAAGAGACTTGCCGGTAACGAGATTGAACAAGGTATCGGGATACCGACGATCGAATCTCGGGCAAGTAACATACCGATAGACAAAGGGAATTGTATACGGGATTGATTGAATCCTCGACATCGTGGTTCATCCGATGAGATCATCGAGGAGCATGTGGGAGCCAACATGGGTATCCAGATCCCGCTGTTGGTTATTGACCGGAGAGTCGTCTCGGTCATGTCTGCCTGTCTCCCGAACCCGTAGGGTCTACACACTTAAGGTTCGGTGACGCTAGGGTTGTAGAGATATTAGTATGCGGTAACCCGAAAGTTTTTCGGAGTCCCGGATGAGATCCCGGACGTCACGAGGAGTTCCGGAATGGTCCGGATGTAAAGATTTATATATGGGAAGTCTTATTTTGGTCGCCGGAAAAGTTTCGCACTTTATCGGTATTGTACCGGGAGTGCCGAAAGGGGTCCGGGGGTCCACCAGCCCCGGGGGGCCACATGGGCTGTGGGGGGTGCGCCTTGGCCTATATGGGCCAAGGGAACCAGCCCCAAGAGGCCCATGCGCCAAGAGATAAGATAAAGGGAGAGTCCTAAAGGGGGAAGGCACCTCCGAGGTGCCTTGGGGAGGATGGACTCCTCCCTGGCCGCACCCTTCCTTGGAGGAAGGGCCAAGGCTGCGCCCCCCCTCTCCCTTGGCCCTATATATAGTGGGGGGAGGGAGGGCACCAGAAATCCAAGCCCTAGCGCCTCCCTCTCCCTCCCGTGACACCTCTTCCTCCCCGCTTGCGCTTGGCGAAGCCCTGCCGGGATCCCGCTACTTCCACCACCACGCCGTCGTGCTGCTGGATCTCCATCAACCTCTCCTCCCCCCTTGCTGGATCAAGAAGGAGGAGATGTCGCTGCTCCGTACGTGTGTTGAACGCGGAGGTGCCGTTCGTTCGGCGCTAGGATCATCGGTGATTTGGACCACGACGAGTACGACTCCATCAACCCCGTTCTCTTGAACGCTTCCGCTCGCGATCTACAATGGTATGTAGATGCACTCCCCTTCCCCTCGTTGCTAGATTACTCCATAGATTGATCTTGGTGATGCGTAGAAAATTTTGAATTTCTGCTACGTTCCCCAACAGTGGCATCATGAGCTAGGTCTATGCGTAGTTTCTATGCACGAGTAGAACACAAAGTAGTTGTGGGCGTCGATGTTGCCAATTCTTCTTGCCGCTACTAGTCTTATCTTGTTTCGGCGCCATTGTGGGATGAAGCGGCCCGGACCGACCTTACACGTACGCTTACGTGAGACAGGTTCCACCGACTGACATGCACTAGTTGCATAAGGTGGCTAGCGGGTGTCTGTCTCTCCCACTTTAGTCGGAACGGATTCGATGAAAAGGGTCCTTATGAAGGGTAAATAGAAATTGGCATATCACGTTGTGGTTTTACGTAGGTAAGAAACGTTCTTGCTAGAAACCTATACAAGCCACGTAAAAACTTGCAACAACAATTAGAGGACGTCTAACTTGTTTTTGCAGCATGTGCTATGTGATGTGATATGGCCAGAAGATGTGATGAATGATATATGTGATGTATGAGATTGATCATATTCTTGTAATAGGAATCACGACTTGCATGTCGATGAGTATGACAACCGGCAGGAGCCATAGGAGTTGTCTTTATTTTTTTTTGTATGACCTGCGTGTCATTGAATAACGCCATGTAAATTACTTTACTTTATTGCTAAGCGCGTTAGCCATAGAAGTAGAAGTAATCGTTGGCGTGACAACTTCATGAAGACACAATGATGGAGATCATGATCATGGTGTCATGCCGGTGACAAAGATGATCATGGTGCCCCGAAGATGGAGATCAAAGGAGCAAAATGATATTGGCCATATCATGTCACTATTTGATTGCATGAGATGTTTATCATGTTATGCATCTTATTTGCTTAGAACGACGGTAGTAAGTAAGATGATCCCTCACTAAAATTTCAAGAAAGTGTTCCCCCTAACTGTGCACCGTTGCGAAGGTTCATTGTTTCGAAGCACCACGTGATGATCGGGTGTGATAGATTCTAACGTTCGAATACAACGGGTGTTGACGAGCCTAGCATGTACAGACATGGCCTCGGAACACATGCAAAACACTTAGGTTGACTTGACGAGTCTAGCATGTACAGACATGGCCTCGGAACACAAGAGATCGAAAGGTCGAACATGAGTCGTATAGTAGATGCGGTCAACATGGAGATGTTCACCGATGATGACTAGTCCGTCTCACGTGATGATCGGACACGGCCTAGTTTGACACGGATCATGTATCACTTAGATGACTAGAGGGATGTCTATCTGAGTGGGAATTCAATAATCAGATGAACTTCATTATCATGAACATAGTCAAAAGGTCTTTACAAATTATGTCATACGCTTTAGTTCTACTGTTTAAGATATGTTCCTAGAGAAAATTTAGTTGAAAGGTTGTAGTAGCAATCATGCGGACTGGGTCCGTAAACTGAGGATTGTCCTCATTGCTGCACAGAAGGCTTATGTCCTTAATGCACCGCTCGGTGTGCTGAACCTCAGCGTCATCTGTAGATGTTACGAAACATCTGACATACACATTTTGATGACTGCGTGATAATTCAGTGCGTAATGCTAACGGTTTAAAATTGTGGCACCAAAGACGGTTTTGAAACGTCACCGAACATATGAGATGTTCCGAAGACTGAAATTGGGATTTCAGACTAGTGCCCACGTCAAGAGATATGAGACCTCTGACAAGTTTCTTAAGCCTGCAGACTAAGGGAGAAAAGCTCAATCGTTGAGCATGTGCTCAGATTGTCTGAGTACCACAATCGCTTGAATCGAGTGGGAGTTAATCTTCCAGATGAGATAGTGATGGTTCTCCATAATCACTGCCACCAAGCTATTAGAGCTTCGTGATGAACTATAAATATCAAGGATAGATGATGATCCTTGAGCAACTCGCGATGTTTGACACCGCGAAAGTAGAAATCAAGAAGGAGCATCAATTGTTGATGGTTAGTAAAACCACTAGTTTCTAGAAGGGCAAGGGCAAAAGGGATACTTCATGAAACAACAAATCGTTTGCTGCTCTAGTGAAGAATCCCAAGGTTGAACCCAAACCCGAGACTAAGTGCTTCTGTAATGAGGGGAACGGTCACTGAAGAAGAACTACCCTAGATACTTGGTAGATGAGAAGGCAGGCAAGGTCGACAGAAGTATATTGGATATACATTATATGAATGTGTACTTTACTAGTACTCCTAGCAGCACCAGGGTATTAGATACCGGTTCGGTTGCTAAGTGTTAGTAACTCGAAATAAAAGCTGCGGAATAAACGGAGACTAGCTAAAGGTGAGATGACGATGTGTGTTGGAAGTGTTTCCAAGGTTGATGTGATCAAGCATCGCATGCTCCCTCTACTATCGAGATTTGGTGTTTGCGTTGAACATGATTGGATTATGTTTATCACAATACGGTTATTCATTTAAGGAGAATAATGGTTACTCTGTTTATTTGAATAATACCTTCAATGGTCTTGCACCTGAAATGAATCTCGATCGCAGTGATACACATGTTCGTGCCAAAAGATATAAAATAGTAACAATAGTTCCACATACTTGTGGCACTGCCATTTGAGTCATATTGGTATAGAACGCATGAAGAAGCTCCATGTAGATGGATCTTTGGACTCAGTCGTTTTTGAAAAGATTGAGACATGCGAACCATGTCTATTGGTATATATGCATGAAGAAACTCCATGCAGATGGATCGTTTGGACTCGCTTGATTTTGAATCACTTGAGACATGCAAATCATACCACATGGGCAAGATGACTGAAAGGCCTCGTTTTCAGTAAGATGGAACAAGAGAGCAACTTGTTGGAAGTAATACATTTGATGTGTGCAGTCCAATGAGTGCTGAGGCATGCAGTGGATATCGTTATGTTCTTACTTCACAGATGATTTGAGTAGATGCTGAGTGTATTTACTTGATGAAACACAAGTCTGAATTATTGAAAGGTTCAAGTAATTTCAGAGTGAAGTTGAAGATCGTCGTGACAAGAGGATAAAATGTCTGTGATATGATCGTAGAGGTGAGTATCTGAGTTACGAGTTTGGCACACAATTAAGACATTGTGGAAAGTGTTTCACAATTAATACCGCCTGGAACACCATAGTGTGATGGTGTGTCCGAACATCATAACTGCACCCTATTGGATATGGTGCATACCATGATGTCTCTTATCGAATTACCACTATCGTTTATGGGTTAGGCACTAGAGACAACCGCATTCACTTTAAAAGGGGCACCACGCAATTCCGTTGAGACGACACCGTTTAGAGAAACCTGAGTTGTCGTTTCTTAAAAGTTTGGGGCTGCGATGCTTATGTGAAAAAGTTTCAGGCTGATAAGCTCGAACCCAAAGCGGATAAATGCGTCTTCATAGAATACCCAAAACAGTTGGGTATACCTCCTATTTCAGATCTGGAAGCAAAAGTAGTTACTTCTAGAAACAGGTCCTTTCTCGAGGAAAAGTTTCTCTCGAAAGAATTGAGTGGGAGGATGGTGGAGACTTGATAAAGTTATTGAACCGTCACTTCAACTAGTGTGTAGCAGGGCACAGGAAGTTGTTCCTGTGGCACCTACACCAATTGAAGTGGAAGCTTATGATAGCGATCATGAAACTTCGGATCAAGTCACTACCAAACCTCGTAGGACGACGAGGATGCGTACTACTTCAGAGTAATGCGTAATCCTGTCTTGGAAGTCATGTTGTTGGACAACGATGAACCTATGAGCTATGGAGAAGCGATGGTGGGCCCGGATTCCGACGAATGGCTCGAGGCCATGAAATCCGAGATAGAATCCATGTATCAGAACAAAGCATGGACTTTGGTGAACTTGCCCGATGATCGGCAAGCCATTGAGATAAATGGATCTTTAAGAAGAAGACGGACATGGACGGTAATGTTACCGTCTATGAAGCTCGACTTGTGGCAAAGAGTATTTTCACAAGTTCAAGGAGTTGACCACGATGAGATTTTCTCATCCGTAGCGATACTTAAGTCCGTCGGAATCATGTTAGGATTAGCTGCATTTATGAAATCTGGCAGATGGATGTCAAAACAAGTTTCCTTACCAGTTTTCGTAAGGAAAGGTTGTATGTGATACAATCAGAAAGGTTTTGTCGATCCTAAGGATGCTAAAAGGTATGCTAGCTCCAGCGATCCTTCCATGGACTAGAGCAAGCATCTCGGAGTCAGAATATACGCTTTGATGGAGTGATCAAAGTTTTTTGGGTTTATACAAAGTTTGTTAGAAACTTGTATTTACAATAAAGTGAGTGGGAGCGCTACAACATTTCTGATAAGTATATGTGAATGACATATTGTTGATCCGAAATGATGTAAAATTTCTGGAAAGCATAAAGGGTTGTTTGAAAGGAGTTTTTCAAAGGAAGACCTGGATAAAGCTGCTTACATATTGGGCATCAAGATCTATAGAGATAGATCAAGACGCCTGATGATACTTTCAAAGAACGCACACCTTGACATGATTTTGAAAGAGTTCAAAATAGATCAGCAAAGAAGGAGTTCTTGGCTGTGTTACAAGGTGTGAGTATTGAGTAAGACTCAAGACCTGACCACAGCAGAAGAGAGAGAAAGGACGAAGGTCGTCCCCTATGCTTTAGACGTAGGCTCTATAGTATGCTATGCTGTGTACCGCACATGTAGTGTGCCTTGCCATGAGTTGGTCAAGGGGTACAATAGTGATCCGGGAATGGATCACATGACAGCGGTCGAACTTATCCTTAGTATCTAGTGGACTAAGGAATTTTCTCGATTATGGAGGTGAAAAGGAGTTCGTCGTAAAGGGTTACGTCGATGCGAACTTTGACACTAATCCGGATGGCTCTGAGTAGTAAACCGGATTCGTATAGTAGAGCAGTTATTTGAAATGGCTCCAAGTAGCGCGTGGTAGCATCCACAAGATGACATAGATATTCGTAAAGCACACACGGATCTGAAAGGTTCAGACCCGTTGACTAATAACCTCTCTCACAAGCATAACATGATCAAACCAGAACTCATTGAGTGTTAATCACATAGTGATGTGAACTAGATTGTTGACTCTAGTAAACTCTTGGGTGTTGGTCGCATGGTGATGTGACCTGTGAGTGTTAATCACATGGTGATGTGAACTAGATTATTGACTCTAGTGCAAGTGGGAGACTGTTGGAAATATGCCCTAGAGGCAATAATAAATTGGTTATTATTATATTTCCTTGTTCATGATAAACGTTTATTATCCATGCTAGAATTGTATTGATAGGAAACTCAGATACATGTGTGGATACATAGACAACACCATGTCCCTAGTAAGCCTCTAGTTGACTAGCTCGTTGATCAATAGATGGTTACGGTTTCCTGACCATGGACATTGGATGTCGTTGATAACGGGATCACATCATTAGGAGAATGATGTGATGGACAAGACCCAATCCTAAGCCTAGCACAAGATCGTGTAGTTCGTTTGCTCAAGAGCTTTTCTAATGTCAAGTATCATTTCCTTAGACCATGAGATTGTGCAACTCCCGGATACCGTAGGAATGCTTTGGGTGTACCAAACGTCACAACGTAACTGGGTGGCTATAAAGGTGCACTACAGGTATCTCCGAAAGTGTCTGTTGGGTTGGCACGAATCGAGACTGGGATTTGTCACTCCGTGTAAACGGAGAGGTATCTCTGGGCCCACTCGGTAGGACATCATCATAATGTGCACAATGTGACCAAGGAGTTGATCACGGGATGATGTGTTACGGAACGAGTAAAGAGACTTGCCGGTAACGAGATTGAACAAGGTATCGGGATACCGACGATCGAATCTCGGGCAAGTAACATACCGATAGACAAAGGGAATTGTATACGGGATTGATTGAATCCTCGACATCGTGGTTCATCCGATGAGATCATCGAGGAGCATGTGGGAGCCAACATGGGTATCCAGATCCCGCTGTTGGTTATTGACCGGAGAGTCGTCTCGGTCATGTCTGCCTGTCTCCCGAACCCGTAGGGTCTACACACTTAAGGTTCGGTGACGCTAGGGTTGTAGAGATATTAGTATGCGGTAACCCGAAAGTTGTTCGGAGTCCCGGATGAGATCCCGGACGTCACGAGGAGTTCCGGAATGGTCCGGAGGTAAAGATTTATATATGGGAAGTCTTATTTTGGTCGCCGGAAAAGTTTCGCACTTTATCGGTATTGTACCGGGAGTGCCGAAAGGGGTCCGGGGGTCCACCAAGGGGTCCACCAGCCCCGGGGGGGCCACATGGGCTGTGGGGGTGCGCCTTGGCCTATATGGGCCAAGGGAACCAGCCCCAAGAGGCCCATGCGCCAAGAGATAAGATAAAGGGAGAGTCCTAAAGGGGGAAGGCACCTCCGAGGTGCCTTGGGGAGGATGGACTCCTCCCTGGCCGCACCCTTCCTTGGAGGAAGGGCCAAGGCTGCGCCCCCCCTCTCCCTTGGCCCTATATATAGTGGGGGGAGGGAGGGCAGCAGCAATCCAAGCCCTGGCGCCTCCCTCTCCCTCCCGTGACACCTCTTCCTCCCCGCTTGCGCTTGGCGAAGCCCTGCCGGGATCCCGCTACTTCCACCACCACGCCGTCGTGCTGCTGGATCTCCATCAACCTCTCCTCCCCCCTTGCTGGATCAAGAAGGAGGAGACGTCGCTGCTCCGTACGTGTGTTGAACGCGGAGGTGCCGTCCGTTCGGCGCTAGGATCATCGGTGATTTGGATCACGACGAGTACGACTCCATCAACCCCGTTCTCTTGAACGCTTCCGCTCGCGATCTACAATGGTATGTAGATGCACTCCCCTTCCCCTCGTTGCTAGATTACTCCATAGATTGATCTTGGTGATGCGTAGAAAATTTTGAATTTCTGCTACGTTCCCCAACAAGGGCTTGGTGCGGCAATCGTGCGGCCGGCGCAACGGCCGTGGACAGGCTCACGGCCGATGGGGAGGAGGTCGGCGGCAGCCTAAGACCTGGCGGAGGCCTACCGCGGCAGCCGGACCGCCTGAGGCGCCGAATCCCGTGCCGGCTGCCTCCCGATTCGGCGGCGTCCAGGCGGCTACGAGCCGGCTACCGGCGAGGGAGGCGACGGCGGCGACGGCGGCGGAGGGCGGCGGCGAGGATGTGGGGTGGTGGCGGCAGCGACGGCGAGGTTTTGGGCGGTCACGGCGGCGGATTCCGGCCGGCTGGTCTTCGCGCGGGTGGACGAGCGCGAACGGGAAAGGAAAGGAAGTGGCGGTTGGGCGTTCGCGGGCGGCGGCTAGTTTTGGACCAGATGCACCTCGTGATGTAAATTTGCACCGCAAGGTGTTGTATTTTACATCACGAGGAGGCCGCGGTCCATTTTTTTGCATATGGACCGTCTGTTGGAGCAGCGTTTTTTTGCCCGAGACGGTCCAAAAGTTAGATACTTTTACATTTGGACCATTTATTGGAGATGCTTTGAGAGGAGGAAAATGAGTCAGGCTGGGCAAGGCCTGATTACGAAAAAAACAAGGTAAAAAAGACATTGTCAAGTAGTTTGGTTGCCTACATATTCTACTGTAGAGTCTTGTCATCGTGATGCAATTTTCACCCTGCATTCTAGTGCAAGCCAAGCCACTTCTGATATGGGACTATACTATACTACAGTAGAATCTACGACCATGGTTATATTATGTGTAAATTGTTGTCTCTGTGTGACGCCCGGATAATTAAGCTACAGTAAAACTTTGTGAATAATGCCACGTCACCTCGATTACTGTTGCTAATATTGCGTTAGTTTGAAACCGATTCAAATTCAAATTCAAAATCAAGCGAACAGCAAAAGTTTTCAAATGCTAAAACAAAAATGTTCTAAATGTGTCGGATAAATCATAGGTAATTGTGGTCGCGAAACCAAACTTTGACGAAGTGTTTAAAGGCTCTACAATAATTAAAACAGTAGGTAAAACAATTAAATAAATACCTTTTATAATTAATATAACATTTAACTAATTTAATTTGGCATTAAACTTTCTATGGCCCTGGTCTAACATCATATGCTAATCTAGATGCTAAAGGTGTGTTTTAAAAAAAAATTAGATTCTAAACTATAAACAGAAAAAGAAAAGTAAAACAAAACAAAACAAAGCAAAAAAAAGAAGCAAGACCCCCCCTCCCCTGGGCCGTTCGGCCCAGCAAGGCACCAGGCCATTAGGCTAGCCCAGTCGCGCCCCTGCATAACCCCCCACCCCGCAACCCTAGCCCACTACACCCCGGTTCCCCCACGATCCCCCACTCTCCCTCGTTCCCTCCCCACGGTCCGTCACCCACGAAGACCACACACACACGCATACGCACGGAGGAGGGGCGCCCCTGTTCGCTCCCCTCCTCTCGGAGCGCCCGCGCCCGAGGACAGTCGCCGCCCGCCGGCGCCGAGCGCCGCCCTCCGGCCTCCTCCTCGCGGCTCCCTTCCTCTCGCGCCTCCATGTCCTCCGACGCTGCCGCCCTGTCGCCCGACCCTGATGCATCGCCGCCCCGCCGCGCCTTCGTCCTCCTCCATGGCGTCGCCTCGCTGGACGCCCCCGCCGCCTCGACGCGCCGGACCCCGTCGCCTCGCCTCCTCACCTCTCCCTCGTCGGCTTCGTCGAGCCTCGCCGACCCGTTCGACTACAATGGGGGTGAGCCCCATCCTTCCTCTCCCCTGCGCACCGGCCGCGCTCGAAAGCCGCACGCCCCGCAACCCGCACCGTGCGCCCTCCCGTGCCATGCGTGTTGTGGCCACGCACGCAGCCCCTCGCCCCTGCCACGTCCTTGGTTGCCTGCAGTCGCGCCCGTCACTGCCTGCCTCGCCCAGGTCGGGCGCTAACCGCGCCCAGCGCGCGCCTAACCACGCCGGCCTGAGCTCCCGCGTCTGCGGCGCCGTCGCTGCTGCCGTTTGCCCCGCATGCCCCCGCCCTCTGCCCTGCTCCTGCTCCTTGTCGCTCTTCCCCAACCGCGCCCGTGCCTCATCTGGTCGGCGCCGTGACCGCCGGCGCGCCTCTGTGTGCGCTCGTGCGTGTGCACGTCGGTCGCTGGTGGTTGGCTAAAGCCACTGTCATGTGCCCCCCCTCACTAATTAGCCTGCTTAGGTTAACTAAAAATTATTGAAGTTAATCAAAACCCATTGTGTCACTGACAACATGGCCCCACTTAGTAGTTATTCTAAATAGATTAAATAAACACTGCTTAAATTAACTCTAATAAACACTGACTCAATGACAGCCGGGACCCATATAAACACTATTTACCTTTTGACTAGTCAAATGTTGACTGGGTCAACTCTGCTGACTGGACCACTCCTGGACCCCACTGGTCATACACTCAGGCTAGTATAGAGCTAGGTGACAAATGTTTTTTCTGTTTTTTAATAATCTAGAAAAACATTAAACTTTTAAAATTAATATAAAATAATCCGTAACTCGGATGAAAATGTTTTCTACATGAAAGTTGCTCAGAAAAATCCAACGAATCCGGACACGCGGCCCGTTCGCCCGCCACACATCCCTAGCATAGCAAACACGCAATTTTCCCCCTCCGGTTCACCTGTCCGAAAACGCGAAACACCGGTAATACTTTCCCGGATGTTTCCCCCATTTGCCGATATCACCTACTACCGCGTTAGGGCACATCTAGCACCGCGTTTGTCATGTTATGCTTTGTGATGCTTTGATTTCTCTGTTATTTATTGTGTTCCCCCTTCGTTACTTCTTTCCGGTAGCCCTGAGACCGATGTCGGTACCCCTGTGATCGACTACATCGACGATGACCCCTACTTGCCAGAGCAACCAGGCAAGCCCCCCCCCCTCCTTGATCACCAGATATCGCCTATTCTTCTCTATACTGCTTGCATTAGAGTAGTGTAGCATGTTACTGCTTTCCGTTAATCCTATCCTGATGCATAGCCTGTCATTGTTGCTACAGTTGTTACCCTTACCTGCTATCCTACTGCTTAGTATAGGATGCTAGTATTCCATCAGTGGCCCTACACTCTCGTCCGTCTGCCATGCAATACTACTGTGCCGTGATCACTTCGGGAGGTGATCACGGGTATATACTATATACTTTATATACATGACACATGTGGTGACTAAAGTCGGGTCGGCTCGTTGAGTACCCGCAAGTGATTCTGATGAGGGGGCTGAAAGGACGGGTGGCTCCATCCCGGTAGAGGTGGGCCTGGGTTCCTGACGGCCCTCGACTGTTACTTTATGGCGGAGCGACAGGGCAGGTTGAGACCACCTAGGAGAGAGGTGGGCCTGGCCCTGGTCGGCGTTCGCAAATACTTAACACGCTTAACGAGATCTTGGTATTTGATCTGAGTCTGGCCATTTGGACTATACGCACTAACCAACTACGCGGGAACAGTTATGGGCACTGGACGTCGTGGTATCAGCCGAAGCTCTTCTTGACGTCAGCGACGGAGCGGCGCGCGCCGGATTGGACTGGAACGCCTGCTAGGCTAGGTCTGCTTCCGGCCGCGTACGCAATGTGCAGGTGTGCAATGGGCGATGGGCCCAGACCCCTGCGCGCATAGGATTTAGACCGGCGTGCTGACCTCTCTGTTGAGCCTAGGTGGGGCTGCGACGTGTTGATCTTCCGAGGCCGGGCATGACCCAGGAATGTGTGTCCGGCCAAATGGGATCGAGCGTGTTGGGTTATGTGGTGCACCCCTGCAGGGAAGTTTATCTATTCGAATAGCCGTGTCCCTCGGTAAAAGGATGACCCGGAGTTGTACCTTGACCTTATGACAACTAGAACCGGATACTTAATAAAACACACCCTTCCAAGTGCCAGATACAACCCGGTGATCTCTCTCTAACAGGGCGACGAGGAGGGGATCGCCGGGTAGGATTATGCTATGCGATGCTACTTGGAGGACTTCAATCTACTCTCTTCTACATGCTGCAAGATGGAGGCTGCCTGAAGCGTAGTCTTCGACAGGATTAGCTATCCCCCTCTTATTCTGGCATTCTGCAGCTCAGTCCACCAATATGGCCCTTTACACATATACCCATGCATATGTAGTGTAGTTCCTTGCTTGCGAGTACTTTGGATGAGTACTCACGGTTGCTTTTCTCCCTCTTTTCCCCCTTTCCATTCCACCTGGTTGTCGCAACCAGATGCTGGAGTCCAGGAGCTAGAGATCCCGAGGATGATTCTACATGGAGTTCGGCTTCGAGGAGTAGTTAGGAGGTCCCAGGCAGGAGGCCTTGCCTTTTCGATCGTTGCTACTTTTGTGCTAGCCTTCTTAAGGCAAACTTGTTTAACTTATGTCTGTACTCAGATATTGTTGCTTCCGCTGACTCGTCTATGATCGAGCACTTGTATTCGAGCCCTCGAGGCCCCTGGCTTGTATTATAATGCTTGTATGACTTATTTATGTTGTAGAGTTGTGTTGTGATATCTTCCCGTGAGTCCCTGATCTTGATCGTACACATTTGCGTGCATGATTAGTGTACGATTGAATCGGGAGCGTCACACTCTGTAAGCGGCGGCACCTCCGGACAAATCTGTTCTGACCGGTGCAGTCGGCGGTGGTGGTCATCTCTTCCGCCAGAGGTGGTCGGCATGTGGGTGGGAGATCGGATCTCGAGATTCGTTATCTTGTCCCGGTTACGAGTCGGGGAGACATAGTTGCCGGTGAAAACCGAGCCGTTGGCGCGCGATGACGGCATTTTGCACTGTTACCTTGATGAAGGCATCGTCGTGTAACTGTTATCGACTCACTCCTGCTGCTTCGGGGGCAACCCTAGGATATGGTCTTCCAGATCGGACGTGGCGGTACCACGGTGCCATTTCTCTATTGGGAGCATCGTTTGTGGAGCAGCGCTGGAGGACAGAGGCAGGAGGTGGAGCGGCTTTGTCTTGCATGGAGCTTCGGGGGCGTTGTCAAGTCATGTCTGGCTGACAGTGCCACGCTAAGTCATGCCTAGTTGGCAGGTGCTGCGCACGACAGATCTTCCAGAATCTTTGCGTTTGGAAGGACGAGCGCAAGGCGATGGCGCTGTTGGGCGCCGTGGTGGCGTCGACGGATGTGTGGACTGGCAAGGATGATGCGGATCTCTCTTCTGAAGATGGGTCAGTGGTCCGATGATGATGGCGGCTTGTAAAACATATGCATGTGGTGTGCGTTTTAGGTAGGCCGCATCGGCTGTTGGTCCCGATACGTTATGTGGATGGATCGGCGACGGCACCGGTTTTAGATATGATGAGTGAGAGCACTTCACATTATCGAGTTTGTAGGTATGAGAGGTGGCTTCAGATGGATTGATGTATGTTCCTGTCAAACATTTGTGAAATATTTAATAAAGATGACTACATGCATCGGTTGATGCAGAGGCCGGGGTTTAACCTCATTGTAAAAAATGGGTACTGATATGGGACTACTGATACGGCTCTGCAAGCCAAGCCACTGCTGATATGGGACTATACTAGAGTAGAATGTAGGACCACGGTTACATTATGATGCCGGCGTAGGAGGTGGAGTACCTTACTTACTCTGACGTAGTGTCAACGCCTGGAAGCCCTGCCCCGCCCCGAGCACACCTGCCGTCCGTCGCGGACGCCGCGCAACAGCTAGAGTCTGCATCCACTTGTCACTTTCCCGTGAGTAGATCCAGTAGTCGTACAAATTCAGTCGTCCCTGAACCGAACCTGCATGTTTGGCGGGCGTGCGTGTGTGCGCGCCAAACATTGATTCATGTGCGCAACCGCCACAAGGACTTTTGCCGCTGGTGTCGTGTCACATGTGTATGCATGGGTTGGCAGATGGAACGTCGACCAATCCTGAAAGAAACAAAGAAAGAAAGAAAGAAAAAAAGAATTGGTTGGTTCCGGAGAGGGCCAGCAACAGCAATGGCAAACATCTAGGAGTGGCCAATTTCCGTGTTTTCACCTTTTTGCCGTAAGTTTTGCCGGGTCTAACCCCCCACCCCTGAAAGTATTTCAGGATCGATCTGACCTTTTTGCTATCATCAGACTGGTCGACGGTAGGGTTGGACAGCCTACCGCCGTAAAGTTTGGCGATAGGCATGACGGCAAGCTGCAGACGGCCGTTTGCGCCCGCCTACGTGGCAAAGGCCCTTACCGCCAGGGTCCCTGATAGTAGGGCGCTCGATCCTACCGCCAAGAAAGCCTATCGTCGGGGACCATGGCGGTAAGCTGGTGGCCAGACATTGCAGAATCGCCCTGTGACACAACAAAACTGGAAATTCTACGGTAGCCACCCTACCGCCGGTGTCCTAAATGCATCATATAAATTGATTTCACCACAACATAATGCTGAACTAGTGTTTCAAAGAATGTGAGCCAATCCAACAAAAATACATGATTCCAACCAACCAAAATGAGGAGAAGTGAGGAGGTACCTTAGGTGATGAAAGTGCTTCGTATCCACCGGACAAATCTCAATCAAATGAAAGAGATTTGGGAGGCCCTTGAGTGAGGCCGCTGCCGTCCAAGCGTCGCTCCACTCCGCCTAAGTCTCGTGTGTTGGGAATCGTAGCATAATTTTAAAATTTTCCTACGCTCACCAAGATGCATCTATGGAGTATACTAGCAACGAGGGGAAAGGATTGCATCTACATACCCTTGTAGATCGCGAGCGGAAGCGTTCCAATGAACGTGGATGACGGAGTCGTACTCGCCGTGATCCAAATCACCGATGACCGAGTGCCAAACGGACGGCACCTCCGCGTTCAACACACGTACGGTGCAGCGACGTCTCCTTCTTCTTGATCCAGCAAGGGGAAGGAGAGGTTGATGGAGATCCAGCAGCACGGCGGCGTGGTGGTGGATGTAGCGGGATGCCGACAGGGCTTCGCCGAGCTTCTACGAGAGAGAGAGGTGTAGCAGGGGAGGAGGGAGGCGCCCAAGGCTGTTGTGCTACTGCCCTCCCTCCCCCCCCCTTTATATAGGCCCCCTGGGAGGGGGGGGGCCGGCCAGGGATCCCATCTGGATGCCTTGCCCCCCAAGGCAAGTGGGGCGCCCCCCCCCCCCACCCTAGGGTTTCCAACCCTAGGCGCAGGGGGAGGCCCATGGGGGGCGCCCAGCCCACTAGGGGCTGGTTCCCTTCCCACTTCAGCCCACGGGCCCTCCGGGATAGGTGGCCCCACCCGGTGGACCCCCGGGACCCTTCCGGTGGTCCCGGTACAATACCGGTAACCCCCGAAACTTTCCCGGTGGCCGAAACTTGACTTCCTATATATAATTCTTCACCTCCGGACCATTCCGGAACTCCTCGTGACGTCCGGGATCTCATCCGGGACTCCGAACAACTTTCGGGTTTCCGCATACACATATCTCTACAACCCTAGCGTCACCGAACCTTAAGTGTGTAGACCCTACGGGTTCGGGAGACATGCAGACATGACCGAGACGCCTCTCCGGTCAATAACCAACAGCGGGATCTGGATACTCATGTTGGCTCCCACATGTTCCACGATGATCTCATCGGATGAACCACGATGTCGAGGATTCAATCAATCCCGTATACAATTCCCTTTGTTAATCGGTATGTTACTTGCCCGAGATTCGATCGTCGGTATCCCAATACCTTGTTCAATCTCGTTACCGGCAAGTCTCTTTACTCGTACCGCAATGCATGATCCCGTGACTAACGCCTTAGTCACATTGAGCTCATTATGATGATGCATTACCGAGTGGGCCCAGAGATACCTCTCCGTCACACGGAGTGACAAATCCCAGTCTCGATCCGTGCCAACCCAACAGACACTTTCGGAGATACCCGTAGTGCACCTTTATAGTCACCCAGTTACGTATTGACGTTTGGCACACCCAAAGCACTCCTACGGTATCCGGGAGTTGCACGATCTCATGGTCTAAGGAAAAGATACTTGACATTGGAAAAGCTCTAGCAAACGAAACTACACGATCTTTTATGCTATGCTTAGGATTGGGTCTTGTCCATCACATCATTCTCCTAATGATGTGATCCCGTTATCAATGACATTCAATGTCCATAGTCAGGAAACCGTGACTATTTGTTGATCAACGAGCTAGTCAACTAGAGGCTTACTAGGGACATGTTGTGGTCTATGTATTCACACATGTATTGCGATTTCCGGATAATACAATTATAACATGAACAATAGACGATTATCATGAACAAAGAAATATAATAATAACCATTTATTATTGCCTTCAGGGCATATTTCCAACATCGTGCGACATATGTGCCACCGCCACGTCAGAGCGCGCACCAGGCCGCGCAGAACAACACCACCCCTGTGGCCCATCGCGCCATGCTTCGCCTGGTGCAGGGGCTAGGGCTGCTGGGTCCCAAGGATAAGATGGCGGCAAGGGCGGACGAGGCCCTCATCCACAGGTTCGACGAGGCACTCACTGACGACGACATCAATGTCGTCGCCAAGCTGACCAGGCTCAACAGGGACGCGCTACGGGTCGCGGTTAGCCTGGCAGGACCTGATGCTGCTGCTGAGGAGGCCATTGTGTAGAGTTGGGTTTAGTTCTTCTATATGTATCAGTAGTGGTAGGTGGTGTAGCTGGCGCCGTCGAGGTTTGGGGCCTATTGGTGGTCGGCGGCGTCCCCCGACAAGCTTGGATGTGTACTTGTCTATTTTTAGCGATGTTAATTGTCGAAGATTGTTATTACTGTCGAAGGAGATAACTGTGCCCAATGAATAGCACAACTTGTGCGATCTTGAGTTGGAATATGAGGGGTTTGAATTCACCCGCATCCGTTGTTAAAAAGAGAATTGCCCGAGCACAGGTGGTACTATCAATTTGCAATCCCACCCTCTAACGGTGCCATGTCAGTAGATCCTGGCCTAAAACAAGCTTAAGAGTAAAAAAGTCCGGGATCAAAGAGTTCATGGTACGGAGTTCCGACATTTGGAGGTCGGAGTTCATTTGCGACCGTGTCTACAACCACAAGCTTCATTTCAGACTTCACTCGTTATCTTACGGCTGGGGCTAAGGCCGTTGTAGACTAGGTGTAGGTGGCGGCCGAAATGTAGATTACAGTTTACAGTTCTCTCTGTTGTGTAATGTGTAGTGGAGTTTGCTCAAGCACATGCGCATCATCTCGGATATTCAGTTTGGCTCTAGGGAGCACATGCTTCTGCACCCTAGACGAAGCACCGCTATCCCATATGGCATGAAAATTGTCAAGCACACTTGCCACACTAGTATGAATATTTTCAAAAAAAAGTTCAGAATTTTTAAATTTTATTTCCTATTTATTTTGATTTTACTGTTCTATCAGGGAGCATATGCTACCCAGAATTATTTTCATTTTATGTTGGTTTTGCATAAAAAATATTATCGCTTAAGAGTTGGCCCCACCTTAAAAAAGGTTCGTCCTCCGCCACTGGTCACAATGCTCTTGTGATTAACTATGTTCATTGAACAACGTGTATATGTTATTTCAAACATGTTCTGACTTGTGACTCGAGCCTCCCATATTTGGGAAAGTAGCAGCCGACACCTTTGATGATTTGCTGCGAGTGTGGAGGACAATCTACTATCTAGTCTAAAAGCAAATTATTATAGTTATTTGTTGGTTGTATATTTCAAATCTACAGTGTCCTGCATTATATATTCATGACTCCATCTCTCAACGATCTTGATCGCAGTGTACCTCAAAGGATGTTGTTGTTGCCATGTCCCTGGCCTTGGAGGAGTTGTTGCTGCCCGACCCGACGGACAGAAGCTTCTCTCCTCAAGAAAAGCCCCCCCAAATTGAGAACTCTCTTAGTTGAACCTTGACCCTTCCCATAGGCATGTACACTAAGATTTTTGTCATTAGGAGTATTAGAGAGGCGGTTTTTCATACCTAACATCAAACTTAACTTTGTCGACTAGTTTCATCGGGGTGCTTAATTTAGATACAAACAGAACTTTTTTTTTTGCAGGGTACAAGCAAAACTTTCTCAAGTGCAGAGAAACCAAATCCACATACAGACATACTCAACATTTTTGTGTTATAAAGTATAAGTACATACTCTAACATGTACTTCGTCAAACGGATGTATATATTACGAAGCAGGTTCCAGCTAACAAAGCAAGTCGAATCCCACAAGACAAGACAGACACATCCAGATTTCGTTTCGGGACACAGCTTAATAAGTAAATAGATTCACAACAAGCAAGCGAGCAAGCGAGCGAGCTTCAGGTAATTCAGAGCAGACGCACATCAACAGGCATGCATGGCCACAAGGGTGGGTTGACAACATGAATGTGCTTCCCTTGCCCAAGGTGGATCCATATGGATACAACATAGTACATACATTCTCCATACATACGCTGGCTGGTCTCAACCTAACCTGACCTACTACACAAGAACATGGTGCACAGGATAGCTAGCACAAGACAAGACAACCTATGGCATGCGTGCGTGTCTCCCTCATGGTCTGCCTAGGACCGCTCCACCACAGCCTTGAGTGCATCTCCGGCTGTCACCCTCAGCGGCACGAAATCTGGACGCAAACACACACACAAATGTATGTCAGCGCCACCCAATCTTTGCCATATCCAAAAAACACACGCAGGCTTCCGCAGATTTGAACGGTAACATAGGGTAAGGAGCTTCACCTGATAGAAACTTGTACCGTTTCTCATTGCACACCTCCGTCGCTGAAAACATGAGTAGATGATACATTTCATGTCAATTAACAAGTACTACTGCTATAAGTAAAAAAGGAAGACGAAATAACAAAAAAATAGCCTAAATGGAAGGGATAACCAAAGAGGAGGGGTTTCAGTTATAGTTATAGTTGCCGTGGTCATGGGGCGATACATCCATCCTCCATCCATCAGGGAAGTATATGCATGTCTAGGACTTACTTAGATGAGTGGATGACAACTGATACGACGATTATCCATGTTTATATCAAAATATAACCACTTTCAGACTGCAGCCGCAAGGTTTCAACATGTTTCATGGGGTATATATATATTCCCCTACAGGAGCAGGCCCCATGGGTTTACATTTACTTGCAAGTTCAGATTTAATGATTTATCAACACCACCAGCTGAGGAAACGATGATTAACTTTAGGTTACTCATAACAAAATTAACAAAGAACCTTTCAATCTTTGGTATACAAGATTGGGCATCGAGCAGACACCGGTGTGTCTGGTAACTATGGTACTTCGGAAAACAAACTCTCGGTTTTGGTAACACAATATGTCCAATGTATCAAACACTAGGTTAAGCAAGTATAATGGCTTTCTTAACTAATTGGTATCATATCAAATGTATCCATTGTGTGGTCTAGAAAGGCTCTTTATTTCGCCATAAACCATCTTTCAGGCAGCATAGTCGATAAAAGGATAAAAGGGTTCCCAGAAAAGATAACTAAGAAGAACATAAGAAGGAAGAGCCAACTCACAAAGGTTATCGTAGGTAATTGACTTTTTGCGTTCCTTCAGGGCATTCTGATAAGCATCCTTCGCAAATGCCTCCAAGAATAACTCCTGCAGGTGCATGTGTAACATGAATATATATAATGTTTTTCAAAGCGGTGAATATATAACATGATAATACTATCCAGTTCAAGGTTCACTACATGTCATAATCACTGCATACCAAAAGAATGGCATCGGTCAATAAATACATGAAGGGAACTATGCAATCAGGCCACGCTTGTTATTATACCACAGTCAGCTTACAGAGGTCAACTTCCTCACCAATCTGCTATGCTGCAGGTACAGTTTAATCATGTTGAACCAAAAAAAACTTCATCTAGTGATCGATGATTGGATAATTACATATACCAATCAGGGGGGAAACCTCTACTTTGTGCATATACCAAACCAAAAAGAAATCCTCTATTGGTCAGTGAGTGAAGAATTACAGGACTTCCAACAGTTGGTGCTATGAACTTATGATCTCTTCAGCAGGACAAGAAAGTAAGAAACAAAATGAAATCGATGCGCGTTACAGAAGTCTAAGCACCAGAGTTCACTTGCCAGACTGGGGATCTGAAATTTGAATCAGTTGCATATACAGCTATCTTGTTTGGTGCTCGAAAAAAATTACAAGAACCAATTAAATTTTTGCTGGAAGACTAAACACCTGAGTTCGCAAGATAAAGAAAGAGAAATCATGAAGATTAATCAAACTCTTGGAGCAAGTAGAGGCAATGGGAGGTGAGCAGTCCAGTGACTATGTACTTGTGCATAGCTCTGTTGCTGCCTTGATTACGGACAAAACCACTACAACTGGTAGCATTAGCCAGCTTTCAGAACAATGGTGGCAGACTGGCAGCACTGCACAACTGTTGGGGTAATCTAGGATTTTTTCTACTCGTCTTTTGGATGATGGCTGAAGCTTAATATTGCCAGTGCAAATCTTACTACATTCAAATTAAATTTCAAAAACAAACGTTTCATCAACAAATTTAGCAAATCCATGACATTTATGAATTCACAAGAAACAATATGCTTAAGGTAAGCCTGGGAATATTAAGCTACATAATGAGCAATCTCATAAATTTAGCCCATCCATGAATGACTAACAATCACATACAAGTTCAGCAATAGCAGAAACAATCTGGAAATACAATACCATGTTACTAACACCGGTCATATTCTTCCATCCAAAAAAAGAACACCAATTTTTCTCTCTAGATAACACGGTTTCCTACCACTTCGACACGATATTTCAAGTGGATATGCTTGGGAAAAACCAAAGCGAAAACATGGACAAAATGTGCACATCTACAGCAGAAATAGACAGCACTATCTACAAATCACTGCAAAACATGCCAAGAAAGAAGTCCTCACAGTTCACTTGTCAGACAGGTTGGTACTGCTAGCAGCAGAAGTAGACACAGCTTACTATGTAGAAATTTGGCTCAGCACAAAATGAAGCTTTGACATCTCAGACAACTTTACACTGGAATATTGACTGACCAAGGGTAGAGACAAAGCATTCGACAGTGAGAGCACCACAGACAACTCATCGAACACCTTGCGGGCACTGACGGGCTGATAGCACGACCAATCTAAATCTTGCTAGCTAGCATAGATTCCACCCTAAATCATGGCATTCTGATAGACTGGCATCAAGCTTCAGTCATGAAATTTCTTATTGCCAACACAGATCGCTGCATAACTTGCATTTTTCAGAGTAAAAAGCGGGGGAAGAAGTAGTACCGAGGCCTTGTTGACGAGGAAGACGGTCTCGTTGTTAGATCGGATGGTGGCGTCCTTGTCCCGCATCAGCAGCCGCACCCGCGCCATCGGGAAGCTGCAGATGCCCGGCTCGGCGGCCACCGGCGCCGCCCCTGCTGCCTTGTCCTTCTGTTTCTTCGCAGGCGAAGAGCCATTCTGCTCGCTCTTGGCCGCCTTTGGGGGTTCCAGATCGCCATGCTTCCTCTTGGTGGGCGTGGCCTTCTCCGCCGCGCCGGAGGGCTGCTGCTTTTTGGCCGGTGTGGCCTTCTCCGCCTTGCCGGGGCTTTTATTGGCGCTCTTTGCTGCCTTCTGGGGTGTCTTGCTGGGCGTGGTGGCCTTCTCAGCGCCGCCGGAGGAGGCCTGCTTCTTCTTGGTGGGCGTGGCCTTGTCAGCTTTCTTGGCCGCCTTCTGGGGTTGGGGTTCCCCGGCGTCGTCGCGCTTCCTCTTGCTGGGCGTCTCCTTGGCCGCCCCGTCTGACGCCTGCTGCTTCGTCTTCTTGGGCGTGGGCTTGGGCTTGGGCTTGCCCGCTTCGCCGGACGGCTCCTGCTTCCCGGATCTGGAT
Organism: Triticum aestivum; assembly: GCF_018294505.1. Classification (NCBI taxonomy): domain Eukaryota; kingdom Viridiplantae; phylum Streptophyta; class Magnoliopsida; order Poales; family Poaceae; genus Triticum; species Triticum aestivum. The sequence goes on from NC_057808.1 coordinate 566,837,983, forward strand.
CCGGGCTCCGCCGCCTCGCCGCCCTTCTTCTCCTTCTTCTTTGGGGCCGCCGCCGTGTCCCCCTTCTCCTTCTCCTTCTTCTGGTTCGCCGGCTTGTCCCCCTTCTCCTTCTTCTCCGGGGGCGCCGCAATCTCCCCCTTCTCCTTCTTCTTCTTCTTGGTAGCAGCTTTCTCCCCCTTGTCCTTCTTCTCTGGCACCGCCGCCGCCTTGTCCCCCTTGTCCTTCTTCTTCGGCAGCGTCGCCGCCTCCTCCCCCTTGTCCTTCTTCTTCGGGGTCGCCGCCTTCTCCTTCTTCTCCGGGGACGCCGCCATCTCCCCCTTGTCCTTCTTCTTATTGGTAGCAACCTTGGCCCCTTTCTCCGTCTTCACTGGCGCCGCCGCCTTCTCCATCTCCCCCTTCCCCTGCTTCTTCGGGGTCGCCGCCTTCTCCATCTCCCCCTTCCCCATCTCGCTCTTCCCGGGCTCCGGAGCAGAGCCCTCGCCGGACCCGGCGGGGGCGGGGACCTTGTTTGGCCTCCCGGGCCCGCGCTTGGAGCCGGGGCTTGCGGCGGCGGCGGGGACGGGGTCCTTCTTAGGCCTCCCAGGCCCGCGCTTGGCAGTGGAGCCGGGGCTGGCGGCGGCGGGGACGGGGTCCTTCTTAGGTCTGCCGGGCCCGCGCTTGGCAGCGGAGCTGGGGATGACGGCGCTCTCCTCGCCCTCGGAAGGCGCGGTGCTCACAGCCGCTGGCTTCTTCCCGGCCATGGCCGCCTATCTCTCTCCTCCTCCCTCCGCCGCCGCCCAAACCCTCGGCGAGAGCTCTATGTGGAGTTCAAACTGTTTCGGGGCCGCGCGGAAGCTTCGCGAACCGACGGAGAAATGGGCGCTTTTTTTATATATATTTCGCCGCTATTTTTTTTAAATAATACATTTTTTTAATTACAGAAATATTACGCGAAAGAAAGAAATTTCAAAAATAATACACCGTCGGCCCGCTGCAGGCCGATCGGCTAGCAGCAGGCCCAATCGGCCCACAGCAGGCCGACTGCAGGCCCGGCTGGCACGCGGCGGCCTGTGGTTGGTCGGGCCACGTCGCGCGAGGGGGAGGCAGTGGGCTGTCGGCTTGTGCGCCCCTGTCGGCCTACCGCCCGCCGATCGGCCAGCTGCTGGCCGACAGGGGGCTGTAGCCTGACACGCTGGCCGGCCCGGCCTTATCCTCTCTTTCCTTCCTCTCCTTCCTCCATTCTTCTTCTCCCGTTCATTTCTTCTGTGTTCTTTCTTCTCCTCTCTCTACAGAAAAATGGCACCCATTTGTGCACCTAAATGAGCTACATTTTCGCGATTTTGGCACCGTGAATGGGTTCAACTCATTTAGGGTAGCCAAAAGAGGTGTCGATCTACTGACGGGGTAGCTCGTGGTGGTCGTGGTGAGCATTTTGGTGGAGGTGGTGGTGGTGAAGTTGTGGCAATGTGGTGGTGGTGAAGTTGGATGGTCATGGTGGTGACGGGGTAGCTCGTGGTGGTCGTGGCTGTTGTTCGTCGTGCTTCGTTGGAGCCGGAGCACCGGCAGTTTTTCGTTCGTCGTTCGTCGTTCGTCGTTCGCACGCACGCTTCAAGAGTATATTTCAGCCCACATTTTATTTTTTGTAGGTGCTCCGGTAGTATACGTAAATATTGTTATTTGCCCCGGTAGTATAAGTAAATATTTGTGTGCGATTATTGTTATTTGGCCCGGTAGTATACCGCAATATTTTTTTTGGCCCGGTAGTATACGTAAATATTGTTATTTGCCCCAGTAGTATACGTACATATTATTCGTTCGCACGCACGCTTCGTTCGATGTGAAATAAAATTTGTGTATGATTATTGTTATTTGCCCCGGTGGTATACGTAAATATTTGTAGTTGCTACGGCAAATTTTCGTAATATAGTTTTAGGTGTGTGAATTGTATTAGTTGTTAGTGGGGATAATAAGTTGTTGGTTAATACTTGACACGTACACAGGTGCGTGATAAGAAGTTTGAAACATGAATAAAAAGTTCAAAAGAAGAGACAAATATTTTTAAAATTGATTAAAATTAAAAATACATCAACATAGGCCTATTTATAATTGAAATAAAATGAATTAAAAGTTCAAAAGAAGAGACAAATATTTTATAATTGAAATAAAATGAATTATCATATTTGTCGGTTATATTATTATTATTATTTGAGGCCTATTTATTATTAGTAAACATGGGCCTATTTATTATATTATTATTAAAACAAGAGTCAAGCAACTCATCATAATCGTCAACATAGATTAAATTATATTGATCGTGAAATTTACTATGGTCCTGGTAATATATAGACATGTCTAATACTTGTATTTCGTTGTTGAAAAAAATAGGTGAGTCGAGATGTCCGATGTAGTGAAGTTGAGATTTTACTATGGTCCTGGTACTGTCCAAACAAATGAGTTGGGAGCAGATCTGAGTGAATTTACTCACATAGAGGTGGCAATCAGCGCACCACAAACATGGTCTGTTAGTCAGTTGAAAGAATGGATTGCGGCAAGTTTAGGTCTTGATACTGAAACACACACCGTCGGTGTTCATGCATTGTGGACACGGTCAAGTTCAAAAATTTACTTTTATTTGAGGCCAATAGAGGGAGACTCCGATTGGGTGCGGTGGTTACAAGGTTGTGAACGAAGGGGATGCAATCCTGTTGCTTTAGTGCTTCCCGTCGTGAAGGAGGTCACTGCACATGAAGGCGAGGGTGGCTACGAAGGACAGAGCAGTCAGGTAGAAGGAGGAAATGCTTATGGTTACGAACAAGGACAGAGCAGTCAGGTACAAGGAGGAAATGCTTATGGTTATGAACCAGGGCAGAGTAGTCAGGTAGAAGGAGGAAATGCCGATGGTGATTACAATGGCGAGGTGGACGCTGACGAGGTAGATGGGCACATGCAGAACCAGATGGAAGAAGAAGACACCGATGTTGAAAGGGGTCATGCCGATGATTCTGACGAGTCAGATGAAGAAGAAAATGCAGAGGAGGTCCCGAATCCTGCATGGTGGAATCATGACTTATCATCTGCAATGACCGTGAATGATGGACATGATTCAGCCTGGCAATATCACCAGAACAATATTGCGACGGGTGCTATGTATCCGAACAAGCAAGCCCTGAAGGATGCAATAATTAATTGGGCAATGTCCACGCAAAGGGTTTTCAAAGCTGAGGTGTCCAGTCAGAAATTCCTGATAATGGTATGCAAGAACGCAGATTGTCCCGCAAGGGTGCACGGCTTTCTCCCTAAGTATGGCACAAGTTGGGTGATAAGTGACTTAGTTAATCACACTTGTCTTATTCCGTGCATCCCTCAAGATCATGCCAACCTTTCATCCACGCTTATTGCTCGATTGTTTTACGATGAGATAGTGCAAGGCAAAGCTATGGAAGTGAAGGCAGTCCAGACAAAAGTCTTCGCCTGGTTGAAGTACAGAATTTCTTATGGCAAGGCTTGGAGGGCTAAGCATGCAGCGCTTGAGAGGAGATTTGGTTCTTATTTTGATGCATATGACTCTGTTGTCCACCTCCTCCACACCCTGCAGCAGCGGAATCCAGGCACCTATATCGATATCCAAGACATGTTCATGCCAGAGTTCCCAACTGTGAGGGTGTTGCATCGTCTCTTCTTCTCTTTCGGTGTATGCATCGAAGCTTTCAGGCATTGCCGACCGGTGATATGTGTTGACGGTACTTTTCTCACAGGCAAGTACAAGGGTCAGATCCTGACAGCCATAGGTCAAGACGGCCAAAATCAAGTCGTCCCACTAGCATTTGCTTTTGTGGAGAGTGAGAACATTGAAAGTTGGACATGGTTCTTCAGGCAGTTGAAAATATCAGTTGTAAAGGAGAAGCCCAATGTGTGCATCCTTCATGACAGGCTTGAAGGTATACTCAGTGCGATAAGGACACTAACAAACCCAGGCCCTGAGGAACAAGTTCCATGGCAGGACTTGCAGAGCCGTTGGTGCATGCGCCATCTCGGGGCTAATTTCTTCTCGCAGTTTAGAAATAAGAACCTGATGAATCTGTTCAAAAAACTCTGCAAGCAGAACCAGTTATGGAAGTACAATTTGATACGCGACAGACTTAATGTGTGCACGCAGAGACACGTGAGGGACAGGAAAGCTGCAAGAGATGCAGCGGTGAGGGCACATGTTGAAGCAGTAGCTGCACAGTTGGCAACAGGAACAGCGGCCGTGGAGGAGGAGGCTGTTGGGCTATGTGACCTGCCAGGCTTTAACCCACCTGGTACTAGGAGAAGGCTCGGGAGGTCCATTAAAACCTTCGAGCAGTGGATAGAGTATGAGCCTCTGGAGAGGTGGTCTTTGCTACATGACACACATGGAGCAAGGTACGGTGTCATGACAACGAACCTCGCGGAAACATACAACTTTGTCCTCAGAGGAAACCGTGCATTGCCACTTACAGCCATCGTTGAGGGTATTTTCTATGGCACCGTCAAGTATTTCAGAGACAGACGTCAAATAGCAGAGCAACATATCTTGAACAACCCAAACACATGGTACTGTGAAAGAGTCACGAAGTACATGGACAACAAGATGCAAAAAGCTAGGTCACACACTGTAGTCGCCATCGGTAATCAAGAAAGAAGGTTTGAGGTCCGCTTAGCCAACAACAAATTCGGATGTGCAAATGAGTTGAGGACGCATGAGGTGAAAATTGGCAATGAAGCCTGGCCAACGTGTGAGTGCACATGCAATAAACCGAAATTGCTTCACCTACCTTGCTCACATGTACTTGCTGCTTGCGGGCAGCTTGGAATGGACGCAATATCGTTTGTGTCTCCATATTTTCTGAAAGAGGCTGTCCTCAATACCTGGACAGGTGAGCTGATGGGTTTTCGATCAATGGGTAATTTCAACAGCGTCAACCCCGCCGAAAGGCGTTACATTCCAAACCCAGAGCATATGCGTACAAGTAGAGGCAGACGGCAGTGTCAGCGCATCCGAAATGATATGGATGAATCTGAAGCAGGAGGTCCGACTAGGCAATGCATTCTATGCAATGAATTTGGCCATAGGGACACTAATTGTCCCACTTTCGTCACTGGGCATGGACGAGGCAACCGGGGAAGAAGAGGAGGTAGAGGCAGTAGAGGAGTAAGGGCGAGAGGAAGAAGCTAAGCTAGCACTAGTTTGTTCTGAATTTGTATTAAGTGTGGTGTGGCACTATGTTCTGAATTTGTATTAAGTATGGCACTATGTTCTGAATTTTTATTAAGTGTGGCACTATGTTCTGAATTTGTAATAAGTGTGACACTATGTTCTGAATTTTTATTAAGTGTGGCACTATGTTCTGAATTTTTATTAAGTGTGGCACTATGTTCTGAATTTTTATTAAGTGTGGCACTATGTTCTGAATTTTTATTAAGTGTGGCACTATGTTCTGAATTTTTACTAAGTGTGGCACTATGTTCTGAATTTTTATGAAGTGTGACACTATGTTCTGAATTTTGTATGTGTAGGAATGTCGGGATTGTGGTTGCTGAATGGGGACATTGATAGGGGTCATCGTGCTGCGATATGGTATGAGCGCAAGCTTGAGCCTCTGGTCACTCGCACTCCTAAGGAAAACTGGAAGATACACTCAGGATGGCTTCAGCGGTACGTGATTTATTAATTTGCACACTGACATGCATATTAATGGTTGAAATGGGAGGCACTAACTGAAAATTTCTCTGATGAAGGTTGAAATGGGCCGGCCTTTTACCTTTCGCGCGTCTGATTGAGTCTATCCCGGGTGAGAAACGCCTAGCCATCGATGGGTCTTTGCTGAGCTGCTTAGTGGACCGTTGGAGGCCAGAGACCCACATGTTTCACTTCAGATGGGGAGAGATGGCTCCTACTCTGGAGGATGTGTCACTTTTGCTCGGACTACCGTTGGCAGGTCATGCCGTAGGACCGTTGGACGCACCGGCTGGTTGGGAGCGAGCTCTTACAGAACGTTTTCATGGTGTTTTTCCGGATGCTCCGGATCCGGTATGGGAGCATCACGGACCTAAGTATGAGTGGTTGCTAAATTTCCGGGTAATTTCCCCTACCTATTATCGTCAAGATATCGTGCATAAAGTTTTACATAAAATAATTGCGGCTTACTAAAACTTTCCCTTCGCTTAATGCAGATCCAGAACTTCCGGGCGCCGTTGACTGCGGAACAGATCACTCGGAGCCTGGAGGCCTATTTACTGTGGCTTTTTGGCAAGGTGATGTTCACGGAGAACCATGTCACCACTATTAGCGCCCTCTACATCCCTATGGCACTCGAGATAGCGAGCGCTCAGACGGCGGATCAGATCAGACAGAGGAGTTGGGGTTCGGCGGTCTTAGCGGCTACATACCGAGGTATGTGCAACGGTTGCCAGCTTACATCGAGAAAGCCAGCCCTTCTTGGATGCCCTCTATTCCTACAACTGTGGTCGTGGGAGAGGTTCTCTATAGGGCGACCAGATGTACGTGTTCATGAGCCTATAGACGCCATGTTTGATGTTGACGGCATCGACATGCCTACTTTCGGCCTGTGTTGGACTCGTCGCGAGGTATGCACCGTGTTGTAGTTTAATGCAACTTTTTCTGCAGAAGAGATAGTTCGATGCTAGCGGCTACTAACTTTTCTTCTCTGCAGAGACGCTTTGCTAGTGATCAGACCAGGAAGGCATACACAGCATTGAACGAGCAGTTCGATGCGTACACCGGGGTCATCTGGCAGCCCTACACGGAAGCAGCCATACAAGCGAGATACCCTGCTGGTATGTCTGTGCTATGCACAAGGGACCGAGATTACTGGATGACAAAATCTAAGATCATCTTCGATGTCTTCGTCGAGGAGATGGCACAACAGAGGGTTATGAGGCAATTTGGTCTTCTGCAGTTGGAGCTACCTCCCCCTATAGAGAACCTGCTGCCAGCACACATCCACAGGTATTAACCAGTTTTTCAATGTTGCATTATCTTTCATAGTACTCCATTCGAAGCTTTAGGTAATTGTTGAACACACACCACAATTTTAGGACGACAAGGAAGGGCATGAACAGGACAACTGCTGACTGGCAAGTTAGACTAGAGCCGTATGTTATAGAATGGGAGACAGCAAACACAAATCTATGGCACGAGAATCACAATTTCGATCTCGATGAATTCAATCTCTATTTGCGGCGCTACATGACCGGAACACGGTTACGCATTGTTGAGTACTCCCACCCAGAGGAGATACCGGATCCTACTCCGTCGGATATGTACCCGAGCTATGATACTTCCGGCTCTAGGCAGTACGCGGTAAGATATATTTTCTTTACGTAATGTTGTCACATACTTTGACGTGCAAGAGACAGACATTAATTAATCGTCATGGAAATTTGCAGGCTACCTTGACACGCGAACTCTACGACGACGTGACCACCTTTGGACGATCACTATCGTCTGGACCTCTTCTTCACCATCGTCCAGTGGTACAGCCCTTCTTGGAAAGAATTCAGAATAAGATACGGACTGTGTACGAGGCTATCACGTGCACCCGGAGAACCGATGTTGTTCAGCACCAGCAGGAGCAGCCGCGTCACTCCATGCACCGACATCAACCACGTCCACGTCTAGCACCTCAGCCGACAGCCAGGCCACCCCGTCCTGACCAACCTGGCAGTTCTACGTGGCACCCGCAGCACTATGGTCCCACGTCGAGCTTCGTGTTTTCTCCACAGCCACAGCAACATGGTCCCTCGTCGAGCTTCGTGTTTTCTCCACAGCCACAGCAGCACGGTCCCACACTCACAACATACAGCATGAAAACTACATGAAGTCATCATCGTCATGCTCGATCGATGCAGAAACCTTGCCCTTCGATGATGAATATCCCTTTCCCGCCATATGTTCCCGCCAACTTTTTCCCGCCACCCGTTTCCCGCCACCCGTTTCTCGCCACCCGTTTCCCGCCACCCGTTTCCCGCCAACCCTTTTCCGCCTTACCGCAGTCGTTCTTTCCCGCCATTTTCTCCTCTCTACCTATAAAACCCCCTTCAGACGGAGCTGGATAAGCATTGCAGTGTGGTGGTGAAGTTGGGGCAGTGTGGTCGAGGTGAAGCTGTTGTTCGTCGTTCTTCGTTCGAGCCGGAGCACCGGCAGTTTGGTGGCCGCCATTCATCGTTCTTCGTTCGCACGCACGCTTCAAGGGTATATTTCAGCCCACATTTTATTTTTCGTAGGTGCTCCGGTAGTATTTGTTAATATATTTAGATGTCAACTAATTAGTTGTATTAGTTGCTCCGTTAATATTCTGTAATATATAGCTTGATAATATATAGACATGTCTAATATTTGTTAGTGGGGATATTAAGGGGTAGGTTAGGTACTCAATGCGATTTGTGTGTTGCAGATGGCTAAGGGTACTCAGTGGGTGCTTAGCCCTATTGTTCATGTCCAAGGCTTTTCTCCAACTGTTGTGCAAGTTAGTGAAGTGGACATCACTTTTGATTGGTTGAAGACTACATTCATGTTGAAGCAAGGGTTGAAGGAAGACGATTTTGTGTACTACGTCAGCAGGAAGCAGTCAGATGGCCCTGGGGAAAGAAAATTGATTGACATAACTGATGATGGCAAGATTCAAGAAATGTTGAGCGAATGGGAATGGAAAAGGGTTGTTGAGTTGCATTGCTACAGGAAACCGAGTTATATGTGATGAATTTGTCATTCCAGATCCGCCTCCCCGCCAGGCCAGACGTCGTCACTGACGCTCCTATCTATCAGTAGAGACATTACCATCTATTTCTGTGTCAGAATTATGTCTATTCTATGTATGAGACAAATGACTGTACTTATGTACGAGACATATGCCTACTCTATTTTAGTACTCTGTTATCGGAACTACAAGATCATATTTAGATACAACATAATATTCATACAACGAGACATTACAAACAACTAGATAGAACTACATCTAAATTAAATGGCACGTAACTGAACTCACAACATACAACATAAAAACTACATGAAGTCATCATCATCATCCTCGATCGATGCAGAACTCTTGCCCTTCGACGATGAAGAACTCTTGCCCTTCGACGATGCAGAAACCTTGCCCTTCGATGATGAAGAACTCTTGCCCTTCGACGATGCAGAACCCGGAAGCGGCGACATGAAGATATCATCTTCGTCCTCGCTCTCCTCAGTCCATAAACATGGATTATTTGCTGCAATCCTTCTGAAAGTTTCACTCTTCGGCACCACTACCTTCTTCCACCTGTCATGCAACCTAAGAAGTTCTTTACGTACCTCCTCATAGGTCCTTTCAGGCCACCCAGACCTACGTAATTGGTGAGCCAACTCATTCATTATGGTGTCACTGCCGGTGAGTGTTGGAAATATGCCCTAGAGGCAATAATAAATGGTTATTATTATATTTCTTTGTTCATGATAATTGTCTATTATTCATGCTATAATTGTATTGTCCGGAAATCGTAACACATGTGTGAATACATAGACCACAAAGTGTCCCTAGTAAGCCTCTAGTTGACTAGCTCGTTGATCAACAGATAGTCATGGTTTCCTGGCTATGGACATTGGATGTCATTGATAACGGGATCACATCATTAGGAGAATGATGTGATGGACAAGACCCAATCCTAAGCATAGCATAAAAGATCGTGTAGTTTCGTTTGCTAGAGCTTTTCCAATGTCAAGTATCTTTTCCTTAGACCATGAGATCGTGCAACTCCCGGATACCGTAAGAGTGCTTTGGGTGTGCCAAACGTCACAACGTAACTGGGTGACTATAAAGGTGCACTACGGGTATCTCCGAAAGTGTCTGTTGGGTTGGCACGGATCGAGACTGGGATTTGTCACTCCGTGTGACGGAGAGGTATCTCTGGGCCCACTCGGTAATGCATCATCATAATGAGCTCAATGTGACTAAGGCGTTAGTCACGGGATCATGCATTGCGGTACGAGTAAAGAGACTTGCCGGTAACGAGATTGAACAAGGTATTGGGATACCGACGATCGAATCTCGGGCAAGTAACATACCGATTGACAAAGGGAATTGTATACGGGATTGATTGAATCCTCGACACCGTGGTTCATCCGATGAGATCATCGTGGAACATGTGGGAGCCAACATGGGTATCCAGATCCCGCTGTTGGTTATTGACCGGAGAGGCGTCTCGGTCATGTCTGCATGTCTCCCGAACCCATAGGGTCTACACACTTAAGGTTCGGTGACGCTAGGGTTGTAGAGATATATGTATGCGGAAACCCGAAAGTTGTTCGGAGTCCTGGATGAGATTCCGTACGTCACGAGAGGTTCCGGAATGGTCCGGAGGTGAAGAATTATATATAGGAAGTCCAGTTTCGGCCACCGGGAAAGTTTCGGGGGTTACCGGTATTGTACCGGGACCACCGGAAGGGTCCCGGGGGTCCACCGGGTGGGGCCACCTATCCCGGAGGTCCCCGTGGGCTGAAAGTGGAAGGGAACCAGCCCTTAGTGGGCTGGGGCGCCCCCCTTGGGCCTCCCCCCATGCGCCTAGGGTTGGGAACCCTGGGGGGGGAGTTCCCCCTTGCCTTGGGGGGCAAGGCAACCCCTTCCCCCCTTGTGGCCGCCGCCCCCCCCTTGAGATCTCATCTCTTGGGGCCGGCGCCCCCCCCCCCGGGGGGCCTATATAAAGGGGGGGAGGGAGGGCAGCACACAACAGCCTTGGGCGCCTCCCTCCTCCCCTGCAACACCTCTCTCTCTCTCTCGCAGAAGCTCGGCGTAGCCCTGCGGAGACCCGCTACATCCACCACCACGCCGTCGTGCTGCTGGATCTCCATCAACCTCTCCTTCCCCCTTGCTGGATCAAGAAGGAGGAGACGTCGCTGCACCGTACGTGTGTTGAACGCGGAGGTGCCGTCCGTTCGGCACTCGGTCATTGGTGATTTGGATCACGACGAGTACGACTCCGTCATCCACGTTCATTGGAACGCTTCCGCTCGCGATCTACAAGGGTATGTAGATGCACTCCCTTCCCCTCGTTGCTAGTATACTCCATAGATGCATCTTGGTGGACGTAGGAAAATTTTAAATTATGTTACGATTCCCAAAAGTGGTATCATGAGCCAGGCCTATGCGTAGTTACTATGCACGAGTAGAACACAAAGCAGTTGTGGGCGTTGAGTTTGCCAATTCTTCTTGCCTCTACTAGTCGTTTCTTGTTTCGGCGACATTGTAGGATGAAGCGGCCCGGACCGACCTTACACGTACGCTTACGTGAGACAGGTTCCACCGACTGACATGCACTAGTTGCATAAGGTGGCTAGCGGGTGTCTGTCTCTCCTACTTTAGTCGGAACGGATTCGATGAAAAGGGTCCTTATGAAGGGTAAATAGAAATTGGCAAATCACGTTGTGGTCATACGTAGGTAAAAAACGTTCTTGCTAGAAACCTACAAACCACGTAAAAACTTGCAACAACAATTAGAGGACGTCTAACTTGTTTTTGCAGCATTTGCTATGTGATGTGATATGGCCAGAAGATGTGATGAATGATATATGTGATGTATGAGATTGATCATATTCTTGTAATAGGAATCACGACTTGCATGTCGATGAGTATGACAACCGGCAGGAGCCATAGGAGTTGTCTTTATTATTTTGTATGACCTGCGAGTCATTGAATAACACCATGTAAATTACTTTACTTTGTTGCTAAACGCGTTAGCCATAGAAGTAGAAGTAATCGTTGGCGTGACGACTTCATGAAGACACAATGATGGAGATCATGATGATGGAGATCATGGTGTCATGCCGGTGACGAACATGATCATGGTGCCCCGAAGATGGAGATCAAAGGAGCATAATGATATTGGCCATATCATGTCACTATTTGATTGCATGTGATGTTTATCATGTTTTTGCATCTTATTTGCTTAGAACGACGGTAGTAAGTAAGATGATCCCTTATGATAATTTCAAGAAAGTGTTCCCCCTAACTGTGCACCGTTGCGAAGGTTCGTTGTTTCGAAGCACCACGTGATGATCGGGTGTGATAGATTCTAACGTTCAAATACAACGGGTGTTGACGAGCCTAGCATGTACAGACATGGCCTCGGAACACACGCAATACACTTAGGTTAACTTGACGAGCCTAGCATGTACAGACATGGCCTCGGAACACGGAGGACCGAAAGGTCGAGCATGAGTCGTATAGAAGATACGTTCAACATGGAGATGTTCACCGATCTTGACTAGTCCGTCTCACGTGATGATCAGACACGGCCTAGTTAACTCGGATCATGTTTCACTTAGATGACTAGAGGGATGTCTATCTGAGTGGGAGTTCATTGAATAATTTGATTATATGAACTTAATTATCATGAACTTAGTCTAAAATCTTTACACTATGTCTTGTAGATCAAATGGCCCACGCTATCCTCAATTTCAACGCATTCTTAGAGAAAACCAAGCTGAAAGATGATGGCAGCAACTATACGGACTAGGTCCGGAACCTGAGGATCATCCTCATAGCTGCCAAGAAAGATTATGTCCTAGAAGCACCGCTAGGTGAAGCACCAATCCCTCAGAACCAAGACGTTATGAACGCTTGGCAATCACATGCTGATGATTACTCCCTCGTTCAGTGCGGCATGCTTTACAGCTTAGAACCGGGTCTCCAAAAACGTTTTGAGAAACATGGAGCATATGAGATGTTCGAGGAGCTGAAAATGGTTTTCCAAGCTCATGCCCGGGTCGAGAGATATGAAGTCTCCGACAAGTTCTTCAGCTGTAAAATGGAGGAGAATAGTTCTATTAGTGAGCACATACTCAGAATGTCTGGGTTGCACAACCGCTTGTCTCAACTAGGAGTTAATCTCCCGGATGACGCGGTCATTGACAGAATCCTTCAGTCGCTTCCACCAAGCTACAAGAGCTTTGTGATGAACTTTAATATGCAGGGGATGGAAAAGACCATTCCCGAGGTATATTCAATGCTGAAATCAGCGGAGGTGGAGATCAGAAAAGAACATCAAGTGTTGATGGTGAATAAAACCACTAAGTTCAAGAGGGGCAAGGGTAAGAAGAACTTCAAGAAGGACGGCAAGGGAGTTGCCGCGCCCGGTAAGCCAGTTACTGGGAAGAAGCCAAGGAATGGACCCAAGCCTGAGACTGAGTGCTTTTATTGCAAGGGAAGTGGTCACTGGAAGCGGAACTGCCCCAAATACTTAGCGCACAAGAAGGCCGGCAACACCAAAGGTATATGTGATATACATGTAATTGATGTGTACCTTACCAGTACTCGTAGTAGCTCCTGGGTATTTGATACCGGTGCGATTGCTCATATTTGTAACTCAAAACAGGAACTGCGGAATAAGCGAAGACTGGCAAAGGACGAGGTGACGATGCGCGTCGGGAATGGTTCCAAGGTCGATGTGATCGCCGTCGGCACGCTACCTCTGCATCTACCTACGGGATTAGTTTTAAACCTCAATAATTGTTATTTAGTGCCAGCTTTGAGCATGAACATTGTATCTGGATCTCGTTTAATTCAAGATGGCTACTCATTTAAATCCGAGAATAATGGTTGTTCTATTTATTTGAGAGATATGTTTTATGGTCATGCCCCGCTGGTCAATGGTTTATTCTTGATGAATCTCGAACGTGATGTTACACATGTTCATAGTGTGAATACCAAAAGATGTAAAGTTGATAACGATAGTCCCACATACTTGTGGCACTGCCGCCTTGGTCACATTGGTGTCAAGCGCATGAAGAAGCTCCATGCAGATGGACTTTTGGAGTCTCTTGATTACGAATCATTTGACACGTGCGAACCATGCCTCATGGGTAAGATGACCAAGACTCCGTTCTCCGGAACAATGGAGCGAGCAACCAACTTATTGGAAATCATACATACCGATGTGTGCGGTCCAATGAGTGTTGAGGCTCGCGGAGGATATCGTTATATTCTCACTCTCACTGATGATTTAAGTAGATATGGGTATGTCTACCTAATGAAACACAAGTCTGAAACCTTTGAAAAGTTCAAGGAATTTCAGAGTGAAGTCGAGAATCAACGTGACAGGAAAATAAAATTCTTACGATCAGATCGTGGTGGAGAATATTTAAGTCACGAATTTGGTACACACTTAAGGAAATGTGGAATAGTTTCACAACTCACGCCGCCTGGAACACCTCAGAGAAATGGTGTGTCCGAACGTCGTAATCGGACTCTATTGGATATGGTGCGATCTATGATGTCTCTTACCGATTTACCGCTCTCATTTTGGGGTTATGCTTTAGAGACTGCCGCATTCACTTTAAATAGGGCACCGTCTAAATCCGTTGAGACGACACCGTATGAATTATGGTTTGGGAAGAAACCTAACCTGTCGTTTCTAAAAGTTTGGGGATGCGATGCTTATGTCAAGAAACTTCAACCTGAAAAGCTCGAACCCAAATCGGAAAAATGCGTCTTCATAGGATACCCTAAGGAAACTATTGGGTATACCTTCTACCTCAGATCTGAAGGCAAGATCTTCGTTGCCAAGAACGGGTCCTTTCTAGAGAAGGAGTTTCTCTCGAAAGAATTGAGTGGGAGGAAAGTGGAACTTGATGAGGTGATAGTCACCCCTTCCGAACCGGAAAGTAGCGCAGCGCGGGAAAATGTTCCTGTGGTGCCTACACCGACTGGGGAGGAAGTTAATGATGATGATCATGAAACTTCAGATCAAGTTACTGAACTTCGTAGGTCCACAAGGACACGTTCCGCACTAGAGTGGTACGGCAACCCTGTCCTGGAAATCATGTTGTTAGACAACGGTGAACCTTCGAACTATGAAGAAGCGATGGCGGGCCCGGATTCCGACAAATGGCTAGAAGCCATGAAATCCGAGATAGAATCCATGTATGAAAACAAAGTATGGACTTTGACTGACTTGCCCGATGAGCGGCGAGCCATAGAAAACAAATGGATCTTTAAGAAGAAGACGGACGCAGATGGTAATGTGACCATCTACAAAGCTCGACTTGTCGCTAAGGGTTATCAACAAGTTCAAGGGGTTGACTATGATGAGACTTTCTCACCCGTAGCGAAGCTGAAGTCCGTCCGAATCATGTTAGCAATTGCCGCATGCTATGATTATGAGATATGGCAGATGGACGTCAAAACGGCATTCCTTAACGGCTTCCTTAAGGAAGAGTTGTATATGATGCAGCCGGAAGGTTTTGTCGATCCTAAGAATGCTAACAAAGTATGCAAGCTCCAACGCTCAATCTATGGGCTGGTGCAAGCATCTCGGAGTTGGAACATTCGCTTTGATGAGATGATCAAAGCGTTTGGGTTCACACAGACTTATGGAGAAGTCTGTGTTTACAAGAAAGTGAGTGGGAGCTCTATAGCATTTCTCATATTATATGTGGATGACATACTATTGATGGGAAATGATATAGAATTCTTGGAAAGTATAAAGGCCTATTTGAATAAGTATTTTTCAATGAAGGACCTTGGAGGAGCTGCTTATATATTAGGCATCAAGATCTATAGAGATAGATCAAGACGCCTCATTGGTCTTTCACAAAGTACATACCTTGACAAGATATTGAAGAAGTTCAATATGGATCAGTCCAAGAAGGGGTTCTTGCCTGTATTGCAAGGTGTGCAATTGAGCACGGCTCAATGCCCGACCACGGTAGAAGATATAGAAGAGATGAGTGTCATCCCCTATGCCTCGGCCATAGGGTCTATTATGTATGCCATGCTGTGTACCAGACCTGATGTAAACCTTGTCGTAAGTTTGGTAGGAAGGTACCAAAGTAATCCCGGCAAGGAACACTGGACAGCGGTCAAGAATATCCTGAAGTACCTGAAGAGGACTAAGGATATGTTTCTCGTTTATGGAGGTGACGAAGAGCTCGTCGTAAAGGGTTACGTCGACGCTAGCTTCGACACAGATCTGGATGACTCGAAGTCACAAACCGGATACGTGTATATTTTGAATGGAGGAGCAGTAAGCTGGTGCAGTTGCAAGCAAAGCGTCGTGGCGGGATCTACATGTGAAGCGGAGTACATGGCAGCCTCAGAGGCAGCACAGGAAGCAGTCTGGATGAAGGAGTTCATTACCGACCTAGGGGTGATTCCCAATGCGTCGGGCCCGATGACTCTGTTCTGTGACAACACTGGAGCTATTGCCCTTGCGAAGGAGCCCAGGTTTCACAGGAAGACCAGGCATATCAAGCGTCGCTTCAACTCCATTGGTGAAAGTGTTCAAAATGGAGACATAGATATTTGTAAAGTACACACGGACCTGAATGTAGCAGATCCGTTGACTAAACCTCTCCCTAGGGCAAAACATGATCAACACCAGGACGCAATGGGTGTTCGATTCATCACAATGTAACTAGATTATTGACTCTAGTGCAAGTGGGAGACTGTTGGAAATATGCCCTAGAGGCAATAATAAATGGTTATTATTATATTTCTTTGTTCATGATAATTGTCTATTATTCATGCTATAATTGTATTGTCCGGAAATCGTAATACATGTGTGAATACATAGACCACAAAGTGTCCCTAGTAAGCCTCTAGTTGACTAGCTCATTGATCAACAGATAGTCATGGTTTCCTGGCTATGGACATTGGATGTCATTGATAACGGGATCACATCATTAGGAGAATGATGTGATGGACAAGACCCAATCCTAAGCATAGCATAAAAGATCGTGTAGTTTCGTTTGCTAGAGCTTTTCCAATGTCAAGTATCTTTTCCTTAGACCATGAGATCGTGCAACTCCCGGATACCGTAAGAGTGCTTTGGGTGTGCCAAACGTCACAACGTAACTGGGTGACTATAAAGGTGCACTACGGGTATCTCCGAAAGTGTCTGTTGGGTTGGCACGGATCGAGACTGGGATTTGTCACTCCGTGTGACGGAGAGGTATCTCTGGGCCCACTCGGTAATGCATCATCATAATGAGCTCAATGTGACTAAGGCGTTAGTCACGGGATCATGCATTGCGGTACGAGTAAAGAGACTTGCCGGTAACGAGATTGAACAAGGTATTGGGATACCGACGATCGAATCTCGGGCAAGTAACATACCGATTGACAAAGGGAATTGTATACGGGATTGATTGAATCCTCGACACCGTGGTTCATCCGATGAGATCATCGTGGAACATGTGGGAGCCAACATGGGTATCCAGATCCCGCTGTTGGTTATTGACCGGAGAGGCGTCTCGGTCATGTCTGCATGTCTCCCGAACCCGTAGGGTCTACACACTTAAGGTTCGGTGACGCTAGGGTTGTAGAGATATATGTATGCGGAAACCCGAAAGTTGTTCGGAGTCCCGTATGAGATTCCGTACGTCACGAGAGGTTCCGGAATGGTCCGGAGGTGAAGAATTATATATAGGAAGTCCAGTTTCGGCCACCGGGAAAGTTTCGGGGGTTACCGGTATTGTACCGGGACCACCGGAAGGGTCCCGGGGGTCCACCGGGTGGGGCCACCTATCCCGGAGGTCCCCGTGGGCTGAAAGTGGAAGGGAACCAGCCCTTAGTGGGCTGGGGCGCCCCCCTTGGGCCTCCCCCCATGCGCCTAGGGTTGGGAACCCTGGGGGGGGGGAGTTCCCCCTTGCCTTGGGGGGCAAGGCAACCCCTTCCCCCCTTGTGGCCGCCGCCCCCCCTTGAGATCTCATCTCTTGGGGCCGGCGCCCCCCCGGGGGCCTATATAAAGGGGGGGGGGAGGGAGGGCAGCACACAACAGCCTTGGGCGCCTCCCTCCTCCCCTGCAACACCTCTCTCTCTCTCGCAGAAGCTCGGCGTAGCCCTGCGGAGACCCGCTACATCCACCACCACGCCGTCGTGCTGCTGGATCTCCATCAACCTCTCCTTCCCCCTTGCTAGATCAAGAAGGAGGAGACATCGCTGCACCGTACGTGTGTTGAACGCGGAGGTGCCGTCCGTTCGGCACTCGGTCATTGGTGATTTGGATCACGGCGAGTACGACTCCGTCATCCACGTTCATTGGAACGCTTCCGCTCGCGATCTACAAGGGTTTGTAGATGCACTCCCTTCCCCTCGTTGCTAGTATACTCCATAGATGCATCTTGGTGGACGTAGGAAAATTTTAAATTATGCTACGATTCCCAAAAGTGAGTTCGTCCCATGGAACTATCCTATTATCCATCCTGAAATCGGTAGCTAGCCTCAGAAGAGTCTTGCTCATCCCAGGGTGAAAACTACGATCGAAAGGATAATGGGACATCTCAACTACACTACACTGCAATGCTTATCTACCTCCGTCTGAAGGGGGTTTTATAGTTAGACAGGAGAAAATGGCGGGAAAGCGAGCTCCAGTATGGCGGGAAATGGGTGGCGGGAAAAGGGTGGCGGGAAAGAGTTGGTGGGAAATGGGTGGCGGGAAATGGGTGCCGGGAAACGGGTGCCGGGAAACGAGAGGCGGGAAAGGGTTGGCGGGAAATGGGTGGCGGGAAAGGGGTGGCGGGAAAGCGAGCTCCAGTATGGCGGGAAATGGGTGGCGGGAAACGGGTGGCGGGACAGAGTTGGCGGGAAATGAGTGGCGGGAAACAGGTGCCGGGAAACGGGTGGACGAGTGGCGGGAAAGGGTTGGCGGGAAATGGGTGGCGGGAAAGGGGTGGCGGGAAACGGGTGGCGGAAAAGGGTTCTGCGGAATACGTCAAAGTTTTACAAAATAAACAACCGATCGTTCAAAAAAAATGCTAGCCACGCACCAGTCGGCCCACTGCAGGCCTATCGGCCAACTGCAGGCCGACTGGGCCTTATCTGGTCGCCGACAGCCCAATCGGCCAGCAGCAAGCTGATGGGCCACCAGTCAGCCTGCTGTGGGCTGACTGGGCTCAGTCGGCCTGCAGCGGGCCGACGGTGTATTATTTTTGAAAATTCTTTTTTCAGCGTAATATTTCTGTAATTTACAAAAAAAAAATGTATTATTTAAAAAAATTTAGCTATTTCGCCACGGCTACGGTTGTTTCCACAGACCAAACCCAACGGAATTTGTGTTTCAAAACAAACGGCCACGTCTCGAATGGGTTACCATTTCAGAGGTTTGGTTTACCTGCATGTGAATGTGGTGTGCTTGAAATTTGTAAATTAGAGATTTTTCGCGTCACGTATGTGGCTTGGCAAAAGTTTGTCGGTTGTGTTCATTCGATTGGATGGTTGACTAGGACGAGGCCGGCTCGCACCTTTATAGTCGCGGCTGTGCGACCGAGCCAGACCCGACCCCGACCCCGCTCGCCTTCTTCTTCCTTTCTTCCTGCTCTCTGCCTCGCCGTCGCCTGCGCCCGCCACCGCCGGCCGCCACACCACGCCGCCGCAGCCATGGTTCTGGAGGACGAGAGCAACGATGACAACTCAAGCCTCCCGTACATGTACTCCGAAACCTCCACCGATGGGCTGAACCAGGTAAGTTACTCCATTGGAGCTAGGGTTAGGGTTAGGTTTAGAAAATTTGGGGATTTTTGTGTGTAGGTGGTCTTTGTTGTGAGGATTTCGTTTGATTTGCTATGTCCTCGTGCTGTGCTTTTGACTGTGCAGGTGCCTTTCTCACTTGAGGACCCGGATTACAAGGGCCTTGAGCTAGATCTGATGGCGTTCTGCGAGAAGCATGGGAAGCCATGCTGGAATTTTGTCTATTTTGGGCCAGCCCAATAGCAGTTTCAGAAATTCCTAATAAATCATAGAGGCCCACGCAGCCCATTCATGCAAGGCAAAAGGTGGAACTAAAGTTTAGTCCCACATTTCTAGTTTAGAGGGAGTTGGACCTCTTTATAAGGGAGGTTCTTTCCCCACATGTATGAGCATGAGAACAAGAGGGACATCCACGCGCACTCCTCCTCCACCACCCGCCTCGCCTCATCACGACGCGACGCGACGCGGGTTGCGGGAATGAGCCGAGCCGATGTCTAAATTTTTGCCACGCACTACGGGTATACGAAAGGTCAGACGGAAGCTAAAAAGATTTTTGTGATAGTGGAGTTTGAATGCGAACGGTATAGCCCTTCGGCTGCTGGCTGTTCGCTTCACGGACGCCCCGGACTCCGACGACTACTTCCCTGACGTCGACAACCTCCTCGACGATATGGCTACCGAGGACACCGACCCCAAGTCCAGTGCTACTGTTGCTGCTGCTGTCCCGTACGTGTTCATGTTTTTCCTGTTAGAGGTTCTGCTACAGTTCATTGTTCTAGTCTCTGCCCTAGACATGATAGGTTCTACTTCGTATATGCCAACTTGGTCTACTTTCTGCTCTAGAGATGTTCAGTTCTAGTTTATATTTGCATATGTTATTTACCTTCTCTCTGTCAGATCGCATGACTTGCTTTATCTCTGCTATTTTAGTCATGCTTTATCTAGTATTTCCGTTAATAAAATCATATGATAAATTGCTCATATTTCCAACAATCCAAAAACCTTATTATAGGCAATTACCCCCAAGTGGTTTTGCTGCTTCCATGAGACCTCCTATGTTTGAGGGTATCCACTATAAGAGGTGGCGCGTGAGAGCAGTCTTATGGTTTCAAACCATGAGTTGCTATGACGCCGCTCTTGGCAAACCTGAAGGAGAGCAAGATGCTCAACAGGCACAAGCTTTTCAAAAGATGGATACCCTGTTTAAGGCTGTTCTCTTGAGTGTTCTTGGTGAGAACATAGTTGATGCTTATGCGTCAATTGATAATGGAAAAAATATGTGGGACGCACTCGAGGCCAAGTTTGGGGTCTCGGATGCTGGCACTGAGCTGTACATCATGGAGCAATTCTATGACTACAAGATGACTGAAGAGCGCTCTGTGGTTGAGCAAGCTCATGAGATACAGTCATTTGCTAGAGAACTTGAGCACTTCAATTGTATCCTACCGGACAAGTTTATTGTCGGAGGTATCATCACTAAGCTTCCTCCCACGTGGAGGAACTTTGCTACCTCACTGAAGCATAAGAGGCAGGAGTTTTCCGTTCCGGATGTCATTGGTACTCTTGATGTGGAAGAAAAGGCGAGAGCAAAGGACAACCGTGCTCGAGGTATTGAGGGAGGTTCTAGTGCCAATCTGGTACAGAAGAAGAACTTCTAGCCCCACAAGTTAAAGAACAAGGGCAAGTTTGATGGTAAAGCAAAGTTTGATGGGAAGAACAAGGCTGTGCAGCACACGAACTTCAAGAAGAAGAATGACAAGAAGAAAGGTGTTTGTCATGTGTGTGGGGATCCTGATCATTGGGCTCCTAGTTGCCCTAATCGCTATGACAAGCGTCATCCTGGGAAAGGCGGCAAGACCGCTAATGTTGTCATTGGAGACACTGACATGAAGGATGCTGGGTAGGGTATATTTCCCACTATTCTTTCAGTATGTCATTCTCCTGATTGGTTGATTGACACGGGTGCTAATGTGCATGTATGCGGTGATATTTCCATGTTTTCGTCTTATCAGACCGCAGGGACTTCAACCGTGCTGATGGGCAACGGTTCAAGTGCTTCTGTTCATGGTGTTGGCACGGTCGATCTGAAGTTTACTTCGGGGAAGATCGTGCGGCTGAAGAACGTGCATTATGTCCCCTCCGTCAATAAAAATCTTGTTAGCGGATCTCTTCTGTGTAGAGATGGCTACAAGCTTGTCTTTGAGTCGAATAAATTTGTAATTTCCAAGTATGGAACCTTTGTTGGTAAAGGCTATGAGTTAGGAAGCCTGTTTCGTTTATCCTTATCAGACGTTTGCAATAAAGTTGTTAATCATGTTTGCAACAATAGTGAATCAAATGTGTGGCATTCACGTCTCGGTCATGTTAATTTTGGTTGCATGTCGCGACTAGCGAAGTTAAACTTAATCCCTAGTTTCACCACTGCCAAGGGATCTAAGTGTCAAGTGTGTGTGCAAGCTAAGCAACCTCGTAAGTCTCATGTGACCGCGGAAACAAGAATAGGTGCGTTTCGCCTCCCGTCGCTGCCCTCTCGCCTCCTTCTCTTGCACCTATAAAAGGGAGGTCGCTCCTCTCAGAGAGACGCACCAGAACTACTTCCTCCTCTCGCCATCGGTTCCTGAACACTGCGCTGCTGCTACGATCTTCCTCATCCCGGCTTGCGGCATGCACCGTAGGTCGGGACAGTAGGCCTCTGAAACCGCACCTCTTTGAGTTATGTACGGGAGAAGGGTGATAAGGTTTTTGGGGAGCGCTCTGCGCGACTACTGACTTCTTCGTCACGGACGCCCCGGACTCCGACGACTACTTCCCCGACGTCGACAATCTCCTCGACGACATGGCTACCGAGGACACCGACCCCAAGTCCAGTGCTACTGTTGCTGCTGTTGTCCCGTACGTGTTCATGTTTTTCCTGTTAGAGGTTCTGCTACAGTTCCTTGTTCTAGTCTCTGCCCTAGACATGATAGGTTCTACTTCGTATATGCAACTTGGTCTACTTTCTGCTCTAGAGATGTTCAGTTCTAGTTTATATTTGCAGATGTTATTTACCTTCTCTCTGCCAGATCGCATGACTTGCTTTATCTCTGCTATTTTAGTCATGCTTTATCTAGTATTCCGTTAATAAAATCATATGGCAAATTGCTCATATTTCCAACAAGCCATCAGAGAGGCTTGTTGCGTTTGAAGGAACAATGACTGGGAGAAGGTTCTTAGCATGTGCAGAGCCGGTATTTTTCTTGCCTTGGTGATTAAGCACTGGATGTGTTCATTGAAAGTGGCAGAGTCTTGTTTGCCACCTGTGATTCAGTTATGTGCATGCTAAATTTGTTAGTCATATGTGCCCTACTGTAGTGCTCATTGTGGGAATGCTCATTATTAAGTTCAGTGGACTGCATTTCTGCTAAAATATATGCTCCTGTTGTGTGCACATGCTATTTATTTACACTTCTTTCCAAATGCAGTGTTGCTCAATATTAAGTTCAGTGGAGCTAGTTAGTAACTATTGCTTACTGCAGTAGGTAGTCTCATTAGCTAGTTTGTTGCTGCAGGCTAGTGTAGCGTATTTAGCTGGGCAAAGTAGTTCACATTGTATTGCTTGTTACTGTTGACAGTAGGTAGTCTCAATGGTAGTGCACATTTAGGATTCCATATATTAATGGTCAATTCTTAGCAATTGTTGTTGCTTAGCACATGGCTGCTTAGCAACTGCTAAGTTGAATGGAGTGTTACTCTGCTGCCTAGTAAATATATGCTCCTGTTGCTAAGTTGAATGGATTGTTACTCTGCTGTTTGCTAAATATATTGATCATCCATTGTAGGATTGCATTAATTTATTTTATAATGTGCTCCTGTTGCTTAGCAAATGGCTGTGCAAATTCAGCTAATGTCAGTGCCAACATTAGGTACTGCCATGAACTAACTGTTGTTAGTACTCTTAGTAGTTGTATTGTACTAAATTTTGCCCTTCTAATTTTTTCAGGAAGGTCGGAATTGTGGGTTTGTTCAGTGGGTTGATGAGCAGTGGCCCCCAACAATGGAGAATGCATTATTGAACCTTTGGTCAATGGTTGAAGAGAGCAAGTGTGCTGGGGTGAATGATAATCTTGAAAGTGCTTTAACTATTCACCAGTTGACAGAAGAAAAGAAAAAGCTGGATGCAGACTATGACAAGTTAGTGAAAGATGTGCATCAACTTGTGGATATGCAGGAGGATAGGGTTGTGGATTTCAGTTATCTGCAGTCCAACATCACATATCAGCAACAATGCAGAGCTGAGTTGGTTGCTGGTATGAAGACAGAAATGGCAAAGAAAGATGCAGCTAGTGCCTTCTTAGGTCTGTCGAGGTCGTGCTTGGGGTGGGAGACGACGACGCCCTCCTTGTCCTCAAAGGATGTAGGGCTCACCGCAGGCGTGCTTCTTCCCATTCATGCCTCTCTTCTCCTCTAGCCAGCCACCACCGCCACCACCCAAACCCTCGCTGTGAAATTTGGAAATGCGGTCATTGGAAAGTTAACAAAATGTTTCGGGTGGAGGGCTTTTGCCTTAAATAATGCACATATAAGTCCTATGTCATTGATTTTACACGAAGATTTATCCTAATGTTTTCCAGACTCACCGTTTTTGTGCTTGCAAAAATTTGGTCATTTTCAAGCTTCTAAATCTCAAAATTAAACTACGTACTTGTATTTAATTCTCACACAGATCCTGTTGGTCGAAGTGTGCAAGTGTGTGCTTTGCGAAAAGAAATATAGAGTGATCTATATGATTTTTGATTTTGTTAACCACATGTCCCATGCGGACATGCGGTGAATATAGAGTGATCTGCACTATATGTGTATGGGTGCTTTTAGGGTCGAGACTCTGATTATAACTAAAAGATGCCCCGAAGGCCGTTGAGACGGTGCAGGTCGGCGCTAGATTAAAAATGTAAATATTGAAATTGTAAATTTACGTGCCCCGAAGGCTGTTGAAGCGGTGCAAGTCGGCGCTTTAGCAATGATCAAAGATAATAAGTTGCTTTTTTCTTCTATGGATATGGATGTTGTGACTTATTATTTTGCTATTTGTATAAACACCGTTTGGTCATTCATAGCACTAGCACATTTGTACACTACTTTATTTGAAACCATGGGTTTCTAATGGACTGAAAAGCTGCATTAATCAACAAAAGTTGTACCAACTAGTCCACAAAAGGATCTCTAACAAAAAAATATTACAAACGAGTCCTTTGATTATGCACAAAGATCCTCCAATAGGGAGCTGGAAAAGTATCAGGTCCCTACGCCATTGTCGATGTCGTTGAACTGGATCTGCCATCTCCGGCGAACTTCGCCTTGTCATCATGCCTTGAACAACGGTCAACATCTTTTGCCAAGGAAGGTGATTTAGGCCTCCAACTTTTGGAGGTTGAAAAGAGAGACAAAGGGACCGACAGCAGGCCACCGAGTGGTCGGCCATCAACCCTCACATGGATGAACGCCTGGCCTCTAAGCCTCGTCGACCTCTAGTTTCGGCGCAACAACTCTTGCACCCCCGGATCCCTAAGATAGGCACCGAGGCACTGCTTCCCCCGTGAATCGACAACCCAGGTGCTCTGCGCACCTTCGTGGGTGTTGCTTCCTTCCATTGGAAGTTGGTTGGCCCGATTGAAATTCAGGCGCCTGATGTCTAACTAAAGTGAAATAATAATTGGGAAAAACCTTGTGCATCGCGAGTTAGTTCAGGATACTGAATTCGGGTGGCCAAGATGGAGTCCTATGGCTGGCACTACTATTGCAGGACTAAAGATGCAAACCGCACACCAGAAACTTTTAAATCGATATCTTGTGTGAACTATTGTAAGATATCAGGAAGAAGGTGCAGTTCCTTGATCGGATGAATGCGGTGTGAGCAGACATGTAAGTTTTGCATGAATAAGGTAAGAGGGGTGCCACTATTTTCTAGCTGTGTTGTGTCCCGCTCCTCCTTCTTTCTAATAAGGATCTTTTGCTGTTTTTTGGAAGCATGTCTTGTGGAGGACGCTACAACCTTCTTCGAACCCATATGCATCTACTAAGTTGGTGAGGTTGTTACGGTTGCCGTTAGTAGGCGGCGGGGGAGCAAATCCGAGGCGATGAACGACGACGCGCTTTGCGGAATCAACTTCTCACATAAGAATTCAGAACGTGCTTTCCTGTTATGTTATCATGCCAATGCTAACATTAAGGATATACTTCAAATGGATTGCATGAAAACTAGAGCATTTTTTGGTGTGATCTTGAGATATGGAGGTCCTACGTCATTCTTTGCTTTAAACACCGCCGACCAATGGTGGAGCTACAGTTGTCGATAAATGGTCCACTCAACATTTTGCCGCGGATAAGTCCTAAGCCAGCACGCCTTTCGGCTACAAGGGCATTCCCGGGTTAGCATGTTCATGACTTACGCAATTTTTTTTTAAAAAAACTCATGACGTGCTCATTTTGTGGAAAAAAAGAGTCGCGGCATGCTTTACCATATGTCTTTGCACTATGGCTCATAGTTACTATACATAGGAGTATCATAATTTCCTTCACCGGATGGGGACCTCAAAGAGTCCCAAAACAAAAAAGATAGTAGTACAAGTGGCGGCAGCCGTGGCCTGGAAGTCCAGTCTGGCAGGCAGCGGGCGACGCCCACCACCAATGTCCGACGTGTTCCTCCGACGTGGCGCCGTCCCATTGGGGCACTGCACGTCACCGCCACCGACGCGGCGGCCCCGCCCACAGGTTACTCCCACGGGCCCCCACATGCCAGCCACACGACCCAGGCTCCTCATCCACTCCGAAGCAGAAGAAGAGAAAAAAAAAACGAGAAAGAGATCGAGACCACGCCGCAGTCCCTCTCCACCCTCCTTCCCCATCCCCGTCGTCGCTCTTCGATCCCGCCGGCGATTCCGTAGACGAGCGGCGAGAGGCGAGTAGCAGAGCGAGCGGGGAAGCTAGGGTTTCGGCGTGTGTGTGCGGGAGGGGAGAAGAGGAGCGGGGATGGCGCAGGCGGTGGAGGAGTGGTACCGGCAGATGCCCATCATCACGCGCTCCTACCTCACCGCCGCCGTCCTCACCACCGTCGGCTGCACCCTCGAGGTACAAGTCCCCTCTCTTCCGCCACCCCCTGCGCCCACCGCGGGGGGCGGGGCCTCTGGTCCTTCGCGGCGCGATCTGGTGCTTCTGCTGCTGAGTCGAGTTGATGACCTAGTGATTGATTGATTGGTTGATTGATTGCAGATCATCTCGCCCTACCACCTCTACCTCAACCCCAAGCTGGTGGTGCAGCACTACGAGATCTGGCGCCTCGTCACCAACTTCCTCTACTTCCGCAAGATGGGTATGCCTTCTATCCCTAGTCCAGGTTGCAAGGCGATGTGAAATTCAGTAGGCAGGCATGGCGTAGGGCTAGGTTTGCCGAGGCTGCGTGGATTCGTTGCGTACATGTCACTCCATTTGCAACATACGTACTGATAAAAGCGGCACCAGGGGAATTCACTTCATGTGCTCCGATAGTACGGCTTGCCGAGTCTGCGAATCTGTGGCGCAGTGAGATATGAATGGCTAGAATATATAGGTTTTCGGTACGTGACGACGCCAATCGGCGAAGGCTTGTTCACTTTACATGCAGCTGAGCTGCTACTGCTTCCCTTATGTTTTGTGGCCCTGGATGTGCATATGGCAATTTGGTGCATTGGAAACGGACATGGCCTGCTTGTTTGTCGTGTTGCGTAAGCTGCCGTATCAAAGTCAACACGAAACGATAAGCAGGGATTTGTAAAGTTAATTTTGCGCGCTTCAAACAGTAACGGAGAATGGGTAATGATGAGTTGTCCAATATAATATGTTGCCATGAATGAGCAGAATCTAGATTGCGTTGAGTATCCGACATGTAGAGTCGTTTTCTCGGATACATTACTAATTTGTCTGTGCTGATGCTAAACGCAAGTGCTTACGTGTTCCTAGCTTGTTGCACGTGTTTGATTCACATTACTCTTTGGATATAAACTTTCTGTTATCATATCATTTATGGGATAAAAGTTTATGTATATCTGAAGCCCTTCACTCTTATCACTGAACCTGGTTACTCTTGTTTCCAGATTTGGATTTTCTGTTCCACATGTTTTTTCTTGCGCGCTACTGCAAACTTCTCGAGGAGAACTCATTCAGGGGAAGAACGGCTGACTTTTTCTACATGCTCTTGTTTGGTGCTACTGTCCTGACTAGCATCGTTCTGATTGGTGGGACAATACCTTACATCTCTGAGACGTTTGCTAGGATTCTGTTCCTCAGCAATTCATTGACGTTTATGATGGTATGAGATCAATTTAAAGGCTTCAAGCATTTACTATTTTCTATAAAAAGTTGCCTATGCTAGGACACATAGTAGAGAAGTCCTGTCCTTCAGAATTGTCCTTTTTGGGTGCCTGAGGCAGAACATTAGTAATACCCCTGATATGGCATGGCAGGTTTATGTCTGGAGCAAGCACAATCCCTTCATTCACATGAGCTTCTTGGGTCTGTTCACCTTCACTGCTGCCTACTTACCTTGGGTAAGTGTTGTACCTGTCCACTTGATACTCCTCTAAAATTACTTATTTGATGACGAGTGTAGGCATGCAAATTGATATTTCTTCATGCCTGAGAATTGATTCACCAGACCTGAGATCTGTATATAGGCATGGGGGAAATCACTTTGTAATGACTTTGACAAGCTTATGCATATAAAAACTGATAATTTTTCATGCCTGAGTATTGATGCACAAGATCTGAGATCTGTATATCGGGGAATGCATAACTTATTGTAATGACTTGAAAACCCTATCTGGCGGGTACATGTATCGATTCAGGCTGTTTTATTTTCAAGACAAAACATTTACGAACTTCTTTTCTTTGCCTCCTCGGTGTTCACAGTGTATGTAACTAACTATAGGTTTTGGCTTAAAAGAGGGCCTAGTGTACTGGGAGTAGAGATGAATTTCATGGGAAAGGGCTGGATCTTTCCTTTACTATGGATTGGAATCCTTGCGTTCTAAATGGGGCGAGATGCAAGATAGAGTGAATGAAGTAACATTTTAGTTCATTTAGTCATCATGGAATAAATCCTGGATAGATCATGTATGAGTAAATAAATACTGGAAGGTGTATGTGAGGTAGCGTGTGATAACTCTGCATAGAAAATGTAAATTAACGAGCATAGAGAATGTAAAATAGCTAGTTATATTCTGGAAATTAACGAGCATAGAGAATGTAAAATAACTAGAGAGAATTGGACTAATCATTGGTCCTCTAACTCCAACCAGGCAAAACCTAGCCATTACTGGGTGACTTGTAAACTGCTGTGTAATATGCACAGTTACAGTAGGAAGACACTTGGCTATCTGTCCATCATATGGATGGCACATCACTGTTGGAAAACATGACAAACTGAATAAACTGCCACATTTTGCTCTCGTACTGTTCTCCTGTGATCCTTACTTGGTCATCTCATACCATGACTGGCAAAATTAGTGAATTTCTTTATTCATGTTATATTATTATATCAGAGATTAAAAACAGTGGTCTGAACTGTTTCTCTTAACTTGCAGGTCCTTCTTGGCTTCTCTATTCTGGTGGGGAGCAGCACATGGGTTGATCTTTTGGTGAGTTTTTCTTAACTGATGAATTTCAGAGTAATGGCTGCAGTAGCGATTTTGTTAGTGTTTATGATTTTTTTTTCTGCTCATGTAAGCCATTGATTGCTAACTGACTGAACAATATTTAGGATTAGCTGTTAATGCCTATGGCAGGGGGTGATTTTTGAGACTTTTTCCTCTAGACAAACAATTCATTAGTTACATTGCATATCTCACTTTGCTTGGCATTGGGTACTAACAAAATGGGCAAGTAGCCATGCCAGCAACATGGTAATTGTTGTTGATGGATGCCTGATCTAGTCAGCTACCACAGTTGCAAGCAGATTTTTCTTTGCTTGTGGTCTATAAACTGCAGATCTTTCTCTGCATCCTGAGAACCTATCATCTGTAATGTTGTAACCACTCAATATATCTCTTTAGCCGCTCTGCCTAAAGGGTGCCATACTTGGTTTTTAGCCAAAGTTTGGTCGACAGTATAGACATACCTTCCCTTGTCCCATGGTTGTCCAAAACCTGATGATGGTTTTAACCAGCTAACCGGGTGACACTGGACAGTTTTGAAAGTTTGAACATGGTTCACATCTACGGAATGAGGCTACTGTTGTATGGATGCTGCTAGTGCTACAAGCCTGCAAATCAACCATTAGAGATCGTGGTTGGGATTTTATGGACTGTTCATTTTGGTCGATGTAGATGCTAAGAAAGTGGAATTGCTGTTACTATGCTGGCTGGCTGGCTGGCTGGCCAGCTTCTTCTCTGACTTGTTTGCCTTTCCCACTGCTCACATGTTACTGCATCTTCGTAACAAATAGCTAGCCCCTTTCTCTTAGGTATTCTGACTGTGTACTCCTGATTGTCATTCACATTCTTTACTTTTGGACAAATTAATTGACTCATAAATCTGCAGGTATTTATAACTGCTAAACCATGTTTCTTTCAGGGTATGATTGCTGGTCATGTGTACTACTTCCTGGAAGATGTGTACCCTCGGATGACCGGCCGTCGCCCCCTGAAGACCCCTTCCTTCATCAAGGCGCTGTTCGCCGATGACAATGTGGTCGTGGCGGCGCGGCCACCCAACGCTGGTGTTGGCGCGGCCGCAAGGTTCGGTGGCGTGGGTGCAGCAGACCCCCAGTTCCAGTGATGATGGACATGCAGTTTGTTGGATATAATTTTGTACACCCGTGTCCGTGATGATATGTGCAAAAATACATACAGAGTATAATTCTCAGTTAGGGGTTGGTTTTGATGCCAATGCGCTGCTAACCGAATTGTATGTAGCTGTGCTCATGAGAGGCCATTGGTTGTTGGTTAACTTTGAATTGACGTACTTGTCTCATCTTGCGTGGCAGTGGCAGTGGCACCTTCGTTAATTAGGCGAAAAAACACGCTGAAGCCTTCAAACCAGAGCTGCCCATTGAATTCCAACTCAAAATGCTGATTAAATACGACGCACAAGAAATTGGAAATGTAGAAACATAAAAGAAAAGACATGGAACAAATTTCTAAGCTTTGCTTCTACTAGTAGTAGTAAAATATCGAAAGGAGAAACATTTAAGGGTCCCTTTGATTTGTAGAATTCTCAAAACGTAGGACATGCAAGATTCTCAAAACATAGGAATACGATTAGCAGAGTTGTAAAAGAACCCTGATAAGGAAAAAAAATTAGAATTCTTAAAATATCCTTGAAAAATCTTTTGAATCAAAGAGCCCTAAAGTTGCTCGTTCAAACCAAATTCAAATTCCCAAAAGATTTTAAGCCACAGTTAGTGAAGCATCGTCGTCAAGCTTGGGCCCTCCTTCCCTCGAAAACCAAACGGAGGAGCGATGGACTCCCGCCACCAGCGGCTGGCGACGCTGACCAAGGCCCTGACGGCGCACGTCAACGCCGGCCGCCACGGCGACGCGCTCGCCTTCTTCGCCCACATGGCCTCCGACCCGGCGCTCCCGCCGCTCGCCGACCCGTCCTTCGCGTACGCCCTCCCGCTCGCGCTCAAGTCCGCCGCCGCGCTCCGCCTGCCCTCGTCCGCCGCCGCCGCCCCCATACACGCGCTCGCGCGCAAGTGCCGCGGCCTCCTCAGCAACCCCTTCGTCGCCTCCGCGCTCGTCGTCTCCTATGGTGCATGTGCCGGCTCCTCCCCCGAGTCCGCGCGCCGCCTGTTCGACGAATTGCCTGGCCGCACCGCCGTCGTCTGGAGCGCCATGATCTCCGTCTACGTCAGGTCAGGGGACGTCGCCGCGGCCGCGCGGGCGCTCGGCGAGATGGACGTCGTGCCGACTGCCTCCTGCTTCAACTCGGTGATTGCGGCGGTGGCGGAGTCTGGGGACCGTCCCGCCCGGGCCGTCGAGCTCTACCGGCGGATGCAGGGGATGGGCGTCAGGCCCTCGCTCATCACCCTGCTGGCGCTCGTCCCTGTGTGCACCGCGCTGGGAGCGCTGGGCTCGGTCAGGGAGGTGCACAGCTTCGCATTGCGGCACGACATGTTCGCGAGTTGCCACCTCGGCAGCTCCCTCATCGAGGCGTACGGGCAGTGCGGCTCTTTGGTCGGCGCACAGAGGGTTTTCGACCTGGTGGACGAGCGTGACGTGGTTGTCTGGAGCGCCATGGTGTCGGCGTACGCGTTCCATGGCCATGGAAACGTCGCGATGTCGCTTTTCAGGCGTATGGAGCTGGATAAGGTCCGGCCTGATGGCATAATGTTCCTTGGCGTGTTGAAGGCCTGCGGCCATGCTGGTCGCGCAGATGAGGCTTTGAAGTACTTTGATGTGTTAACCAAGACGCATGGAGTCGAAGCATGTGGAGATCATTATTCATGCTTGGTTGATGTCTTGGGACGGGCAGGGAGGTTGCATCAGGCCTATGATGTTATACGGACGATGCCGGTTAGAGTTACCGCAAAGGCCTGGGGTGCTCTCCTTGCTGCTTGCAGGAAGTATGGGGAGGTGGGGCTGGCAGAAGTTGCAGCGAGAGCGTTGTTTGAGATTGAACCAGAGAATGCAGGGAACTTTGTTTCGCTTGCAAATGTCTATTCGGGCTTGGGTATGCATGAGGAGGCAGAGCGGGTGAGAAGGGACATGGAGCAACGAGGCTTGCAGAGCTCACCTGGAAGCAGTTGGACGATACACCGCAAGTCAAGGTACTTGACCATGTCCAATAAATTTGTTTTTCCACCACTTCCTTGTCTGTACCAGCCAAGCTTCTATGTTTTTTTTTACAGTTTTGGTCTTAGTCAAATCATGAATGGACTGACTTATTTGTTTGCTGCAGTGAACTTGTCTGAAGAAGGAGGTTGACATTTGGAAATTTCAAGTTTATTCGGATACACAATTTCTGTGTCCATGAAAATGTAAGCGGGATATGCCAATATCTCTTTCTTTTTGGAGGGTCTATTGAGTAGAACACCACTACTTTTAGTTAATAGCATCTGGAAAATATTTAATTGTACCAGAGCCCTAACCCTAAATCTATCAGAATACGCTGCATCTCAACCTGAACTGATTGTAAATGCAGCAGACACTTTTCTGTGGCTTAATTCTTAGCTGGAAATCCTGCATAAACATCAAATTTCCTTCTGGGAATGCTGGAAAGAAGCGATGACCCTGTTAGAAGTCATGTCTATTATCAAAGTTCAGTCCTAGCCTGATCTTATTACCATCTAATTTACACATTTCCTACTTCAGTTTTTTGTGTCATTTTCAATCTGACACTGCATGAATTTATAATTCTTGAAATATAATCATAAACTTTGTGCTATCAGTAAAAAAATAATACTTTTATCGATGTTATACAGTACAATTTCCTTCCTGCCAACAGCATTTCCATCAGCATACATTGGAATTCAAGTTCAAAGGACTACAGAGGAAACATAACTCTATATATACTGTTTCTTATTTTTACAAGTTTTTCAGCAAAGCAGTAGGCATTTGCAACTATCTAATGCCACTCTGCTCTAAACTGCTATGCACATAGTTGTCCACAATCCCATTGCTGTCAGTGGATATTAACTTCACTGAAGTTTATTACATCCGTGCACTGAACTCATTGTGATTCTTTATTCTGAAGCTAAACTAATATATCTTATGTCAGTTTCTACGGACCGAGGAACTATCTTTAGCTTTCCAACGAGACTTCTACTAGCCTTTTGCTGTTAGTGCATATGATGCTAATGTTGGTGCTACTTTAACAAAGGCACATCGTATTAGAAAACTGATATTAAAAAGGCTAGTCAAATAGGTGCAGCGGGCAAGATCCCTGATATCTTTCCTTTACCTTTCAACCACATCTAGTGTTCAAATAGATCATTGTAGGGATATATAATACATCCGCATTGTACTTCTTGTTTGATCAGTCAGTTCAGTTTGTTGTTTGAAGATATCAAGTCATTTATAATATTTATGAGTTTATTATCTCTGCCACAGGGATATTGTAATTTGTAAAGGGAGGTTTTACTATACATTATTAACGTCTTAGTGTATTTGGTGTCAATTAGTTCGCTACACCTGCTGTTTAATATAATATATTGGCGGCAGCATGGAAGTTTAACATGATTTTTTTTCCTTATACATATTTAAACTAAGCTAGCTGTTACAAGCATGAAATTAGAAAGGATATCAACTATAATACCACGTTTTTATTTTAAATATGAAATAATATCTACTGTACAACTTAAATATCTTATGGAAAATGTATGACCTAATATGTCTTTTGGCATTTGGAATCCAGCTAAAGGCCATCAGATAATTTATCCACTACCCGCTTTCCTGAAACATGATTTGTAGTGCATGATACCTTTCCTATGTTCTGTAGTAACCTGGAAGGACACTTACCTAACATCCTACCTGATAGGTCCCTCTCAAATAGCTATGCTGTAGCTGGCCAAGCAGGCATCACTATTGTTAGTGATGCATGCTAGGTCCCGTTACAGATGGCTTATTGGCTGATGTGTAAGGGATTCTGTCAACCTAATTTCTCCAACACATGTTGTTTGCGTTCTGCACTAGCTAGCTTGCAATTGTAATGCTTTCTAAGGATATTTAGCTTCAACACATGCAATTCTTCCGTTTTTCCTCCATAAATTGGCCTGAAATCTGTCAAATCATACATGCGTCCTGATGGCACTATCCACAACCAGTTTTAACCACTGGACAGTACTTCACAGCCCTCTCATTGCAGTATGCTTGTTTTGACCACTAAACTCGTTCCTTTGCATAACTACTTTTTCTGTACCAAATTCCTTGATCTGCTTCTACAAATATCTGGTGTGTGTGTGTTTGCTGCCTCTATACCAGTCCGTGAACTATTGAAGGAATACCATTTGCTGCAGGAAGGGAGCACACTGACATTGAATGAAAATTTGGCCGACAGGAGGAAGTGCGGCCATAAGAGGGTATCCATTGTTACTTTTGCAGGTGGGACCCTCCAAGTGGAGAACAGGTAAATGAGAGAGCTCATGCAACTCATCTTTCGTCATCAGTTGAGGGCTAGGTAGGAAACATATATATTACCAGACATTGGCTGCTTAAGATAATATAAACATTCTTGATACATCTTCCTGGTTAGGA
Source organism: Triticum aestivum (assembly GCF_018294505.1). Lineage (NCBI taxonomy): Eukaryota > Viridiplantae > Streptophyta > Magnoliopsida > Poales > Poaceae > Triticum > Triticum aestivum. The sequence continues at coordinate 566,872,646 of NC_057808.1, forward strand.
AATGATACCACCGAGAGCAAATTACTTCGTGCTGATCTGTTTGTTAGGTAAGATTACTTCTCTTTTGCTTCCTCCACTCGACTTCTTTCATAGAGTTTTGAAGTTACTGAACGCTTTGAAAAGCATGACTCATGGCAGTCCTTGAAGATAGAAAAGCTGGCTGATGGCACCTCATTGACTAATTGACTAGTGGTACATAGTAGCTTTTAGCCGTTCAACTAATTTGCCTTATTTGGGCATAGCTTCCAGGCTTGGCAAGGCTATATAGCTAGCAGTCACAATTTATTTTTTTATAGTAGTAGCCACATTTTGTTGAAAATAACTTTGCATCTGTACCGTCCGTACAAATTCATGGATTTCGTCAAGGATACTCAAGCTATATTGGCACTTTATCTTTGGAAAAGCATATTACTTTTCAAAAGGCAAATGATGATGCACACTGAGATAAAGTGCTGCATGTTCATCTCACCTGTGCATGTCCACTGTTAATATGACCTAAATTTTTGGGTCCCTCCACCCCCAACTCAATTAAGATCATTCTTTACTGTTAGTTTGTTCCAAGAATAACATATATATGCAGTGTTGCATCGCCAACCGGCTATCTTTTTCATCCAGAAGCTCAGGCACTTCATTACCTGTGCATCAGTTCATCATACTTTACCTAACAAACATTTGCTTGTGGTGAGACATACCTATAATTTCTATCCCAGTGTATATTCGCCACCTTTTGTCCCACCTTCTAAAGCCATATATTTAGGCGATTTAAGCAGCTTCTTTTTGTTGGAAAAGGCAGGCGGTGAGATCAGCGGCAAGCACTAGCGGCCACCAGCAGATGCATGTGGACCACAGCACCATCATCATCCAGTACCACGGACGGACGGCTGGCCGTGCAAGTCAGTCCACTTCGTATGACGCAAGGTGACTTTTCAGGTATAAGTAGCCAGTCTCCTTAGCTTGCAAGCCTGGGCTCTTAACCGAGTAGCAGGCAGGACTGACTGACTCAAGTACCAGAAGGGAGGCCACCTGATGCGTATGAATATGCCACAAGGTCTCACGCCTGCTCCTGCATCCATGACGATCCCGATGTCGCATTCCTCAAGGCCGACGCTCGGGTTCCCCCTTGGCACGGCGCTCCTGCTTCTCGTCATCTTCTCCCTCAGCGGCATCTTCTCCTGCTGCTACCACTGGGACAGGCTCCGCTCCCTCCTCTGGTCTCGGCATCCCAGCATGCTCCAGGACGGCCCGCACACCGTCATCTCCATCGGATTGGTGCCGAGCAAGGCAGCCTCCGAGCACAAGGTAGTAGCAACAACCGATCTCTCTGTTTTTTTAACTGAAACGATCTCTCTGTTGTGCAACTTATTTTCAGTTTTGACACCGTTCCGAAATACTATCATCTGTCTATTGCAAACTTCAGCTGATGATTAGTGGCCCTGTGCCTTGTTGTTTGCAGAGCGAGAAAGCAGGAAAGGAGTGCGGGTTGCCCGTGATCATGCCCGGGGATAACATCGCGAAGTTCTACGCGAGGCCCTGCCCGCACGAGACTTGTTTACCTGCAGCAGCAGGTGAGAAGGCCGAAGTCGAGGTGCAAGATCGATGTTCAGTTTCGTGAGACCGTGTATGTGAAATCGTAGTTAGGTGCCAGCGACTTATGATTGATAGATGGATTGTATATACGCAAGCGACTTATGATTGGTGGATTGATTGTGTACAAGCATGCACTTTGACAGTTTTTCAGAAAAGGAAAAAAAAAAAAGAACCTTTCATGTGCAGATATGCAACCTGAATGTGTCAACAAACAAGCTGAACATTTGTTGAATGCTATGAAATTTGGGATCTTTCTGCTAAGGGGGATGGATACATATTGGTCGGTTCATTTGTCATTCCAGGAAAGCCAAAAACAGTTCACAGTAGTTTCTTTTTGAAATTATCAGGGAATTTGTTGGCGTCTGTTCTTTCGGCGAGGTTTTTGAAATGGGAAAAAAGAGAGGAAATTAGATTGCTGCTGAACCAAATGGGATCCTTGTCCTGTGGTGCCCCACCGTACGTCGTCATGGCCACTGAAGAACAAAAGTACAGCTGCATATGTATATGCACGATGGAATTGGATGGGGACATGGACGTAACATTCATATTTCATACCGGCTGGGATTGTAATGAGTGCAGGATTAATTAGGTCCTTATGCACGGATACAACAAGGGCGCGTTTTGTTGATCGCACAACCTCCATCCAGGGCTCTGGGTTAACTAATTTGGACCGTTTGGTTAGCTGCACGTTCGGCTAAGCCTGCATCATACGCTTCTCAAAGTACCCCACAGTCTGGCTGTAAAGGAACGACCGAATCGACCGTTTTCATTGAGCTAGGAACAAGCGAGCCCAAAGAGGGCATCACGACTGCACGAGCATGAAATGGCGCTAATATTTCCTGAAAGCGCGCCATAAAATCTTTTGAATGCATGGTAAACATTTTTTGAACATGTTGTACATTCTTAAATAGACGATGAATATTTTTTGAAGTATGTGATGATCATTTTGTAAACACATGATCAACATTTTTCCAAAAATACATGGTGAACATTTTAACAAATACATGGCAATTTTTTTGATACACGATCAATATTTTTTAATATACGACGAACCTTTTGTAAATCCACAATGAACACTTTTTATAAATCCATGAACACTTTCTTTAAATACATGATAAACATTTTTTAATTACACAATGAACCTTTTTCAAACACATGATAAACATTAAAAAATAATTTTAGAAATTATAGGAACATTTTTATGAAATGCTCCGAATCTATTTGTTAGAACATTTAGAAAAATAAAAAAGCTATTTCTTTTGAAGAAAAAATAGAAGAGAAAAATACAGTACGTAACATACGTGCATACACTTGGTTTTCTTAGACAACTTTCACACGCTTGGTGTGTGGCAAACTCGCGCGATCCATCCGGTGCTGGCCCAACCCATTTACCGGGGACACTGAGGCGATGTTAGCTTCTGCCTCGCAAACAACCATGGCATAGATAACCTTTTTGAAGGTGTGTGTGTGTGTGTGGCAGGAGGATTCAACCATCTCGGAGGAACCAATGACCTGAGATAAACCTTAAAAACCATGATCAATGATTAATTCCACTAACCACATTGTCATCACATAAAAGTACTATTTGGGGATAAATGCAATTTCAAACTCTTCTATTTACTTAAGAAAATACACAATCATAAACCCTAGAAACTACTCCCAGCTTTAGAGCTTTGTCCATAGATTTAAGAAAAAACTAAAATATACATTAATTAACAAATAAATATACTTGTATTTGTTGGGGAACGTAGTAATTTCAAAAAATTTCCTGCACACGCAAGATCATGGTGATGCATAGCAACGAGAGGGGAGAGTGTTGTCTACGTACCCTCGTAGACCGAAAGCGGAAGCGTTATGACAACGCGGTTGATGTAGTCGTACGTCTTCACGATCGACCGATCCTTAGTACCGAACGTACGTCACCTCCGTGTTCTGCACATGTTCAGCTGGGTGACGTCCCGCGAACTCACGATCCAGTAGAGCTTTGAGGGAGAGTTTCGTCAGCACGACGGCGTGATGACGATGACGATGAAGTTACCGACGCAGGGCTTCGCCTAAGCACCACTACGATATGATCGAGGTGGATTATGGTGGAGGGGAGCACCGCACACGGCTTGGAACAATCAACTTGTGTGTCTATGGGGTGCCCCCCTCCCTCGTATATAAAGGAGTGGAGGAGGGGGAGAGGGCCGGCCCCTATGGCGCACCCTGGAGGAGTCCTACTCCCACTGGGAGTAGGATTCCCCCTTTCTCAAGTTGGACTAGGAGAGAAGGAAGGGGGAGAGAGGGAGGAAGGAAAGGGGGGCGCCGCCCCCCTCCTAGTCCAATTCGGACCAAAGGGGGAGGGGGCGCGCGGCCTGCCCTGGCCTCCTCTCTCTCTCTCCACTATGGCCCATTAAGGCCCATACAATTACCGGTGGGTTCCGGTAACCTCCCGATACTCCGGTAAAATCCTGATTTCACCCGGAACCATTCCGATGTCCAAATATAGGCTTCCAATATATCGATCTTTACGTCTCGACCATTTCGAGACTCCTCGTCATGTCCGTGACCATATCCGGGACTCCGAACTACCTTCGGTACATCAAAACACAAAAACTCATAATACCGATCATCACAGAACTTTAAGCGTGCGGACCCTACGGGTTCGAGAACTATGTAGACATGACCGAGACACGTCTCCGGTCAATAACCAATAGCGGAACCTGGATGCTCATATTGGCTCCTACATATTCTACGAAGATCTTTATTGGTCAAACCGCATAACAACATACGTTGTTCCCTTTGTCATCGGTATGTTACTTGCCCGAGATTCGATCGTCGGTATCTCAATACCTAGTTCAATCTCGTTACCGGCAAGTCTCTTTACTCGTTCCGTAATGCATTATCCCGCAACTAACTCATTAGTTACATTGCTTGGAAGGCTTATAGTAATGTGCATTACCAATAGGGCCCAGAGATACCTCTCCGACAATCGGAGTGACAAATCCTAATCTTGATCTATGCGAACTCAACAAGTACCATCGGAGACACCTGTAGAGCACCTTTATAATCACCCAGTTACGTTGTGACGTTTGGTAGCACACAAAGTGTTCCTCCGGTAATCGGGAGTTGCATAATCTCATAGTCATAGGAACATGTATAAGTCATGAAGAAAGCAATAGCAGTAAACTAAATGATCAAGTGCTAAGCTAACGGAATGGGTCAAGTCAATCACATCATTCTCCTAATAATGTGATCCCGTTTATCAAATGACAACTCGTGTCTATGGCTAGGAAACTTAACCATCTTTGATTAACGAGCTAGTCAAGTATAGGCATACTAGTGACACTCTGTTTGTCTATGTGTTCACACATGTACTAAGTTTTCAGTTAATACAATTCTAGCATGAATAATAAACATTTATCATGATATGAGGAAATAAATGATAACTTTATTATTGCCTCTGGGCATATTTCCTTCAGTCTCCCACTTGCACTAGAGTCAATAATCTAGTTCACATCGCCATGTGATTTAACACCAATATTTCACATCGCCATGTAACCAACACTCAAAAGGTTTACTAGAGTCAATAATCTAGTTCACATCGCTATGTGATTAACACCCAAAGAGTACTTAAGGTGTGATCATGTTTTGCTTGTGAGAGAAGTTTAGTCAACGGGTCTGCCACATTCAGAGCCGTATGTATTTTGCAAATATTCTGTGTGTACAATACTCTGCACGGAGCTACTCTAGCTAAATGCTCCCACTTTCAATATGTATCCAGATCGAGACTCAGAGTCATCCAGATCGGTGTCAAAGCTTGCATCGACATAACTCTTTACGACGAACTCTTTATCACCTCCATAACCGAGAAATATTTCCTTAGTCCTCTAAGGATTATTTTGACCGCTGTCCAGTGATCTACTCCTAGATCACTATTGTACTCCCTTGCCAAACTCAGGGCAGGGTATACAATAGGTCTGGTACACAGCATGGCATACTTTATAGAACCTATGGCTGAGGCATAGGGAATGACTTTCATTCTCTCTATCTTCTGCCGTGGTCAGGCTTTGAGTCTTACTCAACTTCACACCCTGCAACACAGGCAAGAACTCTTTCTTTGACTGTTCCATTTTGAACTACTTCAAAAACTTGTCAAGGTATGTACTCATTGAAAAAACTTATCAAGCGTCTTAATCTATCTCTATAGATCTTGATGCTCAATATGTAAGCAGCTTCACTGAGGACTTTCTTTGAAAAACTCCTTTCAAACACTCCTTTATGCTTTCCAGAAAATAGTACATCATTTCCGATCAACAATATGTCATACATATACTTATCAGAAAGGTTGTAGTGCTCCCACTCACTTTCTTGTAAATATAGGCTTTACCGCAAGTCTGTATAAAACTATATGCTTTGATCAACTCATCAAAGCACATATTCCAACTCCGAGATGCTTGCACCAATCCACAGATGGATCGCTGGAGCTTTGCACACTTTGTTAGCATCTTTAGGATTGACAAAACCTTCTGGTTGCATCATATACAACTCTTCTTTAAGAAATCCATTAAGGAATGCAGGTTTGACATCCATTTGCCAAATTTCATAAAATGCGGCAATTGCTAACATCATTCGGACAAACTTTTAAGCATCGATACAAGTGAGAAAACCTCATTTTAGTCAACATCTTGAACTTGTCGAAAACATTTTGCGACAATTCGATGTTTGTAGATAGTAACACTACTATCAGCGTCCGTCTTCTTCTTGAAGATCCATTTTATTCTCTATGGCTTACCGATCATCGGGCAAGTCAACCAAAGTCCACACTTTGTTCTTATACATGGATCCCATCTCAGATTTAGTGGCCTCAAGCCATTTCGCGGAATCTGGGCTCATCATCGCTTCCTCATAGTTCATAGGTTCATCATGGTCTAGTAACATTATTTCCGTACCACTCTGGTGCGGAACGTACTCTGGTTGACCTACGAGGTTCGGCAGTAACTTGATCTGAAGTTTCATGATCATCATCATTAGCTTCCTCACTAATTGGTGTAGGAATCACTGGAACTGATTTCTGTGATAAACTACTTTCCAATTCGGGAGAAGGTACAATTACCTCATCAAGTTCTACTTTCCTCCCACTCACTTCTTTCGAGAGAAACTCCTTCTCTAGAAAGGATCCATTCTTAGCAAAAAGATCTTTCCTTCGGATCTGTGATAGAAGGTGTACCCAACAGTTTCTTTTGGGTATCCTATGAAGACGCACTTCTCCGATTTGGGTTCGAGCTTATTAGGCTGAAACTTCTTCACAAAAGCAACGCAACCCCAAACTTTAAGAAACAACAGCTTAGGTTTCTTGCCAAACCATAGTTCACACAGTGTCGTCTCAATGGATTTAGATGTTGCCCTATATAACGTGAATGCAACTGTCTCTAATGCATAACCCCAAAACAATAGCGGTAAATCAGTAAGAGACATCATAGATCGCACCATGTCTAATAAAGTGCGGTTACGACGTTCGGACACACCATTACGCTGTGGTGTTCCAAGTGGCGTGAGTTTGTGAAACTATTCCACATTGCTTTAATTGAAGACCAAACTCGTAACTCAAATATTCGTCTCCGCGATCAGATTGTATAAACTTTATTTTCTTGTTAGCATGATTTTCCACTTCACTCTGAAATTCTTTGAACTTTTCAAATGTTTCAGACTTATGTTTCATCAAGTAGATATACCCATATCTGCTCAAATCATCTGTGAAGGTCAGAAAATAACTATACCCGCCGCGAGCGTCAACACTCATCGAACCGCATACATCAGTATGTATTATTTTCAATAAGTCAGTTGCTCGCTCCATTGTTCCGGAGAACGGAGTCTTAGTCATCTTGCCCATGAGACACGATTCGCAAGCATCAAGTGATTCATAATCAAGTGATTCCAAAAGTCCATCAGTATGGAGTTTCTTCATGCGCTTTACAGCAATATGACCTAAACGGCAGTGCCACAAATAAGTTACCCTATCATTATCAACTCTGCATCTTTTGGCTTCAATATTATGAATATGTGTATCACTACTATCGAGATTCAATATAAATAGACCACTCTTCAAGGGTGCATGACCATAAAAGATATCACTCATATAAATAGAACAACCATTATTCTCTGATTTAAATTAATAACCGTCTCGCATCAAACAAGATCCAGATATAATGTTCATGCTCAAAGCTGGCACCAAATAACAATTATTCAGGTCTAAAACTAATCCCGAAGGTAGATGTGGAGGTAGCGTGCCGACGGCGATCACATCGACTTCGGAACCATTTCCCATGCGCATCGAATTCAAGTGATTGTAGTACCCAGACAATCTGAGCACATGCTCACTGGTTGAGCTATTCTCCTCCATCTTGTAGGCAAAGTACTGTCAGAGTCTCATACCTCTCGACACAGGCATGAGTATGAAATACCAATTTCAACTCTTGGAACATCTTATATGGTCCGTGGCGTTCCAAACATTTTTGAAGTCCCGGTTCTAACCGTAAAGCATGATGCACTAAACTATCAAGTAGTTATCATACCGAGCTTTGTCAAACGTTCATAACGTCTGCATCTGCTCCTGCAATAGATCCGTCACCTAGCGGTGCATCAAGGACATAATTCTTCTGTGCAGCAATGAGTACAATCCTCAGATCACGGACCAAGTCCGCATCATTGCTACTATCATTTTTCAATTTATTTTTCTCTTGGAACATATCAAAAAATAAACGGGGAGCTACATCGCGAGCTATTGATCTACAACATAGTTATGCAAATACTATCAGGACTAAGTTCATGATAAATTAAAGTTCAATTAATCATTACTTAAGAACTCCCACTCAGATAGACATCCCTCTAGTCATCTAAATGATCACATGATCCATATCAACTAAACCATGTCCGATCATCACGTGAGATGGAGTAGTTTTCAATGGTGAACATCACTATGTTGATCATATCTACTATATGATTCACGCTCGACCTTTCAGTCTCAGTGTTCCGAGGCCATATCTGCATATGCTAGGCTCATCAAGTTTAACCCGAGTATTTTTGCGTGTGCAAAACTGGCTTGCACCCGTTGTATGTGAACGTAGAGCTTATCACACCCGATCATCACATGGTGTCTCGGCACGACGAACTTTGGCAACAGTGCATACTCAGGGAGAACACTTGTACCTTGAAATTTTAGTAAGGGATCATCTTATAAAGCTACCACCGAACTAAGCAAAATAAGATGTATAAAAGATAAACATCACATGCAATCAAAATATGTTACATGATATGGCCATCATCATCTTGTGCTTTTGATCTCCATCTCCAAAGTACTGTCATGATCTCTATTGTTACCGGCATGACACCATGATCTCCATCAACTTGATCTTTTATCAATGTGTCGTCACATGGTCGTCTCACCAGCTATTGCTTTTGCAACTATTGCTATCGCATAGCGATAAAGTAAAGCAATTACATTGCACTTGCATCTTATGCAATAAAGAGACAACCATAAGGCTCCTGCCAGTTGCCGATAACTTTAACAAAAAATGATCATTTCATACAACAATTTATACCTCATCACGTCGTGACCATATCACATCACAACATGCCCTGCAAAAACAAGTAAGACGTCCTCTACTTTGTTGTTGCAAGTTTTACGTGGCTGCTACAGGCTGAGCAAGAACCGTTCTTACCTACGCATCAAAACCACAACGATATTTCGTCAAGTATGTGCTGTTTTAACCTTCATAAGGACCGGGCGTAGCCACACTCAATTCAACTAAAGTTGGAGAAACTGACACCCGCCAGCCACCTGTGTGCGAAGCACGTCGGTAGAACCAGTCTCGCGTAAGCGTACGCGTAATGTCGGTCCGGGCCGCTTCATCCAACAATACCGCCGAATCAAAGTATGACAGGCTGGTAAGCAGTATGACTAGTATCGCCCACAACTCACTTGTGTTCTACTCGTGCATATAACATCTAAGCATAAACCTGGCTCGGATGCCACTGTTGGGGAACGTAGTAATTTCAAAAAATTTCCTACGCACAGGCAAGATCATGGTGATGCATAGCAACGAGAGGGGAGAGTGTGTCCACATACCCTCATAGACCAAAAGCGGAAGCGTTATGACAACGCGGTTGATGTAGTCATACGTCTTCACGATCGACCGATCCTCAGTACCGAACGTACGGCACCTCCGTGTTCAGCACACGTTCAACTCGGTGACATCCCGCGAACTCATGATCCAATAGAGCTCGAGGGAGAGTTTTGTCAGCACGACGGCGTGATGACGATGTTGATGAAGTTACCGACGCAGGGCTTCGCCTAAGCACCGCTATGATATGACCGAGGTGGATTATGGTGGAGGGGGGCACCGCACACGGCTAAGAGAGATCAATGATCGACTTGTGTGTCCATGGGGTGCCCCTCCTCCACATATAAAGGAGTGGAGGAGGGGAGGGGCCGACCCTCTCTATGGCGCGCCCTAGGGGAGTCCTACTCCCACCGGGAGTAGGATTCTCCCTTTCCCTAGTTAGAGTAGGAGAGGAAGGGAAGGAGGAGTAGGAGAGAAGGAAAGGGGGGCGCCGCCCCCCAAACCTATTCCAATTCGGCCTCCTGCCCAAGGGGGGCGCACCAGCCCCTTGTGGGCTGGTGTGCTTCCTTCTTATGGCCCATAAGGCCCATAACTTCTCCCGGGGGGTTCCGGTAACCTCCTGGTACTCCGGAAAAATGCCTGAATCACTCGGAACCTTTCCGATGTCCGAATATAGCCTTCCAATATATCGATCTTTACGTCTCGACCATTTCGAGACTCCTCGTCATGTCCCCGATCTCATCCGGGACTCCGAACTACCTTCGGTACATCAAAACACATAAACTCATAATACCGATCGTCACCGAACGTTAAGCGTGCGGGCCCTACGGGTTCGAGAACTATGTAGACATGACCGAGACACATCTCCGGTCAATAACCAATAGCGGAACCTGGATGCTCATATTGGCTCTCACATATTCTACGAAGATCTTTATCGGTCAAACCGCATAACAACATACGTTGTTCCCTTTGTCATCGGTATGTTACTTGCCCGAGATTCGATCGTCGGTATCTCAATACCTAGTTCAAGCTCGTTACCGGCAAGTCTCTTTACTCGTTCCGTAATGCATCATCCCGCAACTAACTCATTAGTCACATTGCTTGCAAGGCTTATAGTGATGTGCATTACCGAGAGGGCCCAGAGATACCTCTCCGACAATCGGAGTGACAAATCCTAATCTCGATCTATGCCAACTTAACAAACACCATCGGAGACACCTGTAGAGCACCTTTATAATCACCCAGTTACGTTGTGACGTTTGGTAGCACACAAAGTGTTCCTCCAGTATTCGGGAGTTGCATAATCTCATAGTCATAGGAACATGTATAAGTCATGAAGAAACAATAGCAACATACTAAACGATCAAGTGCTAAGCTAACGGAATGGGTCGAGTCAATCACATCATTCTCTAATGATGTGATCCCGTTAATCAAATGACAACTTATGTCTATGGTTAGGAAACTTAACCATCTTTGATTCAACGAGCTAGTCAAGTAGAGGCATACTAGTGACACTCTGTTTGTCTATGTATTCACAAATGTACTAAGTTTCCAGTTAATACAATTCTAGCATGAATAATAAACATTTATCATGATATAAGGAAATAAATAATAACTTCATTATTGCCTCTAGGGCATATTTCCTTCAGACATGGTGGTAAGCAGTATGACTAGTATCGCCCACAACTCACTTGTGTTCTACTCGTGCATATAACATCTACGCATAAACCTGGATCGGATGCCACTGTTGGGGAACGTAGTAATTTTAAAAATTTTCCTACACACACGCAAGATCATGGTGATGCATAGCAATGAGAGGGGAGAGTGTTTTCTACGTACCCTCGTAGACCGAAAGCGGAAGCGTTATGACAACGCGGTTGATGTAGTCGTACGTCTTCACGATCGACCGATCCTTAGTACCGAACGTACGGCACCTCCGTGTTCTGCACACGTTCAGCTGGGTGACGTCCCGCGAACTCACGATCCAGTAGAGCTTCGAGGGAGAGTTTCGTCAGCACGACGGCGTGATGACGGTGATGATGAAGTTATCGACGCAGGGCTTCGCCTAAGCACCGCTCCGATATGACCGAGGTGGATTATGGTGGAGGGGGGTACCGCACACGGCTTGGAACAATCAACTTGTGTGTCTATGGGGTGCCCCCCTCCCTCGTATATAAAGGAGTGGAGGAGGGGGAGAGGGCCGGCCCCTATGGCGCGCCTTGGAGGAGTCTTACTCCCACTGGGAGTAGGATTCCCCCCTTCCCTAGTTGGACTAGGAGAGAAGGAAGGGGGAGAGAGGGAGGAAGGAAAGGGGGGCGCCGCCCCCCTCCTAGTCCAATTCGGACCAGAGGGGGAGGGGCGCGCGGCCTGCCCTGGCCTCCTCTCTCTCTCTCTCTCTCTCCACTATGGCCCATTAAGGCCCATACAATTACCAGGGGGTTCTGGTAACCTCCCGATACTCCGGTAAAATCCCGATTTCACCCGGAACCATTCCGATGTCCAAATATAGGCTTCCAATATATCGATCTTTACGCTCGACCATTTCGAGACTCCTCGTCATGTCCATGATCATATCCGGGACTCCGAACTACCTTCGGTACATCAAAACACAAAAACTCATAATACCGATCGTCACAGAACTTTAAGCGTGCGGACCCTACGGGTTCGAGAACTATGTAGACATGACCGAGACATGTCTCCGGTCAATAACCAATAGCGGAACCTGGATGCTCATATTGGCTCCTACATATTCTACGAATATCTTTATAGGTCAAACCGCATAACAACATACGTTGTTCCCTTTGTCATCGGTATGTTACTTGCCCGAGATTCGATTGTCAGTATCTCAATACCTAGTTCAATCTCGTTACCGGCAAGTCTCTTTACTCGTTCCGTAATGCATTATCCCGCAACTAACTCATTAGTTACATTGCTAGTAAGGCTTATAGTGATGTGCATTACCGAGAGGGCCCAGAGATACCTCTCCGACAATCGGAGTGACAATCCTAATCTTGATCCATGCCAACTCAACAAGTACCATCGGAGACACCTGTAGAGCACCTTTATAATCACCCAGTTACATTGTGACATTTGGTAGCACACAAAGTATTCCTCCGGTAATCGGGAGTTGCATAATCTCATAGTCAAAGGAACATGTATAAGTCATGAAGAAAGCAATAGCAGTAAACTAAACGATCAAGTGCTAAGCTAACAGAATGGGTCAAGTCAATCACATCATTCTCCTAATGATGTGATCCCGTTTATCAAATGACAACTCATGTCTATGGCTAGGAAACTTAACCATCTTTGATTAACGAGCTAGTCAAGTAGAGACATACTAGTGACACTCTGTTTGTCTATGTATTCATACATGTACTAAGTTTTCGGTTAATACAATTCTAGCATGAATAATAAACATTTATCATGATATGAGGAAATAAATAATAACTTTATTATTGCCTCTAGGGCATATTTCCTTCAGTATTTCACCCATGTGACACAAATTAATCAATGAAGACATACAATCTTGCCATCTTCAAATTTGTTCATGATGTATAAGAATTAAACTAAATAACTACATATATAAAAAAATGGAAATGAACACATGCATATATTTACATTTAATCCAAATGACACATATTAATATAGGAATACATCAACTCTTATCATCTTTTATTCTTCTATGATCTAGAATAATTTAGCTTCACTAACAACATATATCCTTGCAATTGAGGCCAAGTGAATTTTCCAAGGTTGACATTAAATTACATAAGATAAAATTGTACCATAATACTATTTGGCATTTTGTGTCTAATTTTGCTAAGTGTAGTAGGAAATTGTATATGTTATCGATTTTCTTACATGTGTAACATGAGACATGTTACGGAGAACACTTAATAGAAAAGTAGATGTGAAAAATTAGATTTTTGGTTTTATGGGATGTAATCTGTATTTTTTTCATAATTATCCTGTTATTATTGATGTGGAGCAGACCCACAAGAGGTGCATGCTCAAGTTAAGACAAACGGTCACTTAAGTACAATGCACATTGGGGACGAATAAATATGATGCACATAGTAGGGTATATTATGGGGGTTGTAACTAATTAATGTTTGTATTAGCGTATTGGTTATGTTGCATTCTTTGTTTTTTTAGGTTGGACATATTCAATCTTTTTTATATAATAATTGCTATAGTTGGGATACTAATTGTGCCGCCTTATCAACTTATCGGTTAATGCTGTGTTTTTTTGGATTTATATTATATGTTGGACATGTTCAATACCGTGAACCTTAATCTAGTTGTTGGTTCGTTGCCTTATGTGACTAAATAATCGATCATGGATTGATGAAGTAATCGTATGCGACTTAATATTTTTTACTGGCCTCCATTCTAAACGTTTTGGCAATCACTCATCTCTCGACCATGCCATTCTTTTGCCCACTCATCTCTCGAGCATATTCACATCCTTGCATCAAATTTTTCTGTACTTACCAACCGAGCCACGCACTGACCTTGTCGATCGAAACACGATCCTTTTCTGAAATAGTAAAGCAGCAGTACATATTGTCCTTTATTAATTCGCTCTTCTTGCACTATGTCCAAGTTTGATTCATGGATGTAATACTCTTATTTGGCCACCGTTTCAGGCTTAAGATGGCCGGCAAGATGCTTGGTTTGTAATTAACCTGAATAAATTCTGACGTATATGGAACTGGACTAGTAGTTAACTAGCCACATTTCCAGGCTTAAAACGTACAAGTGGCCGGCAAGATGCTTGGTTTTACTAACCTGAATATGTTACTGCTAATAAGGTTCGAAAGCATACATTATTTTAACTAATCCGTCGCTTTATGCACATGCTAGTTCACTACACCCCATAAGTAAGATTGATGAAATCATTGAACCAAAGCTTGCGACTAGCTGGCTACTAGCACCCACCCAGTTACCCACCAACAGGTCCTCTTCATGTGCTTCTTTTGACCACAAACACACACAAACGAGAGAGAAACGTTTCGTAGTTGTTCAACAATTGAAACTTCATAGTGTCTTAAAAGTAAAAATAAAATAAAACGTTTTTGTTTCTTTTTTCTACAGGAGAAAAGATGCTACTCCCTCTTATCCATACTAATTGACACTGATCTAGTACAATGTTGTACTAGCTTTGTACTAGACCAACATCATTTAATATGGATCGATTTGGACCGATAGCTGCGCGGGAAATCTTGCTGAGAGCGATATTCCGAGTAGTTCCAGTGATGCTGATGTACAAGTGGCCGTTCAAGGTTCATTGTTGAAGGTATCTTTTGCTGCGTTGGTTCTGTTAACATGCGTAAAGTATGCTGCATACCGAGGCTCCCTCCGTGTTTTCGCCTGACACGAGCTGTTCTTAATTCGCTTGCACCAAACACTAGCTCACCTCTTTCGATGCGGATGCACATGCTAGCACGTGATCATTCATGTGCCTTCCATCGTTACTGAGCCAAACAAATCTCAAGCTTGCTCATCTTCATTTTCCTGCTAATTAGCTAGCTGCACTTGTCTGAGCTGTTCTCTCCACCACTCCAAAGTCCAAATCACACCAGCAACACCCACGAGAGATGCAGTGAAGATACAAAAAGTAGAGAGATCAATGGAGGCTGTGAGCGCCTCGCATGGCGCATTTGGTCCCCTGCTGGGGAAGCTCACCACCTTGCTCGCCGATGAGTGTGCTCGGCTGAAAGGGGTCCGCCGTGAGATCCGCTCCCTCAGATCAGAACTCGCGAGCATGCATGCTGCACTGAAGGAGTATACGAAGCTAGAAGACCCAAATGACCAAGTGAAGACATGGATATCGCTGGTCAGGGAGTTGGCCTATGATACCGAGGATGTCTTCGACAAGTTCATCCACCAGCTTGGCAGCGGAAGTAATCATGGTGGTTTCAAGGAGTTCTTCCGCAAGACCGCTCGTCGTTTCAAGACACTTGGGTCTCGTCGCGGAATCGCTGACCAAATTGACGATCTGAAAGATCGCATCAAGCAAGTGAAAGATCTCAAGGATAGTTACAAGTTGGATTATGCTCCTTCTAGCATCGCTGGCCCTCCAGTCGTGGATCCCCGGCTGCATGCAATTTTTGCTGATGAAGCACACCTTGTGGGGGTGGATGGTCCAAGAGATGATCTTGCCAAGTGGATGTTGGAAGCAAATAACTTGTCCAAAGGATGCAAGGTTTTGTCAATTGTTGGGTTTGGTGGATTGGGAAAGACAACACTAGCGAATGAGGTATGTCGCAAGATTGAAGGGAATTTTCATTGTAAGGCTTTTGTATCAGTCTCACAAAAACCAGATGTAAAGAAAATTATCAAGGATGTAATATCTCAAGTGGCATGTGAAGATGGATCCACAAAAGATACTATTGATTGGGATGAAAAGAAGTCCATTGCCAAGCTAAGAGAACTGCTAGAAAATAAAAGGTAACATCGACCTTCATTATTCCTGTTAAAGGATGTGCCATCCATGGTTCTCGATATTTCAGCCACTTTTTATTTGAAGTGTACTGTCATTATTTTGATTCAAAGAAAAACAACCTGATTAAGGCCAGGTTGCGTAATTACAAGCATCATTACACCTCACACTAAAACAAAAATCATGTACCAGCTAAAAGATGCTTGGAACATGATATATATGTAATCATGAAAATATTTATAGGTAGTGTACTGAATTGCACGCAACTCTCCTGCATGGTTCAAAAAAAAAAATTCCCAAGTCCAGTTTTCAAGAAATTAACTGCTAAATTATTTGTATATTGTACGAGTTTTTATATATTTCATTATCATATTAATGTTTTGTAAGAACTAGTTACTACATGCAATCCCATCTATATGGGTTCAAACCAATCCCGACTCCAGCTAGCTTATATCTCAATGTAACAATGCAATTACTATATTGCTTCTTGTTTTCATATATACTAAATTGAAGATTTTTGAAATATGTTCACAATTGTAAAGAAAATTCCCTGTGAGAATCAAGTAAATAGATATGAATTCGATTAGTTAAAACTTCAAACAAGTGGTCATGGTACATATGCACGATAAAAATGCATATGTAAACTTATGCAATAACCGTACTATATACACTTAATTAAGTCGTTGCGTAGCTTTCTAATAATCATTTTATATAAACTCAAATAATCATACTTTCAAATAAAATGTAACATATATTTTCGTGTTTTTGATCTGGTAACTAGAAATGAGTTATAGTCATAGTTAAAATTACAAGGAAGTTAACATGCTACATATTGCATATGGAAATTATTAACTACTCCAGTTAAATGCATGAAGCTGTTTCATGGCATGTTTGAGTTTTCTAGCAGAATCCCTTACCATAGTTGGTTGACGACTTGACATCATCTACTAATTTTGTAGGTATCTCATCATCATCGATGATGTATGGTCTACACAAGCATGGCACGCTATCAAGTGTGCTTTTCCAGAGAATGATTGTTCTAGCAGAATTATAGCTACTACACGCATCATTGACGTAGCAAAGTCATGTTGTCTGAGTGCTGACGACCGTGTGTATGAATTGGAAGCCCTAAGTGATCTCCACTCTAGAAGATTGTTTTTCAAAAGATTATTTCGCTCTGAGGAAGATTGCCCTGAAATGTTGAAGGAAGTTTCTAATAAAATTTTAAAGAAATGTGGAGGCCTACCATTGGCAATTATCAGCATATCTGGTTTGCTAGCAAACCGACCAGCCATCAAGGAAGAATGGGAGAAGGTTAAGAGGTCAATTGGTACTGCACTGGAGAAAACTAACAGTCTAGAGGGCATGAGTAGCATACTATCTCTTAGCTATAATGATCTTGCACCTCATCTCAAGACTTGCTTGTTGTACCTAAGTTTGTTTCCCGAAGACCATTTGATTTACAGAGATAGGCTAGTGAGGCGATGGATAGCAGAAGGCTTCATCTCTGAAGAGCGTGGACAGAGCAAGCAAGAGGTCGCGGAGAATTACTTCTATGAGCTGATCAACAAAAGTATGGTCCAACCGGTGGACATTGAGTATGATGGAGAGGTCCGTGCCTGCCGAGTCCATGACATGATGTTAGAAATTATCATTTCAAAATCAGCTGAAGATAATTTTACCACTGTGGTAGGTGGAGGTCAAACGAGTTTGCTAAATCATCAAGATTCAATTCGGCGGCTATCAATCCAGCACATTGACAAGAAACTTGCATCTGAACTGGCAAATGTAGATCTCAGCCATGTTCGAACTTTGATAGTAATGCCATCATGTTGCATCACACACTTGCCCAGTCTTGATCGGTTTGAAGCTTTACGTGTTCTGGATTTTGAAGGTTGTGTGGATTTAAAGGACTATGATATGGAAGGCATGGACAAATTGTTTCAGCTAAAGTACCTCGGCTTTAGGGACACACGTATATCAAAGCTACCAGCAGGGATCGTCATGCTAGGTAATCTAGAGACGCTGAATTTTGAGGGTACATCTGTGAGAGAGTTACCTGCTAGAATTACTCTTCTGACTGAACTACGACACCTAATCGGACGTTTGAACAAGCTACCATCAGGGATTGGGGGCATGAGGAACTTACAGCTGATGCCAAGATTTATTATTACCATGCAAGAAACAGATGTGTTGAAGGATCTCGGGAACCTGAAAAGTTTGGAGGGACTCGATGTGGATCTTGGCGATGAAGTATCCTGCGAGGACAAGAGATGTGAGAAAGAGGCGTTCCTCTCCTCACTGTGCAAGCTTGGCACCTGCAAACTCCGTTCTTTGGAAATAAAATCAAAGTACTGTGGTTCCCTCGACTTCTTAGATTCCTGGTCCCCTCTGCCATCTTCTCTTCAAAGGTTTGTGGCGGCCTACAGAGATTCGTTCACGAAACTTCCAAAGTGGATTACACCAGCACTCATTAACCTTGCCGACCTCTGGATCTGCTTAACTGAACTGACGGAAGATGGGCTGCTTACCCTTGGGCAGCTCCCATCCTTACTCCGCCTGCAACTACGGTTATCAAAAAAGTTTATTGCCACAGTCCAAGTCATTTCTTTCCCAAATCTGAAAGCGCTTAACTTCTCAGGAACAGCACAAGCATATGTTTCGTTTGCGAAAGGGTCAGTGCCCAAGCTTGAGTCAATTGAAATGCCATTCAATGCGTCGGAGGCAAAAGCTAATGGCTTCTATTCAGGCATTGAGCATCTCCATTGTCTCAAATTAGCTTACATATGGTGTAATGAAGACGGGACACTACCAGAAAGAAAGGCTGCAGCTGCTGCGATCAGGAAAGACGCAGATGCCAATCCCAACCATCCTGAATTTACTTTTGAGAACGAACCATGGGAAGAGGACAATGAAGAAACTGGTGCTGGTGACGAGGAGAAGAGCAACGAAGATGGTGACACTGATGAGGATTAAAATGCTCACAAACTGCAAGAGGTATTCCAGTCATTCAAAAGCATCGTCACAATTTAATTTTCTCCCTCAAAATACATATATATCCCGAGCTGCTTCTGGTTTTCTAAAATTCAGCTGTTCTACTGTTGTGCGGCTGGTTTTCTTTCTTGGAATGTCATACCGAAGGAGGCATGAAGCTAATTAATATTCGCTGCAAATTCAGGTGACAAGATGAAAAACTGAAGCTGACACCTCCTGAAAAGAGTGATCTGGAGTCTCTCTCAACTGAAGTTGCTACTACTACTTTCTTGCTACATACGACGTGTTAGATCGCCTGTGTTCCTTACTTTATGATTCGGACTTGAGCTCTATTATTACTGCTAATAAGGTACTCCGGTCCTGTCGGACAGTACTTGGAGTCTGAATCTTGTACGCTGTTCTTAAGCCTGTCCCACTAGCTTTATGCATTCGGCAGGACCTAATTTGTATTTGTATTCGGGAATATTTGTGCTGAATACTTGATTTCTGTTTTCATATAATGCGTGGGCGAATGCACTGTGTTTGATTACGAGGACATGTTGTATTTTATTTCTGCAGTTCACTCTTGTAATCTATATTTGCATTGAGGATAAATTACGCTGAATTCTTTCTGATGATAGAATATGATCATATATTCTCGCTTGCATGCCTACATTTTTTTCCGAATACTAACTTGCGTACGCGTGCCTGGGACAAATTTCAGGCTTAGATGCTGTACAGAAGAACCGGCAGGTTAATTTCCTTAATCGGTCTCATAAATCTGGGCCCACATGTGATAGCTCGCCAGATACCCACCACGTGGTAGCTTAAACTTGTTGTAGCTGGACTGCTGTATAAGCACATTCATATGAAAATTCAAAAAAACATTCATATGTGCTTGAGCAGTTAATCAAAAAGGAAAGGAAAAAAAGAAAGGGCTTCTCTGCTTTCCTAGTCTGTTTTCTATGCTCTGCTTTAGTGCTCTTGTCATGTCCTGTGTGTGCGCGCGTATTGGTGTCTACACACACAGGCCGAGAGAGGTGCTGTGCTCATGCTCGCAACTAGTAGTACTCCATGCAACTTCTTTCTTATGAGCACAGCCAAGATCTGTGGCCAAGTATACTCTGGGAGTTGGGTTGAGATAACCCAGAAAGTTAACATTATTTTCCCTCAACTTGTTTATCATATCCTTGGTGTGCACATCAATGTGCTTGTGTGACCACCAGTGCACCTTGTCTCCCATCGTCATAGACATAGAATGGTTGTGGCTCTCACGGTGTTCAGTAATGCACCTACAGGACCTGCTATTCTTGGCCTCCGGCTTCCCCTGCACACCATAAACCACATGTCACGGCCAATGCAACTAATTCAGTTCTCCAGATCCGTTGGCCAACTGAATAAAGGAAAGAATAATTGAGCAGAGCGTAGCAGATCGAGCCCACTTCCATGTGAAGTACTGCTGTCTGTATGTCTTTCTAGCACTGGTTCAGGATACTTGGGCACAGTGAAGTGTTGTGCACTCACCTCTCTCATTCTGTAATCCTTATCCATTTTCCTTCTACTCTGAGTGCCGAGCTGCCGGCAGGGTGCCGACCACAGCCGTGTTCTTGCCGGCGCCGACGCCATGCCACGTGCCCTCCCTGCCCCCCGGACCAAAAGCTGAGAGACATGCGAGCACCCCTGCCCTGACCTAGCCGACGACGCAAGCCTCAGCTGAAACTCAATGTTATCCCTGTTAGTTTTATTTCCTACAATTTGGGAAGTAGTAGTAGTAGTAGTAGTAGTAGTAGTGGTGGTGGTGGTGGTGGTGGTGAGTTTGCAGATCCAGGAACAACAAGGAAGCTGATAGGACAGAAAGAGGCTCCTGCCTGGGCTTTCTGCTTTGTCGGCTATCTCTCTGGCTTTCGACTACATTGGCGGTGGCCTGTGCAAGGTTTCGGTGCCCTATGCTGGTGAAAATCTGGGTAATTTCCAGTAAGCATAGCCTGTACAAGAAGCCTATGTATGCATGGTGTCTTGTGATGGTGTGATGTGTGGCAATCAAATACATGTAGATAACATGTGTGCGTGTGTAAGCTCAATAGCACCTTTTTTGTTAAATGAAAATGATCGATGTGTGCCGCGCATCCTGGCCGTCCATCTCCTTCCCCCCTGGGAATTCAAACCTTACCCACTCTTCCCTCCACTCTACAGTAATTTGAACTAAAACCACGACACTTATTTTGGAATCTTGTAGGGGCATACTGGGCAGGTGTGCTTTGCAAGAGCGACCTGGCAGCGCATCAGTCCCCTTCCTCGCAAAAGCTTGTGCTGGGATGGGAACAACGAGAAGACAGACAACCTGAACATACGAGGGACGAAATTAAGATAGATCGTGTATAACATTTGTAATTAGCAGGGCTCTTGTTGGGTGCAAGAGAAAGAAAAGCACTAGTAGTACCTGAGTATGTTAATCCTCGTCCTCGTCGATGTGCTGCGAAAAGAGTACAGTAGGGCGGTTGGGATGTGTGCTGCCTGCACTCTTCATAGCAGCCTTAAAACTGCTGCAGTCGCCTTGTTCTACTGTACAATCGACAGTAACGAGTCTGGGCAGATTCTTTATCCCGAAATCAAAACAATCAGCGAGTGCCTCAGTTCTACACGCACGTAGCACGATCACAAGCATTTCTAGGTTGGGCATGGAGCCTGCTGCGAACTTGAGATTTATTCCTTCTTGGTCTGCATAATATCGGAACTTGGTCAAGTATGGGAACCCAGCTTCAGCACTGACTGTCAGCATTCTATCTTTAGAATCATGGTATCTCCCTTCTAGTTCCAGCTTGAGCAGAGCAGGTAAGCTTCCGAGAATGCAAAGGTCACTCTGCGTGATTCCCTTCACTTCAATGCGTAACTCTTGAAGGTTGACAAGTGCGCGCATCCAATCCGGAACATGCAGGACTGGCGAATCAATTAAGACGAGCTTCTGAAGGCTAGGCGCAACAGGGCACGCAGTTCCCAATGGTAAGAATGTGTTCCCATTTTTTATTTTCA
This sequence comes from Triticum aestivum, assembly GCF_018294505.1. NCBI lineage: Eukaryota > Viridiplantae > Streptophyta > Magnoliopsida > Poales > Poaceae > Triticum > Triticum aestivum. Next base: position 566,894,786 of record NC_057808.1, read on the forward strand.
GATAACCAAGCTTCTCCAGCAAGCTAAAGTCACAAAAGGAAGAGACAGGAAGTCTCCTTGCACGTTCATTGACATCAATGAACAACCTTCTCAGATTCCTTAGCTGTCCAAGTTGTTGCATGTAGTCAAGACTTTGCAATGAAAAGTCGACCCATTTCAACACCTCCAGTGCCTGCAACTTCCCAATTCCATCAGGAAATGTAACTTTGCAGTCAGTCAATAGATGCACCAATTTCCCTAGATTTACAATACTTGCTGGCAGTTCCCATACGAAGGTGCCTCTTATATCTAACATCTCTAGGCCACGTAGACACCCGATATCTCCTGGGAGCTCAGATATTCTTGTTCCCCTTAGGTTCAGGTACCTTAGATGAAGCAACCTCCCTATATTTTTAATATGGTGTTCGATGTTTCCATTGTAGGGGGAACCCCAACATCCAAAATCTACAATACGCAAATGCCTGAATTCATCCAATCGAGACATTTCCCCTGAATTTCCAAAAATATTGAGTGATCTGGCATGGGACAATACCAGTCTTCTTTTTTGCACGATACAATTTCCCTGTGTATCAAGTTGGATAGAGAGCCGACGAACTTTCCGTTTGACATTAACTGGTACAAAGGGAACCCCAACCAAAGTAACAAAGTTATCTTCAATGGACTTGGATATGATGAAATCAAGAATTGTGTCATGAACTCTACAAGTATTCAGCTTATGGTGTTCGTCAATCACCAGTTGGATCAAATTCCTATTGACAAGCTCATTGAAACACATCTCCCCCAACTCATGTACTGTATATCTGCCTTCTTTGTGAAATAACCCTTCAGCAATCCATCTCCTTATAAGACATTTCTTCTCGATAACAGTATCCTCTGGAAATATACCCAGGCACAAGAGGCAAGTTTTGAGAAGAGAAGGCAGATCAAAGTAACTAAGTGACAAAATTTTCATCATATTTTCAACGCTACGATTTCGTTCAAGTGCACGCCCAATTGAATCTTTCACTTCATTCCATATCTCTGTTGTTTTCTGTTTGCTAGCCAGCAGACCAGAAATTGCAATGATCGCCAAAGGCAAGCCACCGCATTTTTGCAAGATTTGATTAGAAACTTCTTGAAGGTGCGAAGGGCAATGTTCTTCAGAGTTGAATAGTCTTCTATAGAACAACTGTCTAGAGTACACAATATCAAGAGGCCTTATACCATAAACATGGCCATTGAATGATGAACTACATGCCTCTGCCACACTGTTTATCCGAGTAGTGGTGATTATTCTACTACCCATCCTGGTCATGGGGAATGCACACTTAATAACATCCCATGTATCCATATCCCATATATCATCAACAACGATAAAGTACCTACATGTGGATTCGTGAGATATATTAGCAGGGCTTTAATATCAAGCTTGTACAACAAGATAGGCAAATTAAAAAATGAAACTTGTCACACTGATAACATGAAAAGATAAATAAAGAAGCTAATAGTACTGTTGTTAAAATAGCATATGTTTGGTACACTACAATAGTGCACCTAATATCCTAGACTTGTGTTTAATTCATTTGGTGATTAATTCAACTAGGTTTTATAGGTTAACTATTTTCTGTGAGTTGGGTGAGTGTGCATGTGGAAGTTTAAAAGATATCTGTTCATTTTGAATTTTGATGAATTGATTATTCAATGACTAACCCGCTAATTTAGCTTCCATGCACGAGCATATTCAATGTAAAAAAGAACCCACAGGAGGAACTCTTGGAGGAAGATCCTTCTACCTGAAGAAAAAACTGAGGGGGCTACCATGGGCCCATACATTTCAAGGAGACAGCGAGTCATGTTAGCTAGCATGGTGGGGCCACCCTCCGGCCCTCCTTCAGCCATAGACTTTGTCTCCAATCCTAATTTACTTCCGCCTATGAATTGCAGGTTTTCAAGGGCAGAACAAGCGCATCGATAAATATTTTAGGACGCGACTAGTTGTCAAATGACGTCACCCACGTTGACGTTTATAAAGAAAATTTCAGCTGCACCTAGTACGCAACTGAATTTAGTCAGTGCAATACATAAATAAATCAGTTTAATTCAGTTGCATGGGACTTGTTCAACCGGTGCGGCCGACGGTCTGACAACAGAATCACATGTTGGTGTATAGTGCAAAGGCGTTTCATGTTGTTATTTTTCGCTAGTTGATTCATGTATCCACCTTATGTGAACATTGAGTTGTAAGCGCTTTGAACTGAAATAATGCAGTAAATATGGCCATATGCATCAATCGATGCAGAGGGCAGGGCTTCCTCTTTCCAGAAAAAAGATGAAGAGAACTTTGGTTGCAAAGATGGCACAACTGGAAAAATTGCAGTTGCAACGATGGTGCAACTCAAGAAAATTCCAGTTTCACTCAAACCAGTATGAATCTCTGAGCAACATCCAACAGCTAAGGAGTTGACCGAGCTTTGAGCTAAATAGCTAATTCTCATCTGACCGAAAATTAGCAATCCCGAGTATTTCAACAGAGCATCATCAATGTTTGCGTAAACAGAGTACCATGTACAGCCCACGTGTTTTATGCAGGCATTTGCGGCAGCCCGCAAAGCGCTTCATGTCTACTACCCGGCACCCTCATACCCACATATACCCACACAATCTTGCCATCATGTCTGATATGTGTTTGCACACATGTACCTCTGTTGCATAAGAACATGAATCGATTAGTGACGCATGTCATTAACCGATGAAGCCAGAACATGAGGAGGGAGCGATATGTTCATGTTTGTGTTCAAATTTTACTTCAATGTCAAAGCTGCAACATGCCAGCAGCAGTAGCTGATTGATTCGTCCTACGTACGAAATATGCGGGACAAGTAGGCTTACTTGTGGGCTGAGTGGGATGACCCACAAATGACATATCTGTTGTGTTCTAACCCGTGGGCGTCCATGTTGAATCTTACGTGGGGCGGGTCATGTGGCGCGGCAGGAGGCTCACTCCCACTCGAAAATTGTCAATCTCAGCAAGGAGGAATATGAGTGATTAACCTTTCTCACCATATTTCTAAGCGCAAAGCTTAGAACCAGGGATTTGATTTGAGGCATACAAATGATCGGCTGGTATAATGTTACGTACAAATACGATCCTGATCCACCAGGACTTGGAGCCACCGGCTGGGTTGTAATTTCCACACACTTATTCAGTATCAAGTCATAACTGGAATTTTAATTAGATATACCGGTTTAATATCACAATAGAAAATAATGGTCAGCACTTCCGTTCTTCTAGGTGTGGCAGGCTTGGTAGGATGTCTCTAGAACTATATATAGGGAAATTGTGGATTGCACATTATTATTTCTCTAGTGGGTGGACATATATCCATATATCTTATCGTTGTGAAATCACCATCATCCACACATGTACATGATTTTATCACAATATATCTTATATTGATTCATATAAAAAGAAGTTATTAAAAGATGTCGCCTGCACATGTTGCAGGCCACTTTCTAGTTGCACAAAAAACAAAAACAAAAGTGTAAGTCAAACACTCAAAGTGTTATTGGTCTAGTGGCGGGCCGTTGAGGAGAGCAGTGTGCGCAAAACCTATGACTTAAATATTAACTAAGTTTCAACCAGAAAGCTAGCGATTGCGTTTTAGCGAATCCAAAAAAAAGCATAGGGATGGTAAGTATACCTTTTGTCTTGTAAGAACTCGTATATGTTGATAGCAAGTTGCTGCACACTCCCTTCTTCAGTACCAGCATAAGGTCGGTTGCTAACTTTACTGAATATGGTTCTCAGGATGTTCATAATGCTTGGACTTCGCGACACAGATAAGAAAGCTTGACAGACGAATCCTCTCCTAAGCTCTTGATACACTTGATTTGCAAGAGTTGTTTTGCCCATTCCTCCAGGCCCAAAGATAGATACTACCTTCAGTTGTCGTGATGACCCACGTCCGTACTCTTCAGTCAACAAATTGATAACCTCAGTCTTTGATTCGTCCATTCCGACAATCTTTGACACATCATCAAAGATGACAAGAGCTCTAGTGTCAATGGTTCCATCGATGGTCTCCGAGAAGGCTTCGACGGTCTTGTGCCTTGCATTCCTCTTGCCCACCTCAGTCTTGTACCTTGCATTCTTCTCGCCCACCTCAGTGATCTGTTTCTTCAGATCATGGATCTCATTGGCAATCCGACGGCGAGCCTTCATCTTCCCCAACTTACCTAGCGAGTGCTTGATCTTCTCTATGAAGCCCTCTGGCTCAGGGTCCTTGTCATCAACGCTTTGCATGAAATCGTCGATGCAATCCTCCATATCGTAGGACAGCTCACGCACCTCATTCATCCAAACTTTATCTTGTACATCAGGATCCTCCTCCTCTGACATCTTCATGAGAAAGGCATCCATGGCGGCAAGCTCATCGGTGAGGGACTTGATATCCTTGCGCACCCGCTTGAAACGATTGTACTTTTCGCTGAGCAGAGCGCCCAGCTTCCCCAGAACAGGTTTCAGGACCCCCGTCGCCACACTCACCAGAGCCGCCTCCATCGCCGCCATGTGTCTCCGTGGAATGCACCGAAAACAGCTAAATTTGCACACTGAGAATAGGATGAACTAACAGAATTAAGGCCAAGCATTATTAATAAAACTGCCAATGCGACGAGGCGGCGGCGGCCGGAGGAGATGGGGTCGTACCTATGGGGAAGCTGGAATTAATTCTTCTTCACGCCCGGTGACCAGAGCTGCTGCCATGGCCGTGCTGTTAGCAGTGAAGAGAGGATTTTTTTTTCCTGACTGGTAGCAGTGCAGGCCGTCGATCTGAACCCTGAAATTTCAGAGGAAGATCGAAGCATTACTACACCGACTGAACGTACCTAGCGGGATGCGCCGGCGCCGGCGGCACAGCAGGAGATGGAAGCACGGCAGCTGGGATGTGGACGGGGCCGTACGTACGTGCCTGTCGGGATGGATCTGCCGTGGAGGACGTCCGGCCGGCCGCGGAGTAGTTGCGGCGGCGTCACCCCGGCGAGGAGAAGGAACGGACGCCGGCGACGCGTGCACTCTATCTAGATAGATCTCAAGGAGAAAGGGGGAACAGAATCGAGTAGGTGAGGATGCCGGCAGAGGAACGACAGCTTTTTTTTCGTGGTAAAAAAGGGTACTGTTGAAATACGTATGGGCCGAGTTCCGGATGGTGGGCCAGGTTATTCACGGCCGTGGCTCAGGAATTCCGGGGAGCGACGAGCGCTCCTTCGGGAGCTTCACAACGATCAGTGCCACTTGGGACGATCTCAGTCGCTGTCACATGTCGCGCTCTGATTTTATTTTTTCACATGCGTTTTCGGTTTTTTAATGGTTTTTTCTTTTTTTCAACCTTTTGTTTTTCTCCGGTCTTCCTTAGCTTTTGGACTTTTTTACGAGAAAAAAATGTGTTTTTTTCTTCTACGAGAGGCACGGTTTTGTTTTTGTGAGAGGCACAACCATGCCTCTTAGAAACGAAAAAAAATGTGTTTCCTGTTTTTTTTTTGCTTTTGCGAGAGGCACATCCATGCCTCTCAGAAACGAAAAAAAACGTGTTTTCTGTTTTTTTTCTTCCGCGAGGGCATTATTTTGTTTTCGCGAGAGTCACGACCGTGCTTCTCAGAAAAGGGAAAGAACAAATTTTCTGTTTTTTTCTTCCGCGAGAGGCACGGTTTTGCTTTCACGAGAGGCACGACCGTGCCTCTCAGAAAAGGGAAAGAACACATTTTCTGTTTTTTCCTTTCGCGAGAGGCACGGTTTTGTTTTCACGAGAGGCACGGTCGTGCCTCTTGAAAAGTGAAAAAATGTGTTTTCTATTTTTTTTCTTTCGCTGAAGGCCTCGTTTTTGCTTCCACGAGAGGCAAGGCTGTGCTTTCGTGAGAGGCACGGCTGTGCCTCTCGAAAACGGAAAAAAATGTGTTTTCTATTTTTTTTCCTTCCGCGAGAGACACGGTTGTGATTTCCGAGAGGCACGGTCGTGCCTTTTTCGTAAAGGAAAAAAACCATGCTCCCCGTTCGGTTTTTCGTCTGGTTTTTTTCGACCATTTTTTCATGAAAATAGATCGTCAAAACCTATGAACATGAGATCTAGTTTTGAAGGCCTCGACACGAGGAATCCAACGGTGAAAACGGTTCAAGACTTGGACGCACGATTTAAAAAATAAAACGTTTTGAATAAACAGATATATAAAAAAAGAAAAAACTCCCGGGTTGTGACAAGTGACGCCCTGCATATGCGTCACTTGTCACAACCTGAAGAGATGGAAGTGATCTTTGCAAAGAATACCTCTCAATTTGTGATTTCGGGGTATCGCTCGCGGGGCCAATAGGAGTCGCGCAGTTGTTTTCTTTTCTGCGTGGCGTTGTCCTTCCTAGCCAGGCCCAATAGCGTAACTAACTTTTCTTTTTCTGTTTGTGCACTTTATATGGGCCGGAGTTGTTCTATGTGTTCGTGGGCTGCAAGAAATCAAAGCAATGCATGGCTGGAAATGAGAAGAATAATGCACCGCATTTTTCTCTCTTGTCGGTGCACTGTCGGGCTTGTATGTTTAATCTAGATTTATTTTCCATATTTTTCCTATTTTTTTAAATTCTTGATTTTTTTATTTTTCTTTTCCATTTTATCTTTATTTTTCATTCTTGTTATTTTTATTTATTTTTCTTTTTTAAAGTTCATGAGTTTTTTTAAAAGGAGTTGCTAATTCTCGTCTAGATGAGATTTAGTAATTTCTCATCTTGGTTCTTGACCGTTCGATTTGTTCGCTTTAAATGTCGTGCAAATCTTGATCGCAGATTGTTTTGTCGCATGAGTCTGATGTCGCACTATGCGTCCGGTGTCCACTTGTCAGCCCGTTTGCAAGTGCATCTTTGGTTGAGCCGGTTTGCCAGTTGTTCTCCGTTGGGGAGGGAGACTGGAAGCTTCGACGGCGGTGATGTGCACAGGGGAGGGCGAGGGCGAGTGGGAGGGATGTGCACGGCCACGCGCTGCTTTGTCCTTTTATCGGCCGGGGCAGGTCAAGGGACGGTGCCCCGGCGTTAATGCTACATGTGTGGAAGGCGCAACACCGTCGCGTCGCCTGGCACCGGTGCCGGCGTTAATGCTAAGCGTGTGGAGGCGCACTACCACCCCGTCACGTCGCCTGGGGAAATGCCTGACGACTGCACGCCATTACGCGGGGTGAAACAGCCTCCTGCACGACGCCATTAATCGCGGCGACAAAGCAATGTGTCTATGACGAGCAGGCCGCCAAGTTTGGAGTGTCTCTATGGGGTGTCGGACAAAAAATGTCTTTGGGCGGACACTTGGAGGGTGTCGAGACCCCCAATGGGCCATTTCCATTTGGGGGGTTGACCTCAGAGTCTCTCGAAGTCGTACTCAGTCTGGGAAAGGCGGAAGAGCAAAAGAAAGGCAGCAGAGGCAAAGGGAACAGCTCGTCTGCCCCCTTCGCCTCCACCTCCCCTGCCACCGCCACCGCCTCGCCGGCGTTCGAGCTTCCTTTCCCCCGTTCCTTCTGCCGGCCCAGCTACTCCCCGCCGCCGTGCACTGGGTGACCGACAAAGCTCAAAGTTGCTGCCAGTGAAGAAAAATCCAGGTCCGATTCATCCTTCTTCTCTTAGAGCAGCTCGTTGGATCCCCCTTTGCCTCCTCTTCCCGCCCCCTCAATTCTCTAGTCGCAAGCCAAGTGCATCTGCAGAGCAGTTAAAGTCAAGTGCTTCCCTTCCGACGCAGATCTGCTCGCGACCAGCCGGAAGGGTGCACATCGCCGGCGCTGGCAGGCTGCTTGGGTGAGGTGCAATGCGTCAGCTTATTCTTCTTTTTCAGTTTTATAATCTTCCTCCCATCTTTCAGTCCCAAATCTGAGGGTTCATGAATTTTCTATTGTGAAGAAAATAACTGTCCCGGATCTTGGTCTTATTTTATTATTAGATTCAGTCTGTACCAAATCCAAGGCAACACCTCAACCAGTTAGAAGGTGATGGGCAACATATTTAATAGGCACCCAACCAGCATTACAAAACTAATCTCTAGCTGCTAGTCACCCAAAGAGAGCCAAAGTGGCATCACACACACACACACACACACACACACACACACCTCAATCAGTTCAAGTGTAGCTGCTGCATTCGAATTAAAACTACTGCTATTTTAACTGTCATTGGATTGTGTCTAAAGAACGTCTAGCTTGTATGTAACCACATCTGTAGAAATTTAACCTGTCACAGTAATGTTTTTCTTTCTTATTTTCTCATCAAGCATCTTATATTCTTCTAGATGCATTGGTCTCCATTTTGATAAACATTTCTTCACATCTTATTTAATGCAAGGTTTGATCAAAGCGCTTGGAAGTACATCTGCAGAGCAGTTCAGACTTCAGAGTCTGTAGGCTAAATCACCACCTGTAGGTGCGCATATCCTTTTATGATTCCTTTTGTGAAACAAATCCTCATGCAAACTAATTGTGCAATGTGCTTAGAATGGTGGGGGGGGGGGGGGGGGGGGGGGCAGAATTGAGAACCCATATGAGGTCCTGGAGGATATGCTTGCTGGAGTTGCGAGACCGAGAGATCTGCCGCTAGCATTTCTAGAGGACATCACAAATAATTTCTCTGAAGACAGAAAAATAGGTCATGGTGGATTCGGAGCGGTTTACAGGGTAAGATAATGTTGCCTTTTCATTACCAATTCGGTACAGGGTACCCAAACACCTTAACTCCAGTACTTTGATCAGAAAGTACGACCAACAGATAATCTAATTGCTGACCAACAGGGTGTCCTCGGAACCCAGAACATTGCTGTGAAGAAGATTGTTGTGAACGAATACACAGTCGATGAGAGGCTATTTCGTTGTGAGGTTGATAGCCTGATGACGATCAAAAACCATCCAAACTTAGTCCGGTTTCTGGGCTTCTGTTCTAATAAAGCTCGTATAGTGAAAGACAAGACAGGATCAGAAGAATCATTTTACCCTCAAATAATGGATATATTACTTTGTTTCGAGTATATCAGCAATGGGAGCCTTGATGAACATATTACTGGTAAGATGTGCCACATCTGATGCCGCTGATTACAACTTTATTTCTTTCTCTGATGTTCTCTATTAGAAATGTTATATCATTCTGTGTGCAGTTTAGCATGTACAACTCAAGAGTTATATGAGTTATTGAAGATCCCTGACTCTCCTGTTCTTTTATTTTGTTGCAGATGAATTTCGAGGACTCACATGGGATAACCGTTTCGATATAATAAAAGGAATTTGTGAGGGTCTACGTTATCTTCATGAGGATAAATCTATCATTCATATGGATCTGAAGCCAGCAAACATACTACTTGATGATCATATGGTACCAAAAATTACTGATTTGGTCAGTCAAGATTAGCTGAAAACACACATACTAAGGGTGAACGTTTTTTTACACCGTAAGATATGCATCCACGAAACCCGTTGAATTTTTTCAAGCATTTACACGCTAATATTTTCGTTGTGCCACTAGGCATCAACCTGTTGTGTTTTGACACAGAGGATATTGCGCTCCGGAATACCGGACAAATGGCCAAACGTCATACATGGCTGATATATATAGTTTGGGTGTTGTTATCGTCGAACTTGTGACAGGAACTAAGAGCATTCCACATATAACCAATGTAAGAGTTCTTTAACTCAGGATGCAAAAATGGCCAAGTCTTTCCTTTTCATTTCCACCCCTATTTCTTCGTATTGGCCATTCAAATGTCGTTTGTAACTGAATGGATACATTGTACTGCTTAAACACATAGATACACGCACCACATTATGCATATGGTTTGCAATAAGAAAATCTGGAACTATGATAAATTACATAACATATGCCAAATGTATAGGTACTTCGAAGGTGGACACACAGGTGGAATAAATCGGCGACACGACACCAACAACACCAAGTAATTAAATGTATGGAAATAGCGTTACGGTGCAGTTTACAGGAACCAGAAAATAGACCTTCTATCAATGAGATAATCCGCGATCTAAGCGAAACAGGAAGTACAAGTGGGTCAATTAGCCAGGTAATCTCGTATGCTTAATACAACCTCAGGGCGCCATTTTGTTAGACAATCCCCGTCACGGTGGTTTGTTCATCAATTGAAATTATTAAAAAACGTGACTAAAGGTTGAATGATCGCTTCCTTTTCATTTGAACACCATGGCAGTGCTTCGTGCTCAAATGTGGGTATAGTTGTGTAAAGTACATATTGTATCTATATATATAGAAGTGTACAAGGTTTTTGTCATAGTATGGGTTACCGATGTTGATAACCATGGGAAACTTAGCTGAAAAAAAAAGAAATACACCTTAGAATGCTCAGTAGAAAACTAATGCACTTAAAATTATGGAACATAGAGTGTATGAATTTTAGTGAGGCCACATATCGGGGTGGGTCTCTGTTTGCCTTTATCTTGTAACTGCAATAGTTACAACTGAAATGAAATCGGTTTTGATACATATCTAATGGCGGAATGTTATCATTAACACACAATCCAGAAGTACATTGGAAATATGTAATTTTTTCTAGACATGGATCGAGAAATGAGCGACAAAGCATTACCATGATGACTTGTGGCCTTGTGGGCCTATGGAGGGGAAGAAAATTGTAGCTATGTATGTGTATAGTGGAAATGTTGGTGTGATTGTTTCCAAAATTGTTCGTAGATGATTTCGGGGCAAATGATAATGCTATACTTTCAAGATATATAGTACTTCCTAAGAACTTATATAAACCTTCATTCGGCTGTCTGCAGAATAAGTAAAATATTTTATCATCCTGCATTTTTATATCAAAGTGATACACCCAGAACAAAAATGCTGATGGAACACTTAATTGGGGGAACTGCGTGAACGTTCTTATATTATGGGATGGAGGGAGTAGGAAGGTAAGAGCATATATCTTTTGGATGACACAGCTGTTGCTTTTATCACAGACTAGTCTATGCCAGCATGATGACATGCTTGGGATTGAGCCACTGGAGCTGCGTTTCCATTTCGAGCATAACAAGCAGATTTCGTGCTCAGTTGAGCTAACTAACGAGACAAGTAATTCCACTGCCTTTAACATCCTAACGCCAAGCGAACAGTACATCGCTCAGCCAGACAAAGGCATTGTGCTGCCAGGAGGCAAGCGTGAGGTGAAGATCACACTTCAATCACAGGAGAGTGCAACACAAGTTACGAATGGGGACAAGTTTGTCGTGCAGAGCATAAAACTGAAGGAGGGTCTAGCAGATGAGGAAATTACTGATCGCATGTTCAACAGCAAGGGCAGTGAAGTGGTTGATGAAGTCAATTTGATGGTTGTATATGATCCCGAGAAATACCGAGAAGAGGAAGCCTCCAAGGTGAGCTTCGTCTCCTGATCCAACATAGGACCTTTACTGAAAATAGCAATGCAGGCCCACACATTTGCCTGGGCATGGCCATTATAGTATGGTCAGAGTAAATGGCGAATAAAATGGTAAGAGTGTGATCCCAAATCGTTTGTACTATGATGGAGAAATACAAAGTGCGATTGTTTCTAAAAAAAGTGAATGGACAGAAAATGCTGTTCGCCCTTAGTTACAACTGGGTAAAATTGCTTGCATTCTTAATTTTCTCTCACAAAAAAGCAAATGCATATTTAGAAGATCAAAATGAATTTTTTGCAAATACCATTAGTTGCCCAATATATCATTGGTGTTCGTTTTGTCACAACATGGTTAGGAATGCTTCTCTCTGGGCATATGATTGCGGTTGTGTACTTGGTTGCCACATTCGAGATTTCACCTTGACCTTGGTGCCTGCTGCATTCGAGGGGTCACCTTGGTGCAGGAAAGAGTTGAACTTTGTGTTTAGTAATCGCACAAGAAAGTAAAACGGATTTTCAGAATGTGGGGGCAACAGAGCACTTTATGAACTGCTTCAAAAAGGTGCTTAAAAGATTTTTTAAAAAATGCTTTTTTTACATGAATACGCATGCATGTTGTTTAAGTACCTGTGAAATTTCGTTCAATAATACGTTGTATTACGTGCTGCACAAAAAAGACAAAATTTCGGCTAAAAAACAACAAAAAAAAAGCCCCTAATTTTCATGTATTTTGTCTTTTTTATATCTTTTACATGTAAGCATGTATATTCCTGAAATTTTGGCCCGATATACTGCATTGCTATACATTCATGCACACAAAAATTTGAAATTTTTCGAGCCGTTAAAATCTGTTTTCTTTTTACTTCAAATAAAGTGCTCCGTTCCACCCGTGCTCAGATGTCAATTTTCGACAAGAAAGTTCCTATTAGATTGTTTTTTCATTTATTTGTGTTAAAATGCCCTGATTTTCACTTGATCATTCTATTAGGTACTATAAATATCTTGACACCGATTTGCATTTAATTGTACTGTCCATGCAATTTCTAGTTTTTCTTCCTTTTTCTGAGATCATGTTGGCTACTTTTAGTATAAAGCAGATGACCTTGTAAAATCAAACTATTTCATCGTTTTGCATGCAAGGACATTGGGCCTAGCAGCTATGATAGCTCAAGATACATGTATTTCAACCCACTCGAAAGCATTTCACGGAATCTAGCTACAAGCTTGACGAGCGACCAAACCGTGGGTCTCGCAACGGGGGCCATCGGAATCCTGCTCCCCAAGCTGAGTGAGCTCCTCAACAAGTACAATCCAGATACAAGCATTAGGAGTGATGTGGATTGTGTCATACAAGAGCTAAGAGTCATGCGCGCTGATCTTTGCTATGTGTCAGAGGTGCAGCGGGACAACAAGAATGAGCAGATCAAGTTGGTCAAGCTTTGGGCCGACGAAGTCAGGGAACTGTCATATGACATAGAGGATGTCGTCGACGGCTTCCTGATGCACGTCGAGGGCTCAGAACCTGCCACCTATACTGCTGGATTGATGGAGCTCATACAAAAGATGATGACCACGTTAAAATTGGGAAGTACCAATCACCAGATTGGTGGCACGATAAAAAAAATCAAGGACCAAATCCAGAACAAGTCTTTCTGGAAGAGAGAGTACAAGGTTGAAAAGGTTGTACCTTTTGAACGAAGAAAGGTTGCCAATACAGTTTCCACAATTAATGCTCATCTACTGTCGGCATTGGCCAACGATAGCAATAAACTCGTTGGCATCAATGATGCAATGAAGGATTTCACCAAGAGGCTGAGAGGTGTAGATAAGGATCTCAAGGTACACTCCATCTTCGGTATTGGAGGATTGGGCAAGACCACGCTTGCCAGAGCTGTGTATAATCAGCTCAAAGAGTCCTTGCGTTTGACAGCTTTTGTTCTCATGGGTCGGAATCCCGATGTGAAGAAACTCTTCTACGACATTCTATTTGAACTTGACCAAAAGATGTGTATAAAGTTGAAAAACAAAGAACTGGATGAAAGACAGCTCATAGATGTACTCAAAAGTCTGCTCAAGAACAACAGGTACACACCACCTACCCTGGTGAAGAACAACAATATTAAACGTTTAGAAAAAGCATGCCCAGAGTTACAGAATGTGATGTGTCACCTGATCCACATGGGGCTAAACTAGCAACTACAAAATATACTCCGTTCATGCTAAAATCAGGGCCGGCGGGGGGGGGGGGGGGGGGGGGGGGGTATTAGCCTACTGTATGCCGTAGTGTACGCGTTCTGTATAGTCTTCGCGTACGCGTACGTGCTCTAGATCGTGGCTGCCAGGTAGTGGCGCACGTCCAAGGTAGTTGTTCACCCCATGATCTTCACTAGGAAGTGGCCGCTCCAAGCTGTACATATACCCCTGCGTGTGATCAATCAAAGTGTGGTGCAATTCTCCCTACTCTCTCCTCTCAACATGGTATCAGATACCCCCGACCAGAACCCCTTTGCTTCGGTCGCCAATTCCGCTTCCGCCATGGACGACAACCCCGTCCTCACCCCTCGTTCCTCGGTCGACGGTGCGGCCGGCGTCCTCAATGCCGCTCCTCTCCAGCACGTCGCCCCACCCGCGCCGGCCGCGCCCGCCGCGCCGCCTCCCTCCTTTCCCTCCGCCATCCTCCAGACCATCGACATCCGTCGCCATGTTCCTGTCGTAATCGATCTCCTCGCCGGCAACCACGCTCAGTGGCGGCGCCACTTCGACACGGTGCTCGGCATGTTCGGCCTCCGTGCGCACGTCGATGCTGAGACGGTTCCTCGCCCCGACGACCCCAAGTGGTAGATGGCCGACCACACCGTCATCCACTGGCTGCATGCCACCATCTCGCCGGAGCTCCTCGATGCGATCATGCAGCCCGAGGACACCGCGCTCACGGTCTGGACCGCGGTCGATGGCATCTTCCACGACAACCACCTCGCTCGCGCCGTCTACGTTGACGCCGAGTACCATGCGCTTGTCCAGGGCGACCTGACGGTGATGCAGTACTGCACCAAACTCAAGTCCTTCACCGATCAGCTGTGCGATCTTGGGCAGCCCGTGACGGAGACGCGCCAGATCTTCCACCTCCTTCGCGGCCTCAACCGCCAGTTTCACGCCGCGATCCCCCACATCACCTCGCAGGTGCCCCAATGCTCATGTTTCAGCGGGGAGTTATGCCACGGCTTGAATACCTTGAGCTCACGCTCAATGTACTTAGATTGGAAAGGGCCAACTTTGAATGCGACTTCTCTAGCTTGGGGAACCTCCCGTTGCTTCAGAAACTTAGTGTTCAACGGGTTTCGCTGTATGGGGCAGACGATCCTGAATACGAGAAGAAGATGGAGGCTGCGGTGAAGCACGCACTTGACAGGCATCCACACCGTCGTCCCATCCTTCACTGTGTTAGAATAACTGTATAGGGATAGGAGAGGATGTTTAACTTGTACCTAAACTCTATCTCTTCTTCTCCCGTATCTCCTATAACGACCTCCTGGTCGATCTCTCTCTATAACTTGTGTACCAAGGCTTTTGCCCAATATATACAATACGGCCCGAGACAAAGGGTTCTACGCTTCCCAAATTACTTTCATATGGTAACAGAGCCTCTTCCTCATTAGATTGAAAGAGATCGCATCTAGCTACCTTAGCGACCGAGTTCATGTCTACCACCTCCGCCGCCATGTCGCCCAACACCATGGGCGCGATCACCACCACCTCCTCCTCCTCCTCCACCTTTGCCCCCTCATCCACAGCCACCCATACCTTCCTCGGATCGCCACCACAGGAGAAGCTGACAAGGGGGAACTTCCTGCTATGGAAAGCCATCGTGCTGCCCCAGATCAAGGGTGCCCAGATGGAGCACCACCTCGACGCAACGAGCCCGCCACCGCCGGCCACTCTCACCATCACCAAGGATGGCAAAGAAGAGCAAGTCGTCAACTTCGCGCGAACTCTCTGGTATGCACAGCAGCAACAACTTCAAGGTTTCTTGATGGGTTCCTTTTCCCGCGAGATCCTTTCCCAGGTGGCCACGCTCCAGACGCCGGCCGAGGTGTGGCGCGCCATCAACGACATGTTCGCTGCCCAGAGCCAAGCGCATGCGATCAACACCCGCATCGAGCTCACCAACCTTAATAAAGGTAACATGGCCATGGCAGAGTACCTTGGCAAGATCAAGAGCCTCACTGATGAAGTCGCGTGCACCGCTGCGCCGCTCTTCGATCCGGAGATCGTCTCCAAGATCCTTGCTGGCCTCGACATGGAGTACAATCCCGTCGTCTCTGCCCTTGCTGCACGGGTCGAGCCCATCACGGTTCCAGAGCTGCACAGTCAGCTGCTCAGTTTTGACGCCCGCCTCACCCTCCTCCATGGCGGCGATCTACGGCAATCTTCTGCATACTCTGCTTCACGAGGTCGCGGCCGTGGCCGTGGTCACCAGGGTGCCAACCGTGGTGGTGGCTGCGGACGTGCTGCTTCTTTGGGCGATGGCGCCCGCTCTGGTGGCAACTACGGCCACAACACCGAGGGTGGTGGCTCCGACAACAACCACGGGGGTGGCGGCTTCAACTCCAACCCTGGCCACCGCAACTCTTCGTCACGTGGCCGCCCTCGTCGTCAACTCTGCAAGAAGGCCGACCTTGAGGTTATTGAGTGCTGGTATCGGTTTGATGAAAATTTTGTCCCGGATGCTCGTTTCGTTGCAGCTGCTATGCGCGAGCAAGGAGGGGATGGCGTCTGGTATGTTGACTCTGGTGCTACCGATCACGTTACCAATGAGCTAGAGCAACTTGCCCTTCGCGAGACGTATCATGGCACCGACCAGATCCACACTGCCAGCGGTAGAGGTATGGATATTTGTCACATTGGTCAAGTTCACTTAATTCCCCTAAACTTCAACGTGATCTAGTTCTTAGGGATGTTCTTCATGTTCCACAAGCTGATAAAAATCTTTCCTCTATGTCTCATTTAGCCACCGATAACAATGTCTTCTTTGAAACTCACCCTCACTATTTGTTCATCAAGGATCGGGCAACAAGGGCACTTCTCTACCACGGTAGATGCGTTGGAGGACTCTACCCCATCTCATCCGGAGCACTTAGCTGCAAGCATCGTCGAGTCTACTCCGTCATCAAGCCCTCTTTGGCGAGGTGGCATCAAAGATTAGGACATCCCTCATCAGTCATAGTTAGGCAAGTAGTCAATAAAGACAATCTTCCTTTGTCACATAGTTCAAATAATGAGTCCGTCCGTGAAGCATGTCAATGTGCCAAGAGCCATCGGCTTCCCTATCCTAAGTCAACTAGTGTGTCTCATGCTCCCTTAGAACTGATTTTCAATGATGTATGGGGTCATGCCAGAGATTCTTTTGGTCAAAAAAAATACTATGTTAGTTTCATTGATGATTATAGCAAGTTTACATGGATTTATTTGCTTAAGCATAAATCTGAAGTCTTCTCCATCTTCCAAGAATTTCAGAAACTTGTTGAGCGACACTTTGATAGGAAAATTATTTCGGTCCAAAGTGATTGGGGAGGGGAGAGTATGAAAAACTTAACTCCTTTTTCCGTAGCATTGGTATTACTCACTATGTGTCTTGTCCTCATGCTCGTCATCAGAATGGCTCTGCTGGGCGCAAGCACCGTCATATCGTTGAAGTTGGTCTCTGTCTTTTAGCTCATGCGTCCATGCCCCTCAAGTATTGGGACAAGGCTTTTATCACAGCTATATATCTTATCAATCGCCTTCCCAGTAAGGTTATTGGCAACTCCACTCCTTTAGAACGCTTGTATAATCAAAAGCCAGATTACAATTACCTCAAAAAATTTGGGTGTGCTTGTTATCCCAATTTACGTACATACAATCGTCACAAGCTCGAGTTTCGCTCTACACAATGTGTCTTTATTGGGTACAGTAATCTTCATAAAGGATACAAGTGTCTTGACATATCTATTGGACGCATCTATATATCTCGGGATGTTATTTTTGATGAGACACTCTTTCCTTTTTCCAAAATTCATCCCAATGCGGGAGCTTTGCTACGTGCAGAAATAGCACTTCTACCAGACTATGCCACACATCCTGATCACGGGGATGAATTAACTGATCATGATCATGTGCAAAAATCTGAAGAAAACTGTGTTTCTAATGACTTTTGTGCAGATTCCAGTCGTCATTTTATGTGCACACAGGACAAACCAGGCACGGCTTCCGGTGCTGATCCTGCTGACGGCGCGTGATCCCAGACGGATCCGCGGAAGACTGCAGCGCTGGGCGGCGCGCGATCCCGCGCTGATTCGCTCCTGGTGGCCGACAGCGCTGCAGACCGGGTGGACCACACCAGGCCAGGCGCGTCGCGTCGCGCCAATTCTCGCCCGCACGCCCCGAAACGCCGATCGGGCGAGGCGTGGGGGGGGGGAGCGAGTCCGCGGCTTCCACGTCGCCTGGGGGCTCAGCAACCGACCGTGTCGCGACAACACAGGACCCGCCGCGCGATTTCGACTCGCCAGCCAATTCTGGTTGCGCGTTGGATCTGGAGCCGCTCCAATCTTCCTCGGATCAGGAGCCCCATCAGCCTGGATCTTCTGTGGGCAATGATGAAACAGCAGGATCCTCTGTGCCGCAGTCAACTGCAGTTGTTCCTATGGCTTCTTCACCTCTTCGTCGACACACAAGGTCTCAGTCAGGTATTGTCAAGGAAGAACAATACAGTGATGGTACAATAAAGTATAATCCAACTAAGCGTGCTTTTTCTTGCCACTACCGGTGAACCTATTAATCTGCATGATGCTCTTGCTAACAAGGATTGGAAGGAAGCCATGGATAATGAATATAATGCACTTATAAAAAATCAGACTTGGCATCTAGTACCACCGCAACATGGTGCTAACGTAATTGATTGTAAGTGGGTATACAAGATTAAAAGAGAATCTATGGAAGTATAGACATGTACAAGGCAAGGTTGGTTGCAAAGGGGTTTAAGCAAAGGTTTGGAATTGATTATGATGATACCTTTAGCCCTGTTGTTGAAGCAACTACCATTCGTCTTGTTTTGTACATTGCTATTTCCAGAGGTTGGAGCTTAAGACAGCTAGATGTTCGGAACGCGTTTCTTCATGGTGTTCTTGAGGAAGAAGTGTTCATGCGGCAACCACCAGGTTATGAAAATCACAGCGCACCACATTATGTATGTAAGTTGGGATAGAGGCGTATATGGTCTAAAGCAGGCTCCAAGAGCATGGTATTCTAGGTTGAGCATGCAGCTACAACATCTTGGGTTTACATCATCCAAGGCAGATACATCCTTGTTCTTTTATAGCAAAGGCAATATCACTATTTTTGTGCTTGTTTATGTTGATGATATAATTGTTGCTAGTTCAAGTCAAGAGGCCACTGCTTGTTTTCTTAAGGATTTAAAGCTTGAATTTGCTCTCAAGGATCTAGGTGATCTTCACTATTTTCTTGGCATAGAGGTAAAGCAAATCAAAGATGGCATACTTCTTTCACAAGAGAAATATACAGCTGATGTTCTAAAGAGAGTGGGATTGGAGAATTGCAAACCAGTAAGCACACCAATCTCCACCTCAGAAAAACTTACAGTTGACAGTGGAGAAGCTCTTGGCCCAGAGGATGCAACAAATTACAGAAGCATTGTAGGTGCTTTGCAGTATCTGACACATACACGTCCTGATATCTCTTATTCAGTGAACAAGGTATGTCAATATTTGCATGATCCTAGAACTACTCATTGGACAACAGTTAAAAGAATTCTAAGCACTAGTAGAAAACAGGGCTTTGGTTCGGGCCTGGCCAGCCCATTAGTCCCGGTTCAGTCACGAACTGGGACCTATGGGAGCATACGTCCCGGTTCGTGAGCCCAGGGGGCCGGCCGGGGCCTCGTGGGCATTGGTCCCGGTTCGTCTGGACCCATTTGTCCCGGTTCCTGGCACGAACCGGGACCAGTGGGCCTTGCTCCTGGCCCACATACATTGGTCCTGGTTCGTGGATAGAACAGGGACAGAAGGGGGAGCTTTAGTCCCGGTTCCAGCCACGAACCGGGACAAATGAGCTGCCTATATATACCCCATCGCCGTAGCAGAGCACTCCACAGTGCTCTGTTTTTTCTGGCCGGCGAGGGGAAGGCATTTGGGTGCTCTAGCTCACCTCCTATGCACATGAGGTGTTTGATGAAATGCCCGAGCCACACTAGTTAAGCTTTCTCCTCTCGAAGCTCGACCTCCAAGCTCCATTTTCCCCGAGATTTGCATAGGTTTAGCGGTCCGTCACATCCCGTCCCCGTCTTCACCGCCGTCGATCGCCTGCGCCGATCTCTTCGCCGGCACCACCTTGGTGAGCCTCTTGTTCTTATCTTCATTCTGAAAGAAAAAATATTCTTACTTTAGATAGATATTTGTCTAATTTTCTTACTTTTATTATTGCTTGTTATTATATAGTGCGATGGTTTTGGTATCCGCCCCCGTCGGCCCTCGTCCTGTCTATGATTCGGATGTGGTATATATTATCTTTTTATAACTATTTGGTTCATTTATTGTTTATGACAATTATGCCGACCAATGTGACATAGATTTTATTTATGTAGGAGGTAGTTGAACCGGAAATTCCAACCGACCCTATTGTCGAGAGGTTAAATTTAGTTGAAGAAGAAAACAATTACTTGAAGGAAAAAATAAAAAAAATGAGGAGGAGAAGATGATATTGGAGTTGCATGTTGCGGATGTCGTCGATGATCACAAGATCAAGATGGATGCAATGCGGTTGAAGATTAGAAAGATTAGAAAATATACCATTCATACCGAGGCTTGGTATCATTATGTCGTTGGATCAATTGTTACCTTGGTTGTGATTATGATCGCATTTGTTGTTGCATTGAAAGGTTTTACATAGTTTCAATGTATGGTTTAACTAGATGCTCTGGAGAGCTATATGTTGTTCAATTTGAACTATGTATGTACTTTGGTTTTGATGTGATGGTGAACTACTATTAATTTGGTCACTTATCTATCCATGTGAACCTGTAATGGTTTTTGACATACATAATTATATATAATGCACGCAGATGAACCGGCAATGGATGTAAGGGTTGAAAATTGATGATGTGGCTTTGAATGGTGCATTTTGAACACACAAAAAGTCTGGAGTTCAAGTAAATTCAAAAAAATGAAATCCCTTTGTAACAGATGAGTTTTCGTCTGAAACCCTGACACTTCGAAAGAGATTGTCCTTTTTGTACACGAAGTGCATCTAGTTTTTGCCATAACCCTCTCAACTTTTTAGCACATGCAATGTGGGTGAAATGATGATACCATGCCAATTTACAACCTTTTCAGAGTTCATTTGAAATGCTTTTGGATTTCAGGGTCTTATAGCTCAAAAAAAATCAGTAAATGCATGAAAAATAACAAATAAAGTCAGAAAGGGTTGAAAATTGATGATGTGGCTTTGAATGGTGCATTTTGAACACACAAAAAGTCTAGAGTTCAAATAAGTTCAAAAAATGAAATCCTTTTGTAACAGATGAGTTTTCGTCTGAAACCCTGATACTTCGAAAGAGATTGTCCATTTTGTACCCGAAGTGCATCTAGTTTTTTCGATAACCCTCTCAACTTTTTAGCACATGCTATGTCGGTGAAATGATGATACCATGCCAATTTTCAACCTTTTCAGAGTTCATTTGAAATGCTTTTGAATTTCAGGGTCTTATAGCTCAAAACAAATCAGTAAATGCATGAAAAATAACAAATGAAGTCAGAAAGGGTTGAAAATTGATGATGTGGCTTTGAATGGTGCATTTTGAACACACAAAAAGTCTGGAGTTCAAATAAGTTCAAAAAAATGAAATCCCTTTGTAACAGATGAGTTTTCGTCCGAAACCCTGATACTTCGAAAGAGATTGTCCATTTTATACACGAAGTGCATCTAGTTTTTGCCGTAACCCTCTCAACTTTTTAGCACATGCTATATGGGTGAAATGATGATACCATGCCAACTTTCAACCTTTTCAGAGTTCATTTGAAATGCTTTTGAATTTCAGGGTCTTATAGCTCCAAAAAAATTAGTAAATGAATGAAAAATAACAAATAAAGTTAGAAAGGGTTGAAAACTGATGATGTGGATTTGAATGGTGCATTTTGAACACACAAAAAGTCTGGAGTTCAAATAAGTTTAAAAAATGAAATCCCTTTGTAACAGATGAGTTTCCGTATGAAACCTTGATCAACTAAAAAACCACATCATTTAGCTCAAAAATAATTAATTAAAATATTCTGTTATGATTAACTAAAACAAAACTATAATATTCTTTAATAGCAAAAAGAAAATCAACTAAAAAACTTTTATAAAACTCTAATAGCAAAAGGAATCAACTAAAAAGCTTTTATAAACCTCTAGTATTATAAGTATGTTCTGTTCAAAACATGAAAAGCAGAAAGAAACAAAATAAATAAGTAGAAACAAAATAAATTAAATTAAAATTTAATAAAAGAAATAAGTAGAAACAAAATAAAATAAAATAAACTTTAATAAAATAAATAAGTAGAAACAAAATAAACTTTAATAAAGTAAAATAAATAAACTTTAATAAAATAAATAAAAATAGCAACATTAAGTATTTTGTTGTAAGTAGAAACAAAATAAAATAAATAAAGCCACAAAGAAAACAAAAAAAATAAAAAGTGCCACCTACTGGGCGACCACGGCCTGAATACGACTAGAAATCCAACCATGAGCCAGGATTCAGGCCCGCAGGAGGCCCAGCAGGCCCACAGGCACATAGTGACAGATTAGGCCCGAAAGCCTGCAGTTGAGAGGAGCTCGAGAGGGTGGGCGCAGCAGCGCTTATAAACCACTCTCGAGCCCTCTCAACTAGCGAGGTGGGACTAAACTTTTGGAGGCGACGCGGGCAGCAAGAGGCCTTTGGTCCCGGTTGGTGGCACCAACCGGGACTAAAGGGACGCATTGGTACCGGTTTGTGGCACCAACCGGAACCAATGCCCCTCCTTTAGTCCCGGTTGGTGCCACCAACCGGGACCAAAGGCCTCTGCTTCCCGCCCTTTGGGCTGCTGAAAAGAGACCTTTGATCCCGGTTGGTGGCACCAGCCGGGACTAAAGGGGGTCATTGGTCCCGGTTGGTGCCACGAACCGGGACCAAAGCTCTGGGTATATAACCAACACTTGTGAAAATTTTCATCTTCATCTCGCAGTTGCCCCCGACGACCCCTCGACGACATCGACGCCGCCAGGCTGCCCCGGCGCCGCCCGCCGCCCCCGCCGTCGCCCTCGCCGTCGCCCGCGCCCTCGTCGTCGCCCGACGCCGTCGCCATGCGCCGCCCCTGCCCTGACGGCGTCGCCGCGCCACTCCCCGCGCCCCTGCTCGCCCCGACGCCGCCCGCCGCGCGCCCCTGCCCGCGCCGACGCCGCCCGCCGTGCCGCCCTGCTCCTGCCCCGACGCGTCCCTCTGTGAGCACTGCGCCCCTGCCGGCCCCGCCGCCGTCGTGCTTTTTTAGTTATACATGCTATTTTTTACATGTTTTTAGATTTTCATATATGTATGTATGTATTTTTTTTATGTATGTTCATATATGTATGTATGTATTTTATACATGTTTTTTGTATCTATGTATGTATTTTTTCAATTGTAATATGCATGATGTTTTAAAAATACATATATGCAAAAGTTAGATTTTTAGAAAAAATTTATCTATATATGTTCTCTGATTTAGTACATTTTAGGTTAGTTCCATTTTTAGAAAAGTTTTATATATTTAGGAAGAAGGAAGAGAAGGAAGAAGAAGAAAAAGTTTTATATATGCAAAAGTTACATTTTTAGAAAAGTTTTATATATCTAGCTAGGAAAGAAAGAAGAAGAAAAAGAATGAGAGGAAAAAGGAAAATAAGAAAAGGAAGAAAGGAGAAGAAGAGGAGAGGAAGAAGAGGAGAAATAAATAAGAACAGGAAAAAAGAAGAAAAAGAAGAGGAGAAGAAGATAGGAATAGAGGAGAAGATTTTTTTTTCTTCTTCTCCTCTATTCCTTTCTTCTTCTCCTCTTTTTTTTCTTCTTTTTTTTCTTCGATCTTATCCTCTATTCCTTTCTTCTTCTCCTCTTTTTATTTCTTCTTCGTCTTCTTTTTTTTTTTTATCGGGTATGTCGTTGTCGATATACCCCCTCCCGATAACTTCAACATGACGGGGAGGGGTCGATATACCCCCTCCCCGATAACATTATTTTCCCATGTATGTATGTCGTCGTTGTCGATATAACCCCCTCCCGGATAACTTCGACATGAGGGGCGGTCGATATATATACCCTCTCTCGACCGTGATAACTTATACCACAGGAGTCGGCCCCGACCCTCTCGCTCGACCAAAACTCTCGAGGACACCCAAACCCTAGAAAAAAACGATGTCGGTCTCCTACCCCCTCCCGCCGTGCCCCTACCCGACAAACTCTCTCGAGGCCACCCAAATTTACCAGGTTAAAAGAGCGTTGTCGTCGAGGCCACCCCAAACCCTTGAAGCGTTGTCGAGGCCACGCCAAACCCTTGAAGCGTTGCCGAGGCCACCCCAAACCCTAGAGAAGCAGCGTCGAGGCCATTAATATGATTCCTTATTGTGATTAGCTAGCTAGTTTTACGTTTGCCACTAATATATCCATCTGTCATGTTTGAATAATAATTGCCATGTTGTAAATATTTGCATAAACTATGGAGCACCCCCGAGACGAAGCAACAGAAGCGGTGTTGGGGGACGTAATCGCAGCCGGAAGTGATGTTGTCTTGTCGTTTCTCAACGACACCGATGGTCTGGAAGGACAGGGTGAAGAAGCAGGCTACGGTGATCGAACAATGGAGGAGGAAGGACATGATTATGATGGTTCTGGTGACCCAATGCCTGTGCAAGAAGGAGAACCTGATGACGGCTCCGGTGACCGAACAGAGTCCGGCCAGGTATATATATTAGTTAAGCCTGTGCTGACTAGCTAATTGATGCATTCATTGTTTTGGTATGTACACATATTAATTAACTCTCATCTTTCTTCTTTTTTCTAGCCCTCTGGATCGAGCACAACTTCGGTAAAGAGACGAGGCCCAAAGAAAAAGCTGCGCTCGGATGAAAGGTTTGAGATCACAGCAATCGCGCACGATGGCATGCCGATTGAACCCATCCGCACAAAGGAAGCATTTGCTGCTCAGTGCGGGGTTCTTGTTAGGGACAAGATCCCGATCAGCATCCACCAATGGTGTAAGCCGGCTAAGGAAGACCCCGAGGTGTCTTATGTCGACGATATGCAGAAAGATGATCTTTGGACCGCGCTGAAGGCAAATTTCACCCTACCGCCAGAGGAGGATCCGGAGAAGCCAGTTAAAGAGCAATTGATCAAGTCTCATGCTCTTAAGAAGATGGCAGAACTATTCAAGAGGTGGAAGAATGAGCTGAAAACATCGTTTGTCGACAAAGAAAAGACACCAGAATTCATCGGCCGGTATGAGAAGATCAGAGATCACTGGCCCACATTTGTGGCCCACAAGACATCGGACAAGAGTAAGAAGATGTCAGCGACAAACAAGAAAAATGCTGCGAAGAAGAAGCTTCACCATCGCACGGGGTCAGGTGGCTACCTCAAAGCCCGGCCGTTGTGGGCCAAGGCTGAGAAAGACCTGGTTGATAAAGGGGTCGAACCAGAGACATTGAACTGGCCAGACCGTTGCCGGACTTGGTTCTTCGGGGTTGGCGGAACCTTGGACCCTGTATCAGGGAAGTGCGTTTGGACGAACGAGCAACTGCGAATACCCATCACGAAGCTTCAGCACTATATCGATGCAGCGCAGCAAGGGACGTTCGTTCCAGACAGAGAACGACGAGCTCACAATGGCCCTCGGGAATCCTGAGCACCCTGGATGGACACGAGGCACGCCAGACTCCGTTCCGTGGAAGGCTGGGTTTCCGGACGCAGACGGTTACAAATGTCGGGAGAGGAGGAAGAAAGTGGAGCAGATCCAACTGCAGGCGCTGCACGCAAGGGTACAAGCGATAGAGGAACGAGAAGCAGATCGCAGCAAGCGACCTGCCGAAGCTACCCCGCCATCTCAGCAGAGAACCAGCGTGGCTTCCACCGAGCTGCTTCAGCTGGAGCCTGTCTTCACGGCTCCCGCTAGCTACCCTGTGGATGCTATCACGGAGTCTCAACATTGCCACCTTATGACGCAATGGCAGAACTTCAAAGTCAAGGCGGCTGTCGGCTCTGTCCGACCTCCTGAACCCGACTCAACTTTTCACTGCCGTCCAATTCCAGAAGGATATGCTAGGGTGACGGTGGACGAAATAACGGAGGGATTTGAGGACCTCAAGCTTGACCACCCTACCGGTGAAGGGGAGACTCAGCTGGGTTCTACTCTGAAGACTCCATACCTATGGCGGAAGGACCTCATCAACCTTCCGAACTGGACGCCTCCGCCTCCTCCTCCTCCTCCGGCGAGTCAGGGCACTCCGCCTCCTCCTCCGCCTCCTCCTCTTGCGAGTGATCAGGGCACTCAGCGTCCTTCTCCGGCGCGTGGCGGCACTCCGCCTCCTTTTCCGCCTGCGCCGGCGCGCCCGAGCAGCCAGCCTCCTCCTTCTCCACCTCGTCAGCAACGGCGGAAGAGACCCGCCGCCGCTCTGGCTGCTCCGGCGCGTCGTAGTTCTTCTCCTCCGCCTCGTAAGCAAGGAAAGAAGATAGCCGCAGCCGCTCCGTCTGCTCGGCCGGCGTCTAGCAGTATAGCCAGAGGCGGGAGGCAATACAGATTCGGTCCATCTCTCAAGCCTCTAGAGAAGTTACCATACGAGAGGACCGTGGAGGAAAACACGAAGATCGTGCAAGCTAAAGTGAGGGACTTCTTTGAAGGGGTGAAAGCAAAGAAACATCCACCTCCGGAGGAGAAGATAGATCCGGTGAAAGCGAAGCGCACTCTGGCTGCCCTGAAGAAACCACCAAAGTCTCTGTCGAAAGGTAACTATGAGCGCATTATTCAAAGATCATTTATCGAAGCGGAGCGGTCGGGAAGTACTATCAGTGATCAAAAGTTAAAAGAACGACGAGCTCGGAAAAAAATTGCCCAGCTCGGCGAACAAGCGAACCAATCGTGCCCCCCGCTCATGGTGTCTAGCGATATCATCGCTAATGATCCGAGGATGGTGCGCGGTTATACCAATCTTAGAGATTACCTGCCCGATGATGTACATTATGATTTCTTGGAGGTGGACGAATACAGATACCATTACGGGAAGCCTCTCGTCAAAGATGAAAGATCTCTAACAACGATGATGCGAAGATTCCATGATTGGTACATGAAAACCTGCAGAGAGTCTGGGGGGATGAATACTTTGACGCTGAGAGTTAAAGAGGAGCATGGCCTCATTGGAATTGATCTGTTGAATGTTCCATTTGAGGAGTTCTTCCAGTTTTTCAATCAACAGGCCCTCGATAAATTAACGGTCACTTGCTACTGTCTGTAAGTACTACTTCTATCATTAAGTCTCTATATATAGGTCAGCTCTTTCATTGCATGTATATATAATTATCCTCACTATATTATGCAGATTGAAGATCGTCGAATTGAAGAAAAGACAAATCGGTGATATTGGGTTCATTAACACAAATCTCATAGATGCATATACGGTTGAATTTAAGGCCAAAGAGAGACCGAGGCCAACTTGCTACGATCGTTGGTAATAAATCAAAACAAAGATATAATACTCTTTCCTTACAATTTCAAGTGAGTGTTACTGTCTTGTGCATATTCAGTTTCCCTTATTAGTCCAGGTTATAGTAATGTAATTGATGAGTTATGCATGTGTGCGCAGGTTCCACTATATTCTCCTAGAGATTAAGCTTGAGCAGGGACTAGTAACCATCTTAGACTCGAGACGAAAATATCCCCAGGAGTATGCGGACATGACTGAAATGCTCGAGAAGTTAAATCGATCATTATCGCACCATATCGGCAACTTTGTTCATTTCTTGATATCAAGTAATTGTTTTCTTTGTCTGGCAGGGTTTGGACAAAATTCACCTCAAAATCTCCGGGACTGCCGAAGAAGCTGCAATTTAAACACCCGAAAGTAAGTACTACTAGCATGTTCCGCGCATCTCCTAGTGATTCAAGCGCTAGTTTCATCAATACCATTTAGCATGCTTGCTTATCAGTTTGATTGACCTCTATTTCTTGTAAAGTGGTTGTGGCAGGAAGCCG
Organism: Triticum aestivum; assembly: GCF_018294505.1. Lineage (NCBI taxonomy): Eukaryota > Viridiplantae > Streptophyta > Magnoliopsida > Poales > Poaceae > Triticum > Triticum aestivum. The sequence continues at coordinate 566,922,453 of NC_057808.1, forward strand.
GAAATAATTACTGTGGATACTACGTTTGCGAGTCCATCCGCCACACGACCTGTGAGCGGGGCTACTCTAACGAACAATATGAAGTGCGTAAGCAATAATATTCATAATTTTATTTTATTAGCATCATTTGTGTTGAGTTTCATTTATTCATATATATGTATTGACCCCCTTCTTCAAATTAGATGTTTCGGAGCAATTCAAGAGGAATTGGCGATATTCTTTCTTGACCACGTGATCAATAAAGACGAAGAATACCATGTGGACCCTGAGTTCATATATAATTAGGGGATTATATTGTAAGAAATCTTATATTGTATATATGTAGCCAGTAGCGTCGGATAGATATATGAAAACTTGTTGTTCGACCAATCTCTCGGAGAAGGAGAGGTCGATATCACTTCTCTCTGTATGCATATGTTCATGACGATCTTCTGTTTCCTTCATTTGCTTACTAGCTAGCGTGTCAAGTCCTCTTTATACGTATAGTACGTAGCGTCGACCAAGCACGGAGATAAGAGAGGACACTTCTCTCTATTAATTAGCTAGCTAACACAATATATGAAACACCTAAATTAACCCCCCAAAACCCCTAAACCACCCCCTTTCAAAAAAAACAAAAAACTCAACTCCTGCCAGCTGCTGACGCGTGGACGCCGGCCTCCTGCCTGGGCTCGCCGCACCGGCCACGTGGAGGCCCATCTGTCCTGGTTCGTGTAGGAACCGGGACTAAAGGCCAAGGGCTTTAGTAACGACCCTTTAGTCCCAGTTCAGCAACCGGGACCGATGGGCCTTACGAACCGGGACAAATGGCCCTTTTTTACTAGTGAAGGTATCTCCAGTATTCTCAAGCGCCTGGACTTCAGACTGTCAAGTCTTCTTCCATGCTTGTTACTGCATATTCTGATGCAGACTGGGCAGGGTGTGCTGATGATAGAAGGTCTACTGGTGGTTTTGCTGTGTTTCTGGGATCAAATCTTGTGTCATGGAGCGCAAGAAAGCAAGCCACTGTCTCAAGGTCGAGTACAGAGGCTGAATACAAGTCTTTGGCAAATGCTACAGCTGAAGTGATGTGGATACAAACATTACTTTATGAACTTGGAATTAAAGCTCCAAAGGCTGCAAGGTTATGGTGTGACAATATTGGTGCCACTTATCTCTCAGAAAATCCTGTTTTTCATGCACGGATGAAACATATTGAAGTGGATTTTCATTTTGTCAGAGAACGAGTAGCTCGAAAGCTGCTTGAAATTCGGTTTATCCCCACATGGGATCAACTTGCGGATGGGTTCACTAAACCCCTTACTGAGAGAAGATTAGACGAGTTCAAATACAATCTCAACCTTGGCAAAGCTTCTTGAGATTTAGATTGAGGGGGAGTGTTAGAATAACTGTATAGTGAAAGGAGAGGATGTTTAACTTGTACCTAAACTCTATCTCTTCTTCTCCCGTATCTCCTGTAACGACCTCCTGGTCGATCTCTCTCTGTAACTTGTGTATCAAGGCTTTTGCCCAATATATACAATGCGGCTCCAGACAAAGGGTTCTACGCTTCCCAAACTACTTTCACACCCTGGAGTCAGTAGAGATGTTCTTCCTTTTTTACCTATATCTTAACTGATACGGCATACTTATATATCTTGTAATTATATATGGTTGTTGTAACCCTAATCTCGGAGCTAATATAAATATGGAAGTGCAACCACACGGCTGATTGCACCGTTCATTCGAGGCTTGGGTTTACATACAGGAGTGTACTACTAGTATATTATTGTAACAAATGATTCAGATCTTGCGAGCCATAATTAGGGTTGCTCTCCATGTACTGTGGTTTTCTGACAAATTACGGTCTGAATCTCCTTAACTGCGCAAATATACTTGCTCTGAATCTTAGTATTATTAATATCCTTGTGTTACTTAATACCTGGCTCTCATGATGCAAAGCCATGGTACGTAGTCAGGAGACGATGTCGATGTGCTTCGACAGACAGACGGATGGGGCTGTCGTTGGCGTCTATGAATCCCTCTGCACTAAACTCAAGAAATATGACACACACGCACGCACGTGCACGCACACACGTGTTACTTTTAGTAAACAGAAAATTACCTACTCATTAGATGACATTGAAATGGATGTATCAAGACATATTTTAGTACTAGATACGCTCATTTCATGTCATCTACTCCCTCCCTCTGTTTGTAAATATAAAACATTTTGGATGTTCAATCAATTTGAACTGCCAAAACGTCTTATATTTATTTAGGAACAGTGGTAGTAATATGGAACGGAGGAGTACGTGACAGTGAGCTTAGCAACATCCTTTTAGTTTCAGATCCAGGTTCAGGTTATTCAGTTTGAGTTCCAGGTGGGCTTGGACATTCATGGTTGTCGGGAGCCCTGTTTTGGGAACTGCTGGTGGATTAGCGGCCGTGCTGTTATTGTTAATAATACTAAAGAGATCTTACAGTAGTGCAACAACCTGTGAAAGCCATAAACAAACAACAGCCAAGCAGATAGGCCACCACACAAAGAAGAACAAAGAAAAAAATCACTAAAAAAGAATGCGACAGGACAGGAGAACAACCACATCACCAGCGCCGTTTCCAGACGACCAGCCCGACGACGGATCCACATACTAGCAACAACCACCGTGCAGACAAAAATACAATACACCAGTAAAACCGCGAGGACAACCGAAGACAACCGTACAAACCGACCTTCCCCGTGCCATCTGCACCCCAAAAGCGAAGAGAAAGAGAAGATCCAAAAAAAGCAGTGTCAAAAGATGCAACAAATGGCGAGAGCGGCCACAGCTTAGCTTTGCTCTGATGTGAAAAAGGAAAGCTTCTTCACAGCAAAACTACAACGAATTTAGCTAGTTCAAAATACTCAAGGGCTGAAGGGCAATGAACATAGCGAAGACTCTAGGGAAATTAACAGTAACAAATTAGAGTCACTCACCAGTAGCTACACTCCCTTGAGTCAAGATAAACTTTCTAGTGTAATATCCTTTAGCTAACAGAAATTAACTTAGACATAACATCGCCATATTAGTCTTACAACACCCTAAAAATTCAAATGCCTTTTCCTTTAACCAACCTCTTTTTTTTTTTTTTTTTACTTT